>NC_056550.1:8757500-9357500 GCF_910596095.1 Thunnus maccoyii | reverse complement strand
CACTTTTCTCCCCTTCTTCATTCATTAGTGAATTCTTGTATTTCCAAGGATCTATTTTGACAAACCCAGCAAGCATAAACTTGATGAATTTCAGCTGAAGGTTTTACATTAAGTCTCGATTCAGTCTTCCTGTTGTTTCTCTACCTCTTCTTTGTTGGATTATTTTTTTAAATATTTTCCACTGTCACACTTAATTAAAGATGTCTCAGTATGACGTCACATCATCTCTGCTTAACTGGCAATTTAAATACACCATCAAATCCGATATTAGAATGACTGATACAGGGCACATTGCCAGTGACTGTTGTTGTAACAATGAGTGGATTTTACTTTTAAAATATGATTTTCATGAAATCAAAACCTGTTTTTGATACTATTTATTTTCTTCATATTTTCAGTAACAGCCACTCAATATACTTACATAATTTCATTAACCCACTGTATAGTATTTTTCTTTATTAGTGGTGATTCCTGCCTTAACATGCATGAGGGATTCAAATGATGCAGCATGAAATCCATCTGTCTACTTTTTGTAAATTTATCTCCTCAGCCTTACTTTTACTATTCACCCTCATAATGCCATATCATAGCTGTATTAAGTCACTGCTAATGCTAACCCAAAATTTCTCACTGCTGCTACTTCACATTAGGCAGCACACCTCCACCTCCTCAGTAAGGTAACTGAGTCTAGAAAACTACTTGTGCCTTGCAGCATGAAATCAGATAACGCAGTTATTGCACTTATTATTGACTGACTTCTTTATTAAAACAATGTGATTTTGTATTGACTGCACTGTAAACAACAAATGTTCCTCTTTTGTATTTCTGACAAAGCAGCTGCTCAATGAATGTTTGCTGTGGTATTAAACCACACTTGCTGATACGTCCAGTGACCATGAGAATGAAATCTTAAGGATTATGACATAATAGTAAATGATGTGGGCGGGACATTTGACAACCAAAAAAAAAGTACTGTATCTTTTAAGTTCTTAACATAATACAACTCCTGAACAGAAACAGTCAGTACACACAGGTACAATGAACAAATGATTGCTATATTTCTTGAAAGATTTATTCAAACAGAACACATGGGCAAACGTCATTTGAGTGCCTATAGACATTTCAGTCGGTAAGTCAGTCAGTCAAAACTTTATTTATATAGCATTTTGTATGCATGAAAATTCTGTTCATATCCCTCCATCCCTAAAAAAAAAAAAACCTCTAGAGAAATTTGTTTGGAGTTACAGAGTGACGTCAGATTGCCCAGTCTGCTTTAATATCTATAAAAAGCCCTTATATAAGCTGAGTAGTCAACAAATTTCACAGCAGACAAGTGGTACAGCATACATATATACACAAGTAATACATAGCAATCCAAGGCAGCCTATTGCTGCCTATTACAAATTATCATGAAACAACGCATGATTTTTTTTTCTTCATTTTTTTTTTTTTTTTGCAGATGCAAAAGCTGTACAAGAATCTTCCTTTCATCTTTCAGCTAATGTGTTGGCAAAGCACTTGGATACGATGCAATATCTTTTCACATTAATCACATGAGTGCATGTATACCATACAATGTAACTCAAAAGATCCACAAGCTTTAAACATATAACATCGTGTGGTGGTAAGGGGTGGGTGAGTGGGGGAAGGGCTGAAAGGCGCACAGCCATGAATCTAAAATCTGGAAGCACTTTTAACTTTCCGTTGGTCAAATGAGCTTTTTTTGTTGTTTTTGACAGGAGCTCAATCCTTGAAAAAACACAGTACAAAAAAACAAACAAACAAACAAACAAACTGACAGAAAACAAAGAACCATACACCATAATCTATATATTGCTAGGGATCATGGAGCCCAAGTATGTCTACCAGGTTGCATTCAGATAACCTGCGGTAGAATACTTGCATTGTTCCTTTTATAGAGAGGAAGTTTTACAAACAACAGTCAATTAGCTCTGAGTAGAGCAAGCGACGCCATAGTCTGTCGTTAATCAGGAGAGATTGAGTAAATGCACTCTAAGCTGATGATCCAAAACAGTCTCAGCATTCTCACTGTTTTGGATGTCCGAGCATCAGTTAGGTGTACTCAGTTTCCTCTGATTCAAGGCTTTTGGTCCTGTTTTGTACCACAAATTTGTGGACAATGTATGGAAGATATAATTAGTGTAACACCTCTGTGGCTCCTGTGTCTTGTTTCGTGTGTATGTGCATGTATGTTTGTGTGTGTGTTCAAGTATTTACATTGTCCATGACAGAGGCAATACTCTGACAATACTCTGTTTTTATCAGGCAGTCCTTTGCCTGAAGGGAGTCATAGAAGTCCATCAAGCACTGAAGAAAAAAATCCTGCAGGTCTTCCTGGATCTAGGAAGTCTGACCACAGGGAAATTAACATTGAAATGTGTCACTGCTCACCAGTACATCAGCATTTTTTGTGATTGTTGCATTTCCGATGAGATTCTCTCAAAGAGCAAGAGGATATTCAGAAGAATCAGCCATTCACAGTGCTCGTTCAAACCCAGCCAATCCTTGTGAGTCATGTCAGCCAACAAATTTGAGGAAAGTTGAGAAGATATTTCTTTAACTTTGCTGGTAGCCTGTCCTCAGGCTCTGTTTGTCCTGAAGGGCTTACCGTAGACTCCTTAATTGTAAATCCTGGAGCCAGTGTTGCTGTTGTGTTAAACCTTCAGTTTTACCTTTTCAGCGCTAGTATTACTAGCCCAGTGGTCAGCCAGTGTTGTGTTAGTATGAAATAATCCCATTCCTGCAAGACCCAACCATGACAATAATTTGATAGAAACTTTAAGATGCTGAAATTGTGCAAGTACAAACCAACTTCCCCTTGCAGGTACAGCCACAGAACACTTTTGAAAGATGGTTGTTTGAGTACATCAGAGAGATAGAACCCAGAAGTAATGTTTTTAGACGAACCAGACATATCAGAATGAAAAACAACCATCGCCATTATCAGCAGTGTCCATGGAAACCCCATGTCTCTTTTCTGTCTCATCTCCTCTCCCAAGCCCTCTGCAGTGCCAATTCTTTTGCTTCCCTTGGTATTAACGCCCGCACCCTCATTACCACCCACCCCCTAAACTCTGAGGACACCAAAGGGCTCTGGATAGACAGATAGACAGACAGATAGACAGAGAGATAAGGATAGGGTGAGGATGGTGGGGCGCTTATTGCTTTACTGATGCATATTGCTTGTTTACTCGCTGTCATTCCTTGTTTGTTCTCAACATCTAATGCATTCTGAGTGATTAAGGACAAACCCCACAGAATGTTTTGGTAGGGCTTTTAAAGGCCAAAAAGCTTTTCGCATTTCATATGAAGTGACCCACTAAAAGTGTGGTGCCTCGTGGGAATCAAAGTCAGACAGAGACAGGGGAAGCCATGGAGAAGAAACCTGCAACATGATGCATTACATGCTGTGCATTGCTGGCAAGAGCATAAGCGCAGATGTGTTTGATGCATATTCACACCATGCATATCCCATTGATGCTTTTGTATTCATGATCCCCATTCTCAGGCTGATCCCTTATTACAAAAGCATGCCAGCAGCCCGGAGCACCACTCCAACAGCTTGCCTAAGAGGTTTTTCACATCTTGGAGAGGTAAAGTGGAGAAGCCACTGCAGCATTACAAACAAGCATTATATTGCTAATTTATTCTCTCGTTAAAGTTTTACTCTGTCACTCACTTTGTTTGCTTGTGTACATTCATGGCTCTGTAAAATTTGAGATGTAAATTGGGGAATTTTGGCTTGCGAGAAAAAATTAAAAAAATTAAAATCTCTTTTACATAAAATCCACTTGCTTCATTTTAAGGTAGCAGCAGCAAATATACAGATGTGAATAATGTATAGCCAAAAGCGTGCTCATTCATGTCCCAGCCTGTGTTTGTGGATGCTAGTTTGTGTGTGTTTCTTTGTGTGTGTGTGTGGGTCTGACTTATGCTGGGATCAGACTTCATGAATTCAGCCCCATTTTGACATGATTTTGTTGTCACCAGCAAATTACCAGCATTGGGCCCAATTATGAACATTGGGAATGATGAACGGGCCTTGTAGTGTGGCATAATTGAAGAATGACAAGTCTAGCATGTCAGAATTTTTTTGTATTTTCCTGTCTAGTTTGACATCTCCTACGACGTGTTCCTTGATGTTGACCAATAGGATGACAGAATGCTCTCTGGCGCACATATGTAAACACCGATATGGAAAGTCAAAGCTGTTCTCCATCAGCTGTCCAGCTGAGCTGAGCCACATTTAGCAGCTCATCTCTGCCTCCTCCGCAGGCTGACTAAGGCAGGAAAACCTGCCATTAGTCATCAGTGACCATTTTCTTGATTTCGGTTAACGGTCACTGATGACTGACGGCAGGTTTTCCTGCCTGAATCAGCCTGTTGAGGAGCTGCTGCTCTCCCTGCTGTATGAGAACCTAAATGTGCTGGACATTTAGCTGGACAGCTTTGGCTTTCTGTGTCGGTGTTTACATATGTGTGCCAGGGAGCACTTCAGTTACAGTGACTGTGAAATCACCTAAAATTAAAACATATCTTTGCATCTACATTTACCAGAGTATACAATTCCCAAAACTCAATCATTTTTCTTTCTATGAGACCTTCTGTTTTGTTACCTCAACTTCTCTTTGAAAGATAGACAGCCCATACTGTCCTCTTCATGACACCCAAGAACGGGGCCACAACTGTTTTTTCTTTCTTTTCTTTTTGGAATACAAGACCGTGCTTCTGTGGCCATGATCGACAATTTCTTGACCCTCCTCCCTGACGATCTATGAACTTATGCAAGGTCATGAATGATGATTGGTCAGGGTCATACATGTAATGTCGCTAGTCTCCCGACCAAGATACAGCAAGAATTTATGGCACTATGATTGCCTAATTCCACATGGTGAAAGACAAAAATATCATGTAGTCTGATCCTGGCATTAGCCTACACATTTCAGACCAATTGACTGGGGACGCTTGTCCAATTGGAGACAAAAGCCATGTTCCCAATTGGGAAAAAGTTGATTCTTGGATTAGTGGTTAAGGTTAGGGTTAGGGTAAGTCTCCAGGAAATGAATGTAAGTCTATATAAATACCCCAAAAGTGACTTAAGTAAACCTGTTTGTGTGTGTATGTGTGTGTGTGTGTATAATCATGCTCACTTGCTTTGCAGAGTTTGTGTGACTGCTTGCATGTGCATGTGTGTGTCGGTGTATGAGGGAATAAATCTGGAATCTGCCATGCTGGACTCTGTCATTAATTATAGATTTCTCCCCATACACTCACACACACACACTCACACTCACACACACATGCAAAGAGGACCCACTGAGAACATCACGGTTTACAACAGCTTGGAGTATTGGGTACCAAACACCAGACAAGTGCTTGGTATACACATCGCTCAATCCTTCGTGGACATGGATGCACAGAAGGAGGTCGGGGTGGGTGAGGAGAGGGCGGTGGGGGGTTGAAGACAGTCTGGTAAGAGGCTGCAAGGGAGTAGAGAGAGAGTGAGAGACAGAGAGAGGGAGCGAGAAAAAGTGCTAAATAGTGTGTGACTCTGGTAAACGCTGCAGTTTGATTAGGTTCCACCACCTGTCTGATGTACTGTAGCATGTGCCAAGCATATGCACTGCGGCATAGCTGGTGTCCTCATGATAACAAATGAAGGTGAATTCAATCAGTGAGTCAGACTGGCTGTTGGACTGTTCTCTATGGTGAGAGTGGAGGTAAGAATATGTGATGCGGAGGTACAGTAAAGGATTTTGAAAGCTGAAACCAATATTACATTTCTTAGCTGAAATAATCAATAACTGTTATTTCCTGCCAATATTAAACTCGACAACTTTCATGCCAAAAGAAACTTGATGTTAAAGCACCTCATTAAGAGGGATTGAAGTAAATTGCAGTGCTCTGACAAGCGGTTTCAGCCTCTCAGATTATGCTAGCATTGCGACAGTAAGCACATGCATCAAACTGCTCTGCCGCTGTCTTTAGGACCAGCCATACAGGGGAAAGGTGTTCCTGTACGCATCACTGCTTTCTCTTCGAATAGAGTTTGATCATGAAATAATTCCAAATGTATGGATCTGCCGCTGAGATACAGTTAAATGGATCTTGGAAAATGTACATGATCTAAATTCATGATCATATTTTGCCTGTATTGGCTGACATTTCTCTGACACAAACCCAGTGTGGAGCAGAGAGGAAGAGAGTTTGCAATGACTTTGTCATGACCTTCATGGATACATGGACTCTTTTTTTTCTAGCCACCGTGACACATCCACAGCAGCACATGAGACGGCGACTGAAATTAGCAGCTCAACAAACCGCCACAAATACCAACAAGAGAGCTTGCTTGTTCATTTCCCCAGTTTCTGAGGATCAGTGTGTGTGCGTGGAGAGAGTGTGTGTCTGTTTGTGTGTCAGTGGGGGGGCTGCCTGTGGTCTCTGACACTGCTGGGAACCTTCTGTAGTTTTTGACAAGTGTGTAGTGAGTGTGTGTATGTGTGTGTGTACATGGTTCAGATCCTTCTCATTTCATTTGCCCCTGGAATGAGATGAATAACCCCCCCGCCCTCCTCTCTGGTATGAATTGCCAGGCTGATATCTCACTCTCCGGAGGGCTGGAGGGCAATGGGAGCTGACAACACAATGGTATTGTCTCTGCTGATGGGAAGCCAAAGTCTTACGGGAAACACTGCCCGACCAGCCTCTCTGGCAGCGTTGGAAATTGTAGTATAGAGTGCGTCTGGGCTGGTGTGTGTGCGGGACGGTGTTTGTGGGGTAAAATGGTGTGTGTGTGTGGGGTTTGAACATTTGTGAGCAGTGGAGTGGCGCTACAGAGCAGTGCAGAGTGTCATTGAGGTGCGAGGGGGGTGAGAGGAGAAGGGGGAGAGATCTGTGCCAACACACTGAGAGGCCACTCAATTATTTAGGAGAGCCGCTGGGTTCAAAGAGTCATAGCCAACACCTGTCAATCCTCCAACTTCACCGTTTATCTGCTGTTGCTGTTTAGATCCAGTGGTCTTAAATGTACTCAGATATCACTGGTATTATTTGTATTGTTCTCAACAATGATGAGGAAAACGCAGTTAAAAAAATTCAGATCATACACGATATTTGCTTGCCCCCTCTTGCCGTTATGGCTGTGGATATAAAAGATACAACTCCGCTTCTCTTGTCTCCTCTCTGGCTCTTCTGTCCATTCACGCCCATGTTCAGACAGTGACCTCTGTCTTGCTGTTAGTAGGCAGTCCCTTGTGCTTGGGGTGCATGTGCGGCGAGTGGCCATAGCCCAGCGGCTGGGAGAAGAGCTCAGGCAGCGTCTCGATGCTGAACTGCCTCTTGTTGGAGTAGGCCTGGCGCCGGCTGTTCTGTTGGTGCAGTGGCTGGTGCTGCTGCTGCTGGATGGTGTGGTGCTGCGGCCCCTGGAGGCCCATGTGGGAGGCCGCGGGGTGCTGAGTGTGGCTCTTACTGGGGTCCCATGCCTTGAAAGCCGAGCTGGAGGTGAGCGGGTGGGTGTTGGTTTTGGAGATCTTGGGCTTGGGGATCTGGGAGGCGTTGATGGTGATGGCGAGTGGTGCATGGATGTCAGGCGGCGGGAGGAAGGGCTTGTCCTTGGGGTGGAAGTTGATTGGCTGGAAAGTAGGAGGGGACTGGCGGTGTGTGTAGTCTACCATTGGGTAGCTCTTGTAGTAGTCTCTTGCAGCAGTGTCTGGATGATGGGAGAGATAGAGGAGAGACATGGTTAAACAACCCTGGAGATTAAAACAGTTAGTGATAAAATTAACCAGAGTTGTGAGTATGACCCTAACAAAACTGTAATTATAGTGTGATAATGATTAAAAAAAAGCACAAATGAGTATTATGCAGTGCAAAATAGCAGGATTACATTTGAAAACTGTTGATGAAGGTAAAATTCACCTCGCACCCAGATCTTTTCATCAATTTCTGGTTGATTAAACATCCAATTAGCTTGCAAGCGTGTATGTGTGTGTGTCTGTAAAGTAATAATCAAACTGAAATACACTCTAAGCTTGCACATTGTCAGATGCCTCGTCTGGTTGAAGTTGCACAGAAACATTACATCATTTACAGTATATCTACACACAAATAACAAAAAAAAAGCCAAAGCAAAGAAGAAGAAACCTGTTGTGTGTGTGTGTGTGTGTGTGTGTTTGCACCATATTTATTTAACTGAGCTCTGAACTGTCTGTGCCCTGACCACAGAGTTAAAAATATCGACAGCACAATGGAGAAAACAGCCAAACGAAATATGAGGGAAAGCAGTGAGCGAACGTCGGGCAAAACGGGAGATTTGTAGGGAATAAAAATAGAACGGGTTCAGCGTGTCGAGTCAGATTAGCGCAAGCTCCCTGAGTGGAACTCGACTCTGCTGTTTGGTCATCATCACTGCAACCCCCCCCCCCACCCACCCCCTCCCATATACACACTCTGCCCCAAAGACACTAACAACCTTGTTTGCTTAGCCATGTTTTATTGGTCCTTTTTTTTCCTAAAGAGAAATAAGAATCTGAGAGAGAGAGAGAGAGAGAGAGAGAGAAAAACACATCCCTTCCTAGACGTGGAAATATCTTTACGTCTGTCTACCTCTCAACATAACAAGAAACAGCTGCTGTCAGCCTTTATACCGTATGTTTATGACACAGTGTGTTTTTCATCTGTTCGTGCGTCTCCGTGTCTGATCTTATCCTAATTGCATTAGAAACAGGCACATAATAATGGGATTATGTCAATAGTCTGGTCAGAAGACGTACAAGCAGTTGTGTTTAATCTGTGGTAATAAATGTCAATAGATGTTATTGCGTGTGTGTTTGTTTGGGTGCATGTGTGACAGAGAGAAGCTTTGACTATGCTCATGGGAAATTTAAGGTCTGAAACATAAATGCAACTCAAAAAAAGCATATTTTGGGTGTATCTGTGTATTTGTACCATACAATTCTGTTGTATAACATAGAGCCTTGTGTACACCGTGAACAGAAGTCATACACTGGCTGACTGAAAACAGGCAGCTGCTGCAAATTTCTTTATTTTTATTGATTTATTCTAATAATTTATATCAGCCAGAATGTATTTGTATTTTAAGAAACACATTCACACATGTCAGGAAACTGTCCAGTACTCTCACAGTCTTGTACAGTAATTGCTTATTGAACACTTCAAATGTGGGACCGTTGTGTTACTGCAGGGCACTTCAACAGCAGTTGCTGAGGAAGGAGAGAGAGTTATCAGTAATCATTCACTCCCTCAGTAAAATGCTCTAAACTGGTCCGAGGATTTAAATACGATTCTGCTTTTCACAAATAACACAACTGTCACCACAACCATTTTAATTGTTGTCCATCTCAAATGCCAACTGGTTCTTTTGCCTAATAAGCCTAATTTTAACTTTTACTTTACTCTTTTTTAACATTCCTACTGTATTGGTCTACTGATGACACATGTTAAATGTTTTTTAAATGCTACCAAGGCCAGTACAAAGAAGAGGATCTTCTTCTGGGCAACGCCACCAACTGAAAGAAAAGCTGGACCATAACATTCCTGCTGAAACTTTTTCAGATACTGAGTGTTAAGTAAGGGACATTTCTTGTACTTACAAATATAAATGATGCTCTCTGCATCAAATCTTTGTGAGTCAAGTTTTTTGTCGGAGTAAACTGAAATATTTCTAGTATCACATGTATTTACATTGCTCCTGCCAAGGTCTTTAAACTCAGAGACCTTTCTGTGAGACAACAAATAATTAACCCTTCAGTCAATGTGTCCTGCAGACTTGTGGAAAGGGATAAAGGAGACATGGAGGAAGACAGAGAAATAATTAAATAAATCACTTTAATAGTTCAAATAACCAAGATTTAGGAGGGTTTTTTTTTTTTTCGAAAGCAATGAAGTGACACATTATTTTGACTAGGAATGAAGAGAATGAATAGAGGAATGCTAATGCTTTCATTAAAATTCTGCAAGATAGGAACGAGTTGAGGATTAGTGTGTATTTATGTGCCTGCATCTCCATGTGTGTGCGCATACGAATATGTGTGCATTTGTGTTTGTGGGTTCATATGTTTACACATTTGCAACTGTATGTATGTCAGGCACTGTGCAACAAAGAGCACATTTACATACATTCTTCGCTCAATGAAAAGGGAATAAGCCGCTTGATACGTAAACGCCTGTGTGGTAAAAGTGCGTCACGTGGTTTCGGCAGTGGAGACGGCTTTTACCAGCCGCCTGTTCGTCATAATGATGTTTGACAATTGCTTGACATAGACAGACAGGTTGTAGGTTTAATATGCAGAGTGCTATACAAGCCCTGGGTTTTAAGAACATGCTCCCTTGTTGCTATCTAACTCCTATTTCTGTGGAAGAAACGTGCAGAAAGCAGCTGATTGCAAGCAGACATATTTATCAAAAATCACATTTAATGTTGAGACAAATGAAGCAATACATATCCATGAATCAGTTTTCTGAATTGTTGTTTATGGACAGAATCTAAGATTTTGGACGGAGTATCCCTTTTTGGTGTAATGTACAGTTGTTGTAACTACAGAGGGAAGGTTGGTTCAAATCTCTGGACAGGGCAGGAAAATCTGGGACAGCACGGAAACGATGAATTAAACACATCCTTCCTTCCTACAACAACTGCTGTTGCTGTCTCTTGCAGTGTTTCCACACATGTTGCCAGCAGGAACACCTGACAGTGAGGTCCTCTGTGACAGTATTATGTGCCTTCCTCTTCATTTCACAGCCTCTCCATCTGCTTGTTCTCTCTTTCCTCTGTCCTGTCTTGCTTTCCATTCTTTCTTTCTGTATTTCAGATATTTTCTGCTCTTCAACAACATCTTTATCCGGCAGCAGCCTACAGCAAAGCCTGTGGGCCCAATCTGGGCCATCGCATTATAACTGCATAAGTTTGGCCCTCTAATGGATTTCAGAGTTTGACAACATACTGTATTCTATTTGGTCTATTTTTAATGACATTTAATTATGTTTGAGCTGGTATTCTGGAAGAACCTACTCAGCACAAGCGTTTTAGGAACTGTGAAGGTGATTTTTTTGCCCTCCCTGCCTTACTAAGTTGTGAATAATGCACAGTACTGGCCACATTAAATACAATATATATGTATGTTGATGTGCATCCCAAACTCTTAAACCTTTGATTTCTTCTTTTCTTTGAATTTCCTCTTTTCTACACTGTGTAATGAAAGTGTGTTTTGTAACTGCTTGTTCAACATTTCATTGCAGCTATATTATGTGTCTGAATGAATATTAAACCATGGATGCTATGTTGTTATAGCTGCACTGCTACATTTAACGGAAATATTCTGGATATCTTAAGCATCACTTAATGCATATTTACATGCAAAGCAGACCGACACATTTTGCGTTTTTGGAAACTTTGGGATCTCCATTGCAATTTAAAATTGCGTTCTTTGGGTTGTGAGCAATATACGTCTTTTAATTATGGAACTACAGGGAGGTCCAGCAGAGTTTAAGAGATTAAAGTGAAGCTAAAAGCTGCAAGAGGAACATCACATTATGCAACTCGGTCTACAAACTCGCAACTTACAATTATTTTTTGAAACCTGCAGGTTTCCACTTCATAAAATCCTAGGAGGAAGAATAAATACAGCCTGCGATACCAAAGAAATTCAACAACCACATTGCTATGCTTTACCTCATTAGTCTTCGCAGGTACTGCACTGAAAATTGCTTGTAAGGGAACCCTACAACCCCGAAGTGAAAAACAAACAAACAAAAAACTTTCAACCAGAAGAGTTCCTTCATCTTCAAAGCTACCTTTCTGGGAATCATCAGATCGCTCCAATTCATAGACTTAAAAATCCTGAAGTCTACCAAAACTTTATCACACATAACCTGACTCGAGGCAGCTACCAAAAATACAGCAACCACACTACAAATGCATGTAATGATTTAATCTCGTACTGAGTCTAAGTCTTTTCTCCTAAAACAAGTAAAAAAAAAACATACCAGTGTGCTCTTTTTCCAAGGCAGTCCAAAAAAAAAAAGAAGTATCAACGTCTTGAATTTCATTTATGTAGCTCTAAACATCTCTTTTTAAAATGTGTTCTAAGATTCTATAAAAATGTTGTCTCGGGTGACCTTACACGAACAAACATCAAAATCTTTATTCACATAGAAAGAAGATTTTTCCGCAGTATTTCCAATAATGCTCCGGATATTGGTTTATTACAGTTTAATTAAAGACTTCAGGCAGCCTTGGAGTCTTGGTGTCCTGGCAACTGTCTATCACACCCTCCACCTTCTGTCTTATGTTGTCTTTTCTCTTTCCTGTATGTGAACATTTTTTTTAGTTTAATAGTTTTTTTTGTTCTTTATTAGTTTTGTTTGTCTCAGTCTCTCTTCTTGTTCTGACATCCTGCTTGTTCATTCTGCCTCTGTCCTCTCTCTTCTTCATTCTTTAACCTTTAGCTTCTTTATTTTCTCCCTGCCAGTCCACCTGACATGCTTTCAGTACTTTAATTAAGATATATCAGAGCTGCTTGTGCCAGAGTCCTGCTGCTACACCTGGCACAGCTTTGGTGTCACACAGTTTCCTGACCTCTTTCACCTTTTTTCTAACCTTTTGATTCCTTTCGTGCTTCCTTTTCTCCATTTCACCTACCATGTCTTTGCAAGAAGGATTTTAGAAAACAAACTTGGGCTTTTAACCGCTGCATTAAATCCCCATGTGTTAATAAGAATTTCAAAGCAGCTTGGTCCACATACATGCTGTTTCACCTGGCAAATGGTCAACTATCCTATCCAAACTGTTGTGTGTCCTAGCCATGACTTTGTCCACACAGCCAGGATCTCTGGACCCCGGTGACTTGTTTATTGCACAGCCAGAGAACTGATAAGCATGTGTGAAAAGATGATTGGATTGCATCTATGTTCCTCTCTTACTGGGTGTATATTAGGTAGCCAGTTTCTGACAGAGAAACAACAGAGGTGTTGAAAATGAAAATGAAATATAATTTCTTCCTGCTCATACATTAAATTACGCATACTGAGTGGGGGGAATGAATCAATTAGGTCAAAATGAATCCAAATGTTCTGTCACAATGTAATTCCATTTCATTGTGAAATATACAATTATAAAAAATGGAGGGAAAACATTCTAGTGAGGTGCTGGCTCGCAGGCAGACAAGAAAATCTTTTCTTTTTAAGACTGTTTTATTTATACCTCCTTAGAGAACAATGGCAAGTGGGAATGGCAAAACTTAATAACTTTATAATTTTAAATCTTGTATTCTTTTTTAGGGTGACTTTGTAACATCTGTCCAGGGAGTAGAGATGAAAAATAGCCTCTTGGCTAACTCTGGCACATTTACAACAATGTTTATTAATGTTTATTAATGTGCACTGTGCCTGTTAAATAAACCAATTTAAAAAAAAGCATCAGAGTTTTTTGAAATATACAATTTGAACACAGTAAATGTATCTTCCCAGTATTCATGGCTTATGTGAGCGCTGTCAAAGTGCTGTCAGAGGAAACTGATCCATGTAAAGTTTTATTATTGATGCCCAATGACCTTTATTTGTTTAAATGGTCAGAATATGGTAAGAATATACAATTAGCAATGAGGATATCTACTGTTAAATAACACTGGTTAGTTAGTGAGCATGATACACTTAAAAATACGCTTGTTATGTTGGCAATGTTATGTCATTGTTTGTTTTTTCATTTGAATTGCAGAAAGCTATCCACTCAGGTTATGAAACAAGAGAAAGATTTTGAGTAAAGAAAGAGAGGCAGAGAAAGAGCTATGGATAATACTGTTGTGTGCACAATGCTGCTTATGCGTGTGTGTGTGTGTGTGTGTATGTGTGTGTGTGTGTGTTGCACAAGTGCTCTGTTGGCTGTTAGGTGCATCATTACTGTAAAAGCATGTGGGCCCGCAGTGCCAGAGGACCAGAGTCCCTGATGGCAAAAAAGGCACAACACACCAGTCATACAGAACTGTACAGAAGTGCGTGTGTGTGTTTTTTTTGTTAAAGAGAGAGGAAGAGAGAAAAAAATAGAGCAGATACAAAACAGAGGGGCACAAAAGAGCAGAGCAGAACTGAATACATAGAGAGGAAGGAAGGAGCATTGTACCTCAGCATGTGAGGGATTTGTTGTTTTGAAGTATTTTCAGTGAAATGTGACTGACGCTCAGTGTTGAGTAGTTGGGATGTTGCTGCTGCTGCAACCGGCCTTTGTTTCTCGTTGACTGAGCAGAACAATGAGATGAGATTATCTCTCCCCTGCTCTTCTTCTTGCTTCTCCTTCTCAGTCAGTTTCCTTCCTTGTCTTGTTGGCCTCGCCTTTTTCTCCCTTGACTGTCTCATCTGCTGTTCTATTCTATTCTATTCTATTCTGCTGATTGCTTGATTTCCAACATTTCCCTCTTTGATTTTGAAATTGATTTTACAGTAAATTATTCAAAATGAAAATATGTCCATTTCAAAAATTCAAAACAGCACCTAACTGATTACGTCTCTCTCCTTCAAAACTTTGTCATTTTGTCTCATTCTGTGTAGTTTCTGCGTCCGATACTCTTCGGCTATGATGGGCAGTCCTGCCTCTTCTCGCATATTGTGTCAATGAACAGAACATGTACAGTACATGTGTCAAACTGTCATTTCTCATCAGCGTCACCGTGTCCTTTTCTGTCTGTGGTGATCAGATGATAGATGGTATATATATGTGTGTGTTTACACTTGTGTCCTTTATGTGTGCCTGTACACCTGGAAGCAGTATAATGTCTGTGTGTGTGGTGTGTATGTGTGTTTTCTTGGTGTGTGTGTTTGTGTGTTGGAGAGAGCGAAAGGCCAGAGGGCAAGCTTGAGGCCTGAACTAGCTGCTTCACCCTGCTGCTCTCCAGACTACTGTCACTCACCACCCACTAGTGCCTAACTAGTTGTGTTTGTACGTGTGTGTGTGTGTGTGCTTGTTTGGTGATTTGTATACATGTTTGATAGCTTCTTCTTCTTTTATCCTTTTGTGAACCAGTTGAGTTACCATTCCTGTATGAGTTACGTCATCATTAGCAGCAAATTTATGCCATCACCTTTTTTCCACAGTTGACTCACAAATACTATTTACAGGAAGGCAAGTCGTCAATAACTGTCAGCTTTATAGTGGCTGAGCTTTTAGATGACTAACTTGTCCATAACAAACAGTGGACAGTGTTTTTATCATGGTTGTGAGGCAACAATGATCCTAATGTCTGCTTCATTCAATACAGGACTTCCCTCAGTTTCATAAAGCTAATGCACCATCAATGTAACACCAGGTTATGTCAAGGGGTGTTATTTATGATTCCAAATGAAAGAAAAAACAACACAAAGTGTGTCGCTAAGGTGTTGGGTCAGAAGAGCTTCACTTATATATTTATTTAGGGTTTCACTTTATTTTTTCTCAAGTCTGTATATGGGTGATAGGAAGGCTCCCAGTTCATAAATACAATGAATCCTTATCGTTTGTGTTTGTAGCTGTATAGAAATCTGTGAAGCACTATCAAACATATCATTCACTCAGTTAAAATAATACAGCACTCAAATATATTTACGTCAGGAAACCGATTTACTAACTCGTGCAGTTCAATTTGACTGATAACATCAGCTTGTGATTTTAATAAAGTGTTAATAAAGTTTAACATGCAGTTTTGACATAGGTTATCCCAGTGGGAACGGTATCATTCAAGAACCACTTTAGCCACTCAGGAGCCTTTCTAATACATGACAGACAGTATATTTTGCAACAGTACTCCAAATTAAATGACAGAATATGTTGAGACTATCAGCAGTAATTGGCAGGGCTACATCATTTGTCTGTGCTTTCCCAAACTGTTACATATCACTGTTAAAAAATAATGATGTTTTATGATGTTACAACGCTATGGTTAAAGTCTGGTCAGGTTTAGACACAAAAGCCACTTGGTTACATTTACTGAAGGGAACGATCATGGTTTGGTTTTAAATGATCCCCTTTTAAGGTTAGAGAAACATATGTTGAAGGTTAAAGTTACTGCTTCCTTACAGTTAGGCGACCTTTGTCATCATGACTACAATAATAACCACAGGGTTAAGGTTAGGGGGCAATTGTAGTTACGGTTTTTACAAAACTCTCTCGCAGTTACACTCACGGTTGGAAACAGGAAATGAACAGTGGTCTGCTGTGGCAAAGTCCACTATTGGGTTATAACTTCCGTCCATCCCAGGAGGAGGAGGGTTGGATGGAGGTCATAACTACTATGGTCGCTAGATGGCATCTGTCACTCAAACGTAACTATATGTTATTTTTGGGCGACTGACATTACAACCTATTGTGTGGTTTTTCATGGGAGGACAGTCTCATTTTTATTATATTACATCATTTTGTGCAAAAAGGCACAGTTGATGTGTTTTCATTGTTGGTGTCTACCTTCTCACTAAACAACATTTTTTCAATACTACTCACCATTTCATATTGGGTAACATTTGCTACATGTTCCCAGTTTGATTACACCCCTGACTGTGACAGTGTGACAGTGTCACACTCTGCCAAAGAGCCTTAGAGGCAGAGAAATTTACAAGAGGGAAACTGTGTTGTAAAAACAGCTGCAGTAAGTTGTCAAATATTTGACCCATTAATGTGTCCACTGGTAGAGCATGCTTATTTATTTGCGGATGGGAGATTATTGAAAGGGATGCTTACTCCTTGCAAGTGGCATAACTTGGCCTTAATATTTACATCATGGCGGCAGCAGTGTAATTGTATGGATGACTAGGAGATCAGAAATCAGCCCCAACACTCAAACATGGCCCATGATTCAACATGGCTGAATGAGAGTCAGACTCATAAAAAATCCATTATCTTAATGGGTGGTTGCTCTCCCATAACCACTCTCCCACACAGTGAGTGCATCAGCATGGGGACATTTAGTGTTTTTCATCATCCTCCTTATGGATTCAGGTTTGTTTATATTGTATAATATTTGGCCTCACCGACCTCGGTGTAGTAAGCCATGTGATCTGGATCTGTTTTGTTGTGCTCGTCCTCCCCAGAAAAAAACACTTTTGGTCGTAAATTCAGTTGCCAAAAACGACCAAAAGGGAGGCAGGATGGGTGGATGGCTGGATAGTTAGTTAGATAGCAAGAGGTGGACTCTGGACTCAGCTGGAGGACCACTGTTCACTTCCCGATTCCTACTGCAAGTCGGGACATTTTAAAAAAAAAACCATAACATGGTGTTAACTGTTGCAATGACGACAAAGGTTGCCTAACTTTAAGGAAATAGTAACCACATTTCAAGTGATCATTTTAACCCAAACCATGATCTTTCCCTAACCCTAACCAAGTGGTTTTTGTACCTAAACCTAACCAGACCTTAACCACAGCATTGTCACATCATAAAACATCATTAGTTTTAAACAGTGATTTGTAACGATTTTGGAAAGCGGCATATTACGCTCCAATGGGTCATTCTGAAAATGCTCCAAGAGGTCGTTCTAGAGTGCATGGTACAAACGACCTATGTAGTTGTTTAATTTGGAGGACTTGTTGGTTTTGTTACATCTACATTAGTAGTTTATTCCATTAGCTTTGTTTCTTGCAGCATGCGGTGCATACAATGGGTTACTCTGCATAGTATGTGTGTATAAGCATTCAAACATGCCTACTGTATGTCTCCCTATAGTCAGTATGTATGTGTGTGTGTGTGTGTGTGTGTGTGTGTGTGTGTGTGTAATACTCACCCACGGCCTTGAGTGAAGTGTACTTATTGAAACCAATTCCCAGGTTGTTATGAGGGTGAGACAAGGCCATGGCCGGACCCAGGGGAGACAAGGCTGCATTGTTCAGATGGTTATGATCTAAGAGAGAGAGAGAGAGTGAGAGAGAAAGAGAGAGAGTTATATCTTCAGTCAAATGTTGCACAAATATTGAATTCCTTTCTGAAACATCAGCCAAAGAAAATGCAAAACAGTCTATGTTTCCACCAACTAGTGTTATGAGAATATTCTCAAGAGGGAGTAACAACATTACACAATTAAAGGAGCACCAGTAAGTCCTCTGTAACTCTGGTACATCATGAACTTTTAGTACTGATTCTAACTTAAGATGACATCTATGTTTTTTTCATGAATAAATTTTCTGAGACTGTTCTTTTAACCGCAGTTTCTGTACACTCTATCCAGAATGTGAGGATGCTACAGCTCTTTTGGTGAGGATGGATGTAACGATTAGCTGAGGCTCGATAACCATTTGCGCGTCTGTATCAGCCCTCATTACATAATGTTTCTGCGTAAAATAACAAATGTATTCATAAAGCCTTTTAGATGTGCAGGACAGAACCAGGATGTTACTTAAAATAGGCCTACAGTTTGAATGCACGGTATGTGTCACAGAGTTGGATTTTGTGAAAAATCTGCAATATTAATTTCTGTCACAAAACAAGACATGTGAGGTAGCGAAGCTGAAAGATGGTTATTTCTATAAGGTTTAGGTATCAACTATGTATATTATATTGCTTTTATCTGTACATCATATCAACCTATTCTGATGCTTCGTACTGATTTTTCTTTCATGTTTTAAGACAAAGATTATACTTATCCATGTTAGCCGTAATGCAGGCAGAAGTTGTATGGATTAAGCATGATTTTAGCCCTGATTTAATCCTACCTGACTAATTTTAGAATTGGGCCCAATATCTGCCAAATCTGATGTCATTCAACATGCAGTTTGAGGGGGTCATGATGCCTGATTAATGATCTGGTTGTCGGACGATTGGTTGGATTTCTGGTTTCCCACATGGCTGCTGTATAAATGTGGACCAGAGTTTGACTGGAGGTAAACTGGAAACATGAGGAGAGTGCTAATACAATTTCCATAAAAGTTTACAATCTCCGATGCATGTGAATTTCTTAATGACTGATTAATCACTTCTTTATACCATTTTGTCTTATCAGTGAGAAATTTGCCCATTACTGAGCAAGAATTTGAGTGAAGAAGCACAAGAAAAGCTGAAGGACCTCAAGACAAACTGGGAAGAGCTTTGGAGTCAGAGGAGTTTAACCTCACTGACTTGTTCACAGTCTCTCCACCTCCGGTATGCTGTATCGCAGATCAATCCTGGCCGTTTCGTCCTTCTGTTGGAAATTTTTTACAAACCTCATTGACTTTTCTGTTAGTTTTATCTTCAGGTAAATATCTTAAAGGTTTTAGTATTGGAATTGTGTTTTTATTCAAAGAGGGGTTTTGTAAATGTGTGTAAAAGATATTTGTCTTATTTCAAGTTTTATTTTATACTGAGTTAGTTTCACTTGGTTTACCTCATAAACTGTTTCTTTCCATTCATTCATTTCTGGTGTTTGAGGGCTAAACCCTTTTTTGTTTTGTGCATTCACTTTAGAGCACAAAACAAGTATTCTGAATATATACTGTATATGTATATCTAGATGCCTCACTGGACGGGGGTACAGAGGAAGTTTCAAGGATCAGGTTTACTGGATTTATGAATTGTTGGCACACATATGGATTCCATTATCTTAACAACTTAATCCCAGAATGCCCTCAAAACTGGAGAGGGTTATGCCCACAGTTTCACCATCAACTAGTTGGAACAGTTTTATTATATTTATGTTGTACAATGGGTTTTATAAAAAATCTCATCTGAATTTTCCAGGCAGTTTGATACATTATTATAAACCTTTTGAATGGTAAACTTTAAATACAGCATTACTGGGAAGAGTACTGCACAAGTGGAGAGGGGGGTAAAGTCACTGGCAGGGAGCTTTAGGTCTGCAATGCTTTTTTGAACAATGTTCATACAGTTGTTTCAGTTTTGAAGAGTGAATTTGGATGTTTAATTCACAAATAAGTATGAATCATCCTAAACAAGAACAGGATCTTGAGCCATGATGCCTGTGTGGAAAGTAAAGAAACATTCACAGAGTGTATGAGGATTCCAGTAAAGGTTTTGTAATGGACCGCTAGTGCTGTTGACTCATCAGAAATAAAATAAAATAATAAATGTGAATGATTTAGCTCATTAGTGGGCTCCCTAATGTGGTGTAAAAAAGTAGACAATTATTAATTATAATCATTTGGAGGGGTGTTCAGCCACTATCAATAACACACCAAACTGCTCAGGCTAATGTGAAATTCAGAAATGAGACTAAAATTCATGTTTTCAAGTTATAGTAAATGCAGGTGTTTGAAACTTTAAGGATCCCATGATGTGAAGTTTGCAAATGTTATTCAATTATTCACATTATAAAATGAACATTTTGATGTTCATAAATATCAACATTTATCTATAAATATGTATTTTAGCAGTTAGGCTAACACATTTATCCTCATTATTTCTGCTTAATAGTTGCTAAAATACATACATATTTATACCTATATAAATTATTTTGTTTTCAAGCCATATATTGTTGTGACTGAAATGCATAGACTAGGTTATCCTTATTTCTTTGTTGCTAGCTTTAATAACATTTAAATTTATGTTGCGTAACTTTAAGGCAGTACTAACTACGTTTCAAGTGATCATTTTAACCCAAACCATAATCTTTCCCTAACCTTGTGTGTTTTGTAATGGTTTTGGAAAACGGCATATTACGCTCGTTCTGAAAATGCTAGGTCGTTCTGGAGTGCAGTTACAATCGACCCCTATGTGGTTGTTTAATCAGTGGTGTGGTGTGACTTTTTCACCAGGTGGGGCTACAGTTCTAGGCAGCTCTGTGTATTTTGGCCGTGAGCATGCACCGTACAGTGTAGCAGAGAGCCAGCTGCTGGTGGCTAGCAGCTAGGCTTGCGGTTTCTAAAAGTTTAAAAAAGTATCTTTTGGTGGCCACTTAGCAACTGTTTTCACTTTACAATTATCACCACAGTACCACAACGATCTGTGTACACTTTGCCTGCCAGGGGGTAAATGTTATCTAATAAGGAAGCAGCAACTGGGCGGAAAATCACCCATCTGGCAACATCTCTTTGTTTTAAAATTTTCCATCACACATCCAGTTGTTGTCAGAATGCAGTGTGAACCAATCTGGGGCCACCAGGAAAAGCTGAACATATTACACACATACTGCTGTCAGGCAGAGAAAAGTACTCCCTTTGACACTCAGACAAAGATTGTAGGCAGAGCTTTTTCACTAGTCATTGCACATTTCTGTAATTATGTATGATTTATGTGAGAATAACAACTGAAATTTATATACACACACACAACAATAACAAAAATGATTTTTTGTTAAAATATGTATTTCACAATTGGAATTAGAGGAGGAGCGGCGCCCCAGTGCCCCTTAAAGAACCACACACACCTGCGTTTAATTATGAGGATGTGTTGGTGTTTTGCCGTTTTTCAGCTCTTAGCTGTTATGGTTTTAAAACTTTACTGTTTACATTCACTCTCACCACTCTCAACAACCTCGTTTCCAGCTGCAGCAGGCAGCTGTTTCAAGCAAAAAGCTCACATAAACTGCCTGTACATGACCTGCTCAAACCAACCAACAGACAGACAAATTTTAGCTGGTGAGCTACAGAGCCAGATGTCTTTCTCAAGAATTGGACCAAAACAAAGCTAAAAGGAGATTGAATATTGGATTTACATTTGCCATGTGGCCAGAGACACAACTCTAAATTATTGATAATGTTGCTCCATATGTACTGGACATGTAAATAGCCATTGGTTTGCTAAATTCATGATTTCAGGTTTACTGTGACAGTTTTACATACGAAATATAAGAAAAATTAAATCTTTAAAGAAAATGCTATCACAGGCTACTATCTGTAATCTTTTTGTATTTTTTTTTTTACACAAACACAGAGAATGATACACCCATGTTTGAATATGCCCCACATAGTATCTTAAGCCATAAAACCTTGCAACACCAAAACTAGCCCAAGAAACAAGGTCAGGTCAGGATTACGTCACTTGAAAAAAGTCTAAAACTTAAACTGTTTCCCACAGGGATTCAAGCACACACACACACACACACACACACACACACACACACACACACACACACACACACACACACACACACTCTCTCTCTCTCCCTCTTACACATGCATAAACAAACACACAAACCTCACACCCGTGCCCACAAGCCCCATGACGACTGAGACGCATCAGTGAGAATCAAGCGAGGGGGGAAATAGGAGAACGAGGTCGAGGGAAGGGGCGAGGCAGGGAGAAAGCCAGAGAGATGTGACACCAGCACTGACTGATTGAATTAGAAATAGATCTTCACTTCCCTGTGTAATTGATATGCAGTGATGACACACTGTGTGCGGCATGCAGTGTGGCGAGGCGCGACCGTGCGATGTAAATTCATGTGTGCGTGGCTACATGTGTGTGTGTGTGTGTGTGTGTGTAAAATGTGGGTGTTTATTGTCTTATGTGAACTGCTGGTGCCACCTGCTCTCTGCACTCATTAATTTACACAACACTTCAAAAATAGAAATTTAAAGGTGCATGACCCTCAATTCACTACGCAAACAAATAAACACAAACATCTTATTAAAAGTTGCCCGTAAGTGTCTAATAAATGAGGTTATGAGTGATTACTTAAGCTTTTGCTCTTTAAGTGTCCTACATTCTGATGTTCTCAAGCGTTCTTCTAGCAAGCCAACAACAGTGGAAATAATGAGACAGACAGAGAGGGAGAGATGGAGTGAAGAAGAGAAAAATGGAGAGAGAGTTGGGCAGAGATAGACGGGGCAAAAAAAAAAAAAAAAAAAAAAAAAAAAAAAAAATCAACTAATTGATGGAAATATCCTTGGCCGGTCTCCAGTTTGACCACAGGGCTGTTCCCAGCCACCAGAGAGCACAGAGAGAGAGAGAGAGAGAGAGAGAGAGAGAGAGAGAGAGAGAGAGAGAGAGAGTTTGTTGTGTTTCTTTTTTCCTTTTTTTCTTTGTTTTGCTTTTATTACAGTAGATTGTAGTGATGATTGATGTGCACAGAGTTTGTTGTACTTTTTCTACTTTTTCTTCAAAATTCTGAACTATTATACAGTCTCAATATATACTTTATACTCTATACTATTATAAAACTTATGCTACCTAATTTTTACATTCACGCCAAAGAGGTAAATTTGAAGAGTGAATAATTTCTAAATCAAAAGTTATAGAAACATGACTTGCAGACATGACCTGCTATTCTAACCAGAGTGAAAATGCTGCTTCTCCATCACTGACACAGGAATGTGCTGATTAGGTCTGAACAAGACAACAACCATGCTAGCAGCCCTGTGTGCTGTACTTAGCCACAGCAGTGCTTTGGGCTAAATGCCAAAGCTAGCACAGCAACATGCTCACAATGCTCTAGTGCTAACATTTGCTGACTAACACAGCTGAGACGGAAATGTTATTAGTTTTGCAAGCATTTGGTCATGAACCAAATTTTTCCAACAATCAGACATAAACATGATCTTACTCTGACACATGTGACACATTCATTTGGACTCGTGTCTGCATCCATGTAGAAAATATAATATTCTATCTCCTCCTGGTTTTGGTTTCCACCAACTCTTGAAAGATATATTTGGCTCTTTAGCTGCTAAACGCTCCACTATGTTCACCAGCTAGTTGCTGACTTTGTCTGCAGTGTGGTTCTGTGCAGGTACAGCGTACAGTGAGTTTATTATAGGTGCCCACTGTGACTGGAAATTAGGCGGATGAGAGCTGTTAGACTGAACCAAAACAGTAAAGATGAGAGGTTTTAAAAGCAAAACAATGAGCTAAAAGACACTAAAATGCTCCGTACAGCTGAAGGGAACTGCAGAGTCTGGTGGTAATTCTCTGTGGGTTAGTCACTACAAGGAACACCTTTCACATTACTGACATAATTTTATCCATTATTACTATGAAAATATTAATTAGTGCAGTTTTAAGATTCATGGAAGGTTTTGGTTAAATGAAACATTTTCACTGAACATGAGCTCCTCATGCAGTAGTCGTAGCAGTGAAATATTTTAGTGCATATGATTTGGAAACTGAACTCCGAATACCAGAGTTCCTTCTCATCTCATCTTTTTGTGATGGAAAACATATTTCTCGTTTTGTGAACAGAGTATATATTTTTTATTTTAAGGTGTCATGTTCATTTTATGAAATGTCAGGTCTCCAGCCCGTCTCATGTTTTGTGTTTTTATGTGTAATTCAAGAGGCTTCTTGCCATAGTCACTTTGGTCCTATTCATATAACCATATTGTAAGAGCGAGAGAGAGCAGATTGAAAGGGAATAAATTCTCCCCTGTATTCTGTATTCTTGAATAAATTCTCTCTGAATGTCCTACATTTTCCCTGTGTGTGTGTTCATGAGTGTGTGCGTGTTTTTTGATGTGCTATAGGGCCTCAGAGGAGAAGCACTCATAAGAATTCAAATTTATGTTTATTAAAGAGAAGCGGAGAAGGAAATGAGGACTTAGAGTCTATGGATGTGATTCATAGTGTGTGTATGTGTGTGTGTGTGTGTGTGGAGAAAGACACTGGATGGGTGAGAATAGAAAATGATTGGACATGTTTTAGTGCATATTTGTTTATTTCTATAAAGCACTGTGAGGCCTGCATGGCGTGTGTGAGCGCGTCCACTACTTCTGACTGGAAGCATGTATACTTTGTTTTGCATGTGCATGCTTTCCTGCCAGCATGCATTTGTTTTTGTTTGTATGCGTGTGCTCGCAAGCGTACTGTGTTTGTGTGTATGTGCATGTGTGACTAGTGTGTCTATGCAGGCAGGCAGCAGAGCACCGCTGGGTGATGGCCTAATTCAGCAGGGCTCAACATCAAAGAGGCTGACTGCTGCGAGGGCTTCAGCCAGCCTTACTCTGACATGACTACTGTCACACAGAGAGAGAGAGAGAGAGAGAGAGAGAAAGACAGAGATAGAAAGAGGAAGAAAGAAAAATAGGAGGAGGGAGTGGCATGGGTAGCAGGGAGAAAGATAGAGAGGAGAGTCCTGTGTTGTTTAATGCATAGAGCATAAAACTAAGAGAATCAGGGAGAAGAGTTTGAGTCCTGCTAGCCACTCATGCTAAAATGAATGCACTTATGGAACTGTAGGGCACACTGGATGAACAGCCAAGTGGCGTATATGTCACATCATTTCATGTAAGTATGTGAGAGAAGGAGAGGGAAGGAAAAACAAGGACTGAAAGGGCAGGACAGGTCAGAGGAGGCCATGAAGGAGAAGTTTACTTTATGACACATGTTAAAAATTGTGTTTTGATTGTAACAAGGGATACCACACAATACATGTTCTAAAAGTAATGCACCAGTTGTTTGTTGATCTGGCCTGCATGTTGGCTAAAGTTATTAAATTATTAGAACAGGAGCTTCAAAATCATATGTTTTCCTCATTCATTGCATGAAACCAATATCTTAAAAGTTTGAAAACAAAAATATTCTTGCACCATAAAGATTTAGTCAATTTATTCAGATGGCATACTGCAACATTTTGGGAAATGTACTTATTCTCTTGCTGAGATGAAATATCTGTACGCTAAATATGAAACTACAGCCATCAGCTTGTTATCTTAGCTCAGACTTGAAACAGTTACCCCGGTTCTGTCCAGTGGTGTAAAAAAATCTGCCTAACAGTATCTCTAAAGCTCACTAATTAATAAGTCATAGCTCATTTGTTTAATTTGTTACAAAAAACAGAGTAAAAATGTCAATTTGTGGTTGCTCAATGGGGTTATGTTCTGGAATTTTTTGGCCGGGCGCAGGGACTCCCTAGTGTCTTGTACACCAGTTTTTATGCTAAGCTAAGCTAACCAGCTGTTGGCTGTAGCTTCATATTTACTCTACAAACATGAGAGTGCATGGTATCAATCTTCTCATCTAACTCTGGGCAAGAAAGCAAATAAGCGTATTTTCTAAAATAAGTATTTATATAAGTATAGTATTTCTTTGAATAATACAATTTTCTCTGGTAGCTTAACCTGTACATAAAATATGATTCATAATGAATTTGCTGATTTTGCAACAAGATAATGGTACAATTACAAATCACTGCACAACAAATGAACACATGATTGTAGGACTCAAATAATTCTACCCTTATTGGGGTTTTGTGTGATTATGCCTGTTATATGAAGCTATGGACACACATGATACCAGATATTACAGCACATCTAGATTTTACTCTAGTAGAATTTAAAAGCTATACAATTGTGTATTTTCATTTCTCAGCCTATGGTTTTACAGTGTTTGTTTAAGTCAGTCTTACAGCATAACTGTGGTATTGCACCTGTTTTACAAAACTGATGATAGTACTGACATGAGTAGTAATACAGCTTACTATGTGTCTTGGATATTATGATATTCAGTCATTTATTTTCAGATACAGTTAGCTGCTGCTGCTACAAAATGTAAATGTATTTGACCTTAACAAAGAATATGTAATTGCAGACTCTTTGCATGCCAAAGCTATCAGTGGGTGGCATCTGTGTGACATATGGGCCTCCTCCATTAATATCTGTCTCAGGGTGCTAGAAAAAATACACGCAAACATTTGTTCGAGGTGTTGTAGGGTACAACGTGCTGCATTCCCTCTGAATCACGTAAACAACACATGAGCAGATGCTGCTCAGCAGAGCTCTCTTTCTATTCCCTCTTTTACTCGCCGTTATTCACTCTCCGTGTGTCTTTTTCATATTTATATCTCTGTATCACATACTTTTTCTCTGTTAAATTTCTTGTCATGTGTATCTCCCTGCTTCTGTAACTGTCTTGTCTTCCTCTTTGTATTCCTCTTCCTTTCCAAGTCACCCTCTTCTTCCTCTAACTGTCTTACTTTTTTGTTCTCTCTCAGTGAATGTGAGGCAGACTGTTGTCTTGCATGAAGCAATGAAGGCAAAGTGTGAGGAGCACTCACCCACCTTTAATTTTTTAGACTCTCTATCTCTTTTTCATTAGCTTGACTTTTATTATAGTGGATACACATGCAGATGAGCATGGAAAGAGTTGCCTAGTGGTACAGTATATTTGCTGGGGTGTTTTTGCATGGCTGGGACTGTGATATTTTGTTTCCTGTTTCTGTTGATTAAGTTGTATTTTTTCTGTAGTTGGTATTTTTTTCCTTGTCCAGATGTTGAAACATGTTTAATCAATGATGGAGACTGATGAAATGATTTGAAAGAGTAGCTGCAGTCTGGCTTGTCCACCCACTCCATGCTTCTCTTTCTTACATACTAGTCTTGTTCTTGTTTGTGTGTGTTAAATGGAGCCATTTCAGTACACTGATTCCAATGGGAAGTCTCTCTGTCATCCCCCTCCCTCCCTTCCTTTTCTCCCTCATACACTATTTGCAGGGTAAACGAGGGCTCATCCCAGGATAATACCATTATTTTCTGCCTTTAGCCCACACATTGAATGCATTGAACTTTGGCTGCCTGTCTACTCAGCACTTTACATAATGCAGTTGGACCGCTATACATCTACACACACACACAGATGCACACACACACACACACACTGAACTGGAAATAAACATGGGGGATATGAGATAGAGACACTGGACTGGTGGTAAACATAGGGACAGCAGGGCCTTTTACTTTTAAAACTCTACCATTGTTTGGGAGGGAATGTTGAGCACAGGAGGGAAGAGAAACAGAATAATAAAAGGAGGCAGGTAAGGAAGAAAGTGCAGTGTAATGGGAATGAGAAAGTTACTTGAAAAATGTAATCACTTGCACATTAAAACATTTATTAAATACTCAAAAGCTAAAGTTAGCAGTTACATTACTTACTCTTTACTCAGCCCAGCTCAGTGAAAAACTGATATCAACAATCCATAAAACTACTGATAAGTCAGCAAACAAGAGTGTTACTGGGATTAGTAACTGTAATGTAATTACTGAATTCCACATTGTACTCCCTCACACTACTCATTACTGAAAAAGTAATGCACTGATTGAGAGACGATGAAGTTATCTAATAACAGCAATACGCAGCCATCATCAATTTTATTGAACTCAGTAACTATAAAACAAGACACTTGACAATCAGTATTACAACTTTAACCCAATTAAAACTACAATCTGAATAAAAAACACTCATGTAAACTGTATTTAATGTTGTCATCTTGACCCAAATGAGGTGACAGTCACAATACACACAACTGAATTAAAGGGAAACTCCACTGATTTTACACATCAAAGTCTACTAATGCGTATGTGAAAAAAGTTATATAAAGTCTTATGTAGTTCACAGAGGCAGCTGCACGCAGTCTGATAAATTGGATGAGGATGAGGAAGGATGAGGAATGCATGGAATAAAAAAGACAATATCTCTGGTTCTGCTGCATTTACTTTGATTCTTTAAAAAAATACTGGCCATCATGAGTCAGATAATGTTACCACCTGGGTGAAATTCTTAATACTGTGTTAAGATATGTAAACATAGGTATGATGCAAAAAATATGAAGACTGGTGGAATGGAGTGACAGGGGAATGAGAGATGAACAGATTGGAGACAGATAAAACAGAAAGAAAGAGGACAGACAAGTACAATTAATAATGTTCCAGTGTCCCTCTTGGTTTGCATCTTTCACAGAATATATATCATCTGTTTTCAGCACCATGGACAGAACCACCAAGTGTCCCGCTGAGATCACAGGCATTTCTTGTCAGCACCATGGACAGCATCATTAGCCAAAATAACATGCTAGATCTAACTCGTCATCCTTTTTTGGGACAGTTTTGGACAGTACTGACAGTAAGGAGCAACACAAAACATGGGAGGAGAGAGAGGGGAATGTCATGTCAATGAATATCCCTGACCAACTGGTCTAACTTTTATTTCATTGTAATCTAACCTCTGCATTATCTCCATTTGACTTCTTTTTCTGCAACCTTTCTTCCTCCCTCCTCTTTTTTGTGCTTCTGTTTTTTCTCCCTTTTTTTTGTTCCTTCACCTCCGTCCTGTTTCTTAGAAAAACTGTTCAGTTACAGCATGCTAGATCATTGTCTCTCTAAATTTAAATCAACCATTCTGGCTGGTTAACCTGTCAGGCATAATTTAAAAATTGTGCAGCGATGGGTAACAAGAGGAGGATATTAATTGGAAGCATTTTTTTTGTAATATCCTTGCTCACGCACACAAACACGTACATTTTCTGTTGTGATCATAATATGTTTATGTGTGTGTGATAATTAGAGCTTGTTGGTGTATGCGTGCATGAGGGAGTAGGCATTTTTTGTTTGCCTGCATTGTGTATGAATCTCTTTATTCAATTATTTCTTTTTCATCATCTACAAAGAGGTGCTTTAACTCTGACAGGCTTCTGAAGTCCCACTGGTCTCCCTCAAAGTCACCATGACTCATTCTCTCTCTGTCTCTCTCTCTCCCTCCTTCTCTCCCTAATTGTTCTTCAAGGAACAACAAAGCAAACCCCTGGCCACTGCTTCTTAACTTCTGAGGATTCAATTATTCAAAAGAGGTAATTGTACCGCACTGTCATCTAAAACTCGCTCGCAAACTCACCGACGTTTACTGATGTTTTTGTATGCATGCATTTTTGTTTCTATCTCTTCCCGTACGTCTGTGTGTGTCTGTGTGTGTGTGTGTGTGAGAGAGAGAGCAATCCTGTATCTCTGTGTGGGTTTCACATGTGTGTGTGCGCATCAGTACATGTGCAACGTGCGAATGTGAGTGTGTGTGTGTGAGTGTTGCATAATCATCTCCAGCTCCCTTGAACAGCTGCAGAAATTTAGAGAGGTAAAGAAACCCTCGTTATGCAACAGGACCCAATTTGGGTGTCATGAATTTAGCTAATTTGCCTGAATTAATCTTGCATGAAATATTTCACAACAATTGCTTCAGGATCCAGATCTTTGTGCATGACAAGTGAGGATCATTTGTATCTGGTGGCCAATTGATGACAGATATTAAAGTCCCCCTTCACTCAAAAATGTGTTTTTCTTCTTGTTCCTTCAGTTGGATGTTTGTGATTGTAGAAAAGGCCCAAAAGTTACAAGTTAGTGTTATTAAGTACAGTTGTCCATATGGTGCTTCTGTGTCTAATGTACTGTTAGGTATCTGTTTATTCAGTGCTGGTAATTTTTTCGAGTGAGCCAACCCACATGCTGGTGGTATATTGTAACTGACGTCACATAGATCAAAGCAGTTTGTTTTTGAGTGTCGGTCGAGTGATGGACTGCGATTGTGCAGTGAAATAACTTTCATTAGAAGTGATCTGTGCATGAATGAAAAAGAGTATTTATCTGCTGCATTACTTTACTTGTCGTATTGTATTTCCTTGTGTTGATGCATCTATAGATCACTTCTGTGAGCCAATGTGGATGAGAATTCGAAGCTTAGGTGCTCGCCATGAGATCATGACGCTAATTATATCTGGTTTCATGCATGTTAGTTTATGGCTCACAATTGGCTCACCTGACTCAGCACATCAGATCAGTGGGAAGATTTAACACAAATTATAAATAACAGGAAGTGTTCAGTCTCCATTAGCAGTAAGTTGACCAACACATCCACATGATTAAACAACCACACAGGTTGATTGTACCTGCACTCCAGAACGACCCATAGGAGCATTTTCAGAACAAGTGTAATATGCTGCTTTCCAAAACTGTTACAAATCGCTGTTAAAAAAATATCATGTTTCATGATGTGACAATGCTGTGGTTAAGGTCTGGTTAGGTTTAGGCACTGTGTGGGTCCTGCATATTACTGGTTAGCTCGCGAGCCAAAGTAGCTCACCAACTAGCCCCACTTTTCCTCCAGATATACCTTTCAAGCTCTGTGAAGGGTGTTAAAGATATTTAGCCATCCAGGGTTCTTATTCGCTCTACCTGCTTGAACTAATGCATTAATAATAACCAATCTGGCGGATCTGTGTACGTGTGTGTGTTTGTGTGTGTGTAAGTATATATGTGAGTAAGTACAGTGATGGTATACAGGTACATGCTTTCCTCCTGTACTTAGAGAACTAGTGAATTATTGAGCTAATCTGAGTGTTTGACATGGCCTTTCATCACAGAGGCCAAGCAGTCTGCGGGGTTTCACTTTATACTCACAGATCTCTGAAATTCAAAAGTAGAGCCAGTGTTGACTTGCACAAGCACAAAAATCTATCCATCTATAATCTTGTAGTATGGTAACATTTATAACAGTGTGATACATTACAGTACTTCAAAAGTTGGATAAATCCTATAAAACTAAACTTTCTAACTTATTCTCTTTTTGTACTAGATCCGCAAATGATCTCTCTCTTTTTATTTATTCTTTTGGATCTCCATTAGCTGTTACCAGAGCGACAGCTACTCCTGGAGTCCATATGAGAAAAGAAATTCAAAAATAAAAATTTAATGTGATTATGTAAATCAAAAGTAAGTAAAGTCAAAGTAAAGGTAAAATTAGATATACGCACATACATAATTCATGTGCTTAAATATAAAAAGTGTTGTGTTTTATTGTACTACTCTTTTCACTCTTTTCTATCACCCACACACTGGAACATACAACGCGGACATTTATTTATTTATTTATTGTCTTTCTTTTTTGTTTGGTTTTCATGTTGTTTTTCTGCATGCTTTTTTTGTTTTTGATTTTGTGTTCAGTGCTCTTTGATGAGAACCCTTATGAGCCCATCTGGCTGTCTGTCCTCTCCTGTTCAGATTTATTTTTTTGTTGTTATGTTTTTTTTTCTAATTGCAATATAACCACTGCCTGTTTAAGTCCTATTCAGTGTTGGCCTACGGTTGACCAGGACGAGGTTTGAAGTTGTGTTGAGTGACTGGACCCTGCTTACAGGTACACTGTATTTTTGTTGTGATAGAAAATGTAATTCTAAAAAAAGCCAACAAAACAAAATTGTGGTTTAATTATGTTTGTGTTAGTTCTGTCAACCTCCTCATCCATCCTGTTGCTCCACTATGAAGAGAGTTTGAATTTTTTCATTATCATTGTTACAAGAGCACTGAATGAGAGTGCTGAATTTCAAAACACGCATGAATGTCTCTCTTGTACTTCTGATTTGATGTATTCTTCCAGAAATACAAGTCATTATGCTAAGAAAGTGATCATTTTAAGCGTGATTTGCATTTTACATCATCTGAAACAGAAGCGACTTGTACTATTTATTGTTCTGTGATCTTTTGCACAGTAGTATGAATCACAGCTATGTGTCAGGCCTGGCGCGAGAGATTTAAAACCTATTCCTCCTCATCCATAAACCCATTTAAGTTGTGGCCGGGGGTAATGTTGTACCCATAAAAGAGGTGACCAAAAAATGAATTGATACATATTGTTCATTAAATCTAATTTCTCAGATGTTTCTGTCACTGAGGGGGCCTAGTTTTATTGATTTAAGTGCTGTCCAAGGCAGGTCAGGAACCAACATTGTTACAAGTGGTATGAGTTGTGATGAGGCTGTTTCACTTCAAAATGAAATATCCTGCAGCTGCAAAAAATAAAAAAAGCAGTGGCAGTAGTGACAATATTAGTGTCATTATTGAATATCAATAAAATAATCAGGCTTGGTTTAAATAATACATTTCCAACAGATTGTTAAAGTATAGAATGAAAAGAGCCTGCACATTTACTTGTAAATGGGGGTTAAAAAGAGGACACGCCTGGTCAAGGTCAGTGTGGACAGATACACACACACACACACACACACACACACACATACACACACACACACACACACCCCCGTATAATCTGACATATGGACACACACACTCACCTTCCAATCACTGCCAGGTTATGTGAAAGAAGAGCATCAAGCATTGCCTTAATTATTTATGTATGCATCCAGACAGGAAGAAAGGGCACGGGGTATGCATATTAGTTTCTCTATGAAATATTAGAGTATAGACCTTTGATGCAGCCAAAGAAATGCAATAAAGGATGAAAGCCGGAGAAGAAGAGAAGAGATATAGAGGAAGAGAGAGAGAGAGAGAGAGAAAGCTAAAGATGATTTAGAGGGAGGTCGGAGAAGAGAGAAAGAAGAGACGCAAAAGAGAGAGATATGGTGAAGTGTTTTAATAAGTTTTCAGTTTAATGTAGGGAAGGAAAAGAAATGAGGATACTTGCGAGTAAGAGAGAGTGCAAAATAAAAATAAGTGAAAAAGTAAGAAATAAAGAATCATAGCTCACTGCAACAGTTGGTTACGAGGAATTAGAGCTTTGAAAGTGAAAGACTGGGGAGAGAAAAGAGTATATAACCGTGTGTGTGTGTGTGTGTGTGTGTGTGTGTGTGTGTGTGTGTGTGTGTGTGTGTGTGTGTGGATGTTGTACATGCTACAAGCCGATTATTAAACAAGAGCTGCCTTCCCGCAGTGTCACTCTAATAGTTTTGGCTACTGAAGTGGGAACAATCTCTTGTGATGTAATTTGATGTATAATGGTTGATGACAGCGACACAAAATAATGTGTGTGTGTGTGTGTGTGTGTGCGTGTGTATGTGCGTGTGTGTAGGTTTATCCAGAGTTGTTAGTGAGATACTCCTCATTTACTGGACAAGCATTTACAGTCCTTTTACACAAGGAGTCGCTTCACACACACACACACACACACACACACACACACACACACACACACACACACACACACACAGATACAAGCGTACACTAACACACACATGAATGCCTCATACATCTACCCAGCCATGCTCACACACCCTCACACTAACACATCCCTACAGTATACATGACTGGACATTTTATATCTTAAATATAGATCAGAACAGTCGATATCTTCAAAAAATGCATGGAAAAGAAAAAGAAAAACTAAGACAGGAAGACATACATGACTGTAACTTTCCACTATATTTGTTGAACAACATGTGCATCTGTCATACACCTTTTTGCGTGTGTGTATGTGTGAGTGTGTTTGGCTGTCTCTTTATCTTTATTGAGAATTTGTTTAGGCACAAGAAAGCACAGGTTTGCAGTTGTGTATATGTTTATGTGTGTGTGTGTGTGTGTGTGTGTGTGTGTGTGTGTGTGTGTATTTGTGTCTATCTTTTCGTTATGCCAGTTGCCTTTGCTCAGCTCTGTGCTGAGCTGGTTCTTCCTGACTAATTGTGGCAAGCCTGTAATGTGATTGTAGAAGCGATATGCTTTGCTTCTCTCTCTAACCACACAGGCACATCTATCATGTTAATTCCCCCGTGTGTATGTGTGTGTAACTCTTTTCCCTCTGGGCGTGCATGTACACACGTTTATATACAGGTGCGTCTGAGTACTTTTGTGTGTGCGTGTGTAGGAATGATCTCATCCGTATTCTCTGGGCAGCGGCGGTAGCGGTGGAATCGCTCAGCTCACTGACTTCATGCAGCCCCATAAAAACCCAGCAGCCAGCCGGCGCTGTTCTTCACTCAACGACTCCCATTACAACACTTGGCAAGAGACGACTGATCAAGAATATTAACTGCAAACCTGTAGACAGGGGAAAAAGCCCGTACAGCCTCTTAAAATTATACCCATGTAGGCAACAAATGACCAAAAAATGGTGCATGGTTTTCATCTCTTCATGTACGCCTTTTACTGTCAAATTACGTGAAAAGCTTTTTAAAATTCTCCACAGAGGCAACCTTCAGAGGAGACCCACCTATAGTAGTCCAGCACTCATGCTGCATCTGTTCTGCAGTATTTACCCTTGAAAATGAAGCAGCATTGCAGCAAGCGTGTTGCAGACTTTAGCATATTTGGGGTACTTATGGAAGGATTGATGTAATATTTGTAAAATTTGCTACTTTAAGTAGTTGTGCAGACACAGTGTATACAGTCAAAAGCTTAGGTTGTGAGCTAAAAAGTCTGTCATTTTCAAATAGATGGTAAAGTGGGAGGATTCAACTGAGGAACAAAACCCTCAAACACCAAAACAGTTTTGCTGCTTCTATTCATATTATTCAAGGTCATATCTAATAGGTGCAGTGGTGAAACAATCTTTCCTTCCAAGGCAATAAGCATTACAAGCTTACAGATCAATATTTATGATGTTAAAATCAATCAATCAAATATTTTGACTTGAATCTTGATATTTCCAGTTATTTCTTGGGTTGCTTCATCTAAATTACAAACCAAACCAAAGAAACAAGCAACAAAACACATTCTCTAACTTAACTCAATGGTACCTAGGCACGCAGATAGTTTTTGTTCGTTTTTTGAGATATTTGAGAGATTTCTGCCTCCACCCCAGTACGATGGAGGTGAATGGAATTTTATTTGTGGTGCTCAGGGTCTTACAAAACACCATTAAAGCTATCTGCATAGCTAAACACCACTTTTGAGTGAACTAGCCAATTACAATTACCCACTTAAATAGCTTTGATCACTGTGGACAGCATCATATATATATATATATATATGAGTGACTGCTTGTTTGCCTGCTTTATTAACAGTGAAATCTAAGATGCCATTTTTTTCCTCAATTGGAAAAATTTTTATGTCATATGTCTTCTGTTTGTAATCATTTCCTCACCATTTAACTAACTTTACTCACATATTCAGAAATTGGGTCTTCATGAGAATTTGAAATATGAAAAAAAAATGTGTAGGTCATATATGGTCCACCAAAGATATAATATAAGTGTATAATAACAGACTTACCAAAAGATCTGTATGTGGATGAGGAGGTGAATTAAAAGTCAAAAGTAAAGTGCCAGAAGAAGAAAAATGTAAAATAAGAACACAGCGGTTACTCTGACTTTTAAAATAATATGTATAATATTACAAAACCATCTCCTCACTGTAGAAGATATCAAAATGCAAACAGCTACTGTTGTGAGAAATGTTTTGTGCCTGAATGAACCCGTTCTCATGCCGTGGGTTTTACTCCTCCACCTGTGCAACACACGCAAACACCTTGGTTATGTGGACTGTCTGTGAGGAACGCATACAAACACAAACAACTTGTATGCTTGTGCATGCATGTGCTCACATACTGTACGGTCATTCACAAACACACACACACACACACACTCAGCTGATCGTTCCCTCTGTCCCTTTGTCTTGTCGGATCAGGAGTCAGCTCCTCTCCGTGTTTCCTAAAGCGTGAATCTCTTGCTAGTGTGCCCACCCACCATGTCTAACAGTGATTGATGCTCCACAGACTCTCAGACAGACTCTGTGTGTGTGTGTGAGCATGAGTGTATGTGTGTGCACGCCTGTCTTTGACCTTCAAATCACCCTCCATCCCAACAAACCCTCCCACTACCTCTCAACCTCCTTATTTGTGCCTCCATCTTGTTACGTTCTGACCGATACCCGACTTGGTCACTGCTGAAAAAGCCACCTGGGAGGGAGTTAGGTTGTAGAGTTGGGGGGTGGGTAAGGGCTCCTGCGCAGACTGCTAATTGGCTGCTACATACCCTGGGGAGGGGGAGGAACAAAAGGAAGAATGGATGAAGGAAGGAGGAGGGAGGAAACAAGGGAATGTAGCAAAGAGAAGCGGACTGAAGGGAAGAGAACGACGGTGATATATCGTGCGATATGTGTGATGGCATGAGAGAAAGTAGCGCCACATGAAGGGAAACGGAGGGAGCAGATGGCTCAGAAAGAGAAACGGATGACACGAGGTTGACAAAGGAACAGAAAATCACATCGCAGCATCCAGCTGCTGTGTTGTCTCACAGAGAAGCAATCTGTCCTCTTTTTAATGTCGTTACCATGTTTTCAGAATTGTCACCTTCTCTTTCACTCATCGTTTCATCACTTTCTCTATCAGCTCTTGTTTTGCCCGCTAAAAAAGTTAAAAAATTACTCCATGCATTAATTATCTTCTAATTGCTGTCTTTCCTTTGATACCCTTTTGAAATCCCAATTATGTTTGATGTTTTCACTTAAAAAAAAACCTCCTATTATTTACTAATCTGCCCATGTAGCTCTATGTTGCTTATTGGTTTCTACCTCCTCCTCCCCCACTCGGTCTCTACCCCACTTTCTGCTTCCCCAAGGCTGTGATTTGTGGATTCTGTCATATTCTAGCAGCTGGATCCTCTGTTTGTCCCCCTTAGAGAGAGAGAGAGAGGGCAACAGAGAGAGACAGAGAGAATGAGAGGACATAAGGGTCTAGCCACCTCAGAATAATTACACGTCCCCCTTTCTCTCCATGCGCTGTCATCCTTTAGGTAGTGTGAAATGTAGGCCACTATACTAAAAATAATCCAGACTGCTGAGAAGTTTTGCCCTCACTTTTATGAATGACTCCCCATTCTTAAAAACACTAGGTTCCCCTTCACTGAGAAACACACTTTTACTCCACTGGTTCTCTAAATGTTTTGGCTGCTAACAACCTATAGTGCTGTACGTTGCATTGTTCCAGAAGCTGATGGACTGATTTGACTGTGTATATCAAACTTGTAGATATTACACTGATGGAAATCTGGACTAATGTGCCACTACCACTATTCCCAATCTCAGTATCCCCCATTGTTCCAGATTGAGAAACAATAGAAGAAGAACAAGGTATTTATAGGCCTTTTTCACAGCAGACTTGTCATATTTTATTTATTTTATGTACTGATTTATTTAACAGGGACAGTGCACATTAATAAACATTGCTGTAAATGTGCAAGAGTTAGCCAAGAGGGTGTTTTTCATCTGTAGACAGATGTTACAACATCACTCTAATAAAAAGAATATAAAATTTAAAATTACAAAGTTATTGAGATCGTTTACAAACACGCAGAGCAATAATAAAAAGAGAAGAGAATATTAATATTAGTAGAAAAAATATAACACAGAACATTATATTACATTGTTAGGTGCTAATTAAAACATGCAACACAGAGACACACAACACAAGAGATACAAAGCAAGGAAATGGGGAAACTAGCACAGGTGTAACTAATTACATTAAAGTCTCCTCTTTTCTATTAAGTGCACAGTATGCTGTGATACTAGTGAGCATGCACAATAGGCCTTTTTCACTGAACACATACAGTAGGAAAAGCACGGGTGTAAATAATTAAATGAATGATGACTGAATTCCATTTAGCTGCTTCAGTTTCAGGGTCCTGGTGTTGTACATGTTGGCTCACTGTCACACTGTCATGGTTGACTGGGACAGTTGAATTTAACAGAGCCCTCGTTAATGTGATTAGGAACACCTGTTCTTCTCCTGCTATGACAAGTCAAAATGTCTCTTTAATAAAGGTCTTTTTGATAACCTGTCATTCTGTCAGGTTCCAGCTAAAGCAACAAGTCCTCCAAATTAAACGACCATGATGGTTTTTAAAAAGCTGTCCTGACTCGCGGTTAGAAATGTGAAATGAATAGCAGTCTCCTGTTGCAGAGTCCACAGTCTTCATACCAGTAAGGACTACATGAAGAAACAGCTGAGCATAAGCATCAAGTCAGACTTCAGTTAATTCTCTGTTTCATTTTGTTAAGCTACACTTTTCAAGATGTCATTTATCTCTTCATAACCATAAATCCTTCCATTTATGGCTAGGCAATTTCTGTAGTTGGTTGAAATTATGTTCTAATTTACAATGTATCACACCACAGTTTGCTTGGGAGAATACTGAAATTTGCAGTGTCACTGCAGTAATTTGTTGGTTTTAATAAGCTCATCCAAACTCATCCTGGTGAAGACATTTTCTAAATGACTGTGTTCTTATTTTCTGAAATAAGGTAGTTTGGTTGGATTCTGAAATTTGGGTTTACTCCCTTTTAATTCAGCATCTCATCTATTCACTCTTTCACTCAATAATGGACCATTTTCACAGCAGACATTTTGACTTCTTGTTCCAGGAAAAGCACAGGTGTAATTAATAATTTAATATTGGCTTTGTTCCATTCTAGCGCTCCAGTAACTCATGCCAGTGAGCCAGCCCATACAAATGTCTGTTGTGATAAGGGTCTACAAGAAATCTTTGAAACTGACATACTGTATATTGTAAGTTGTTATCAGTAAAAGCACATGTACCATATTAGCTTCAGTGGCAAACCACTAGGAAACAGCAGATGACACAAATTGAGCTCAGTGACCTGTTCCTGACACAGTTGACCTCTTTGTAACCTTTATCTACTCAGGGAAGGTTCTCACCGTCTTTTTCAGCACTGCGCTCATTTTCATTCATAATGTTTATTGCTTAAACTTTACAGCTACTACTACTCACTCCTGAGAGTTGCCCATAACATACAGTGTGACCACAGACCAGCTCCACTAGAACAAGGAGAGGTTAAGTGACTTGGGTTCCTCCACTGCAGGACAATATTACTCATATACTTTAACTGCCTTGATTTTCCCCACTGGTCTGAAGGTTGCTGGATAAATTCTTCTCTGAGCTATGACTTTCTCATATGAACACTGTAAAATGATTTAAATGTCTGTTTTGCTTGAAATGATGCTGCATCATACTCGCCTTCTAAAATATCACAGCGAGCCGTTAAGAAGAAGTCGTGACTTCATATGCCAAGGTCAAGACTTTGACATTTGTAACATGTGATTCAGCCTGTTATTGACGGAGACGGGCTGAGTGAAGTGTATCACCTCAGGGTGTGTTATAAAACACACTCACACTGGGCCACATGGCTGTGCTAACATGCATACAAACACTCCAACTACAGTAGCATCATCCCAAAGCATAAAAACACATACACATGAACACACACGCATAATGATGTTTGTGAGGATTTATGAGTGATTTTATAACCTCTGAAAAACTCAAAAACCAAAAACGGTAGCTGTCTCTGTATAGCCCTGATCCAATCATTATTCTTGCCCCAAATTAATATTAGACATAATCTGATGGTAATCTTACTAAACTAACTCATCCCTGGCTCTTATTGTAACTCCAAGCTAGAAATCCTAACACTAACATAGCACCAATAACCACTTGATGTTGTACAAAATTTCCCAACATTCCCATTAAATTTCCCCTCAGGCATGACTCAATGAATCTTGTTAAAATAAAACATTTTCACAATACCAGTATGTCAAAGAATAATTATCTATTGTAATCTGTGCATTAAGTAAAATACGAAAATATGAAAACCATATGTCACTCTTATGACTGTATTTGTTCACATGGGTGTTGCATTTGAACATGCCTCAACTGTCACTGCAGCATGATGCACACAAGACACTTAATTCAGCATGTACACACACACACACACACACACACACACACACACACACACACACACACACGTGCACGCACAGTAAGATACGTCAGCGGTTTTACCATGCTTGACATTTCTCTCACTCTGCAGCCAGCACATGTAAGCTGTCCAGTGACATTTCACACAGTGGGTGGAGGGATACACACAGAGACAGAGAGCAAAAATATAGACAAGAAACCAAGAAATAAATAAGAGTGGAGAGCAGTAAGGGCAGAAGAAGAGTGTGTTGGTGCAGGTTTAAACAGGTTTTACTGCCATGCATGTTCATTATTGGATCTAACTGCAGTCTCTCCTGCCTCTCCTCATCCTTCTCACTTTCTCTTTCAAGTTTCACTCCCCGAGTCCCACCATGTTTCTCACCTCATTGTCACCCCATTGCCTCCATCTGTCACGCACGCGTGCACAAACATCCCCCCCTCTGTTTGCGCGCGCACACACACACATACAAAACGCTATCACATTGCGCTTTCTCTCCCATATCTTTATTTTTGGCACCCTCACTATCACTCCTTTACTTTCTCTTCTGTGCTCTAATTTGCTTTCCCTCTCATGTTTTCACCCTCTCCACCTCTAGTGCCCCCCCCCCCCCCCCCTTTGTCTCCTGGCGATAGTAAACGATTGAGATGCCACAGCAAATGACAGGATGTGATTGAAAATCCTCTTTAGCAGAATGTGTTTCCTCCTCCTCCTCTGTTTCTCCTTTCCCTCGCTTTCTCCTTCCCTTCTCTTTGCTCCTGCTCTCTCCTCCCCCTCAGGCGTCAGCTCCTGCACGGTGGCCAACACTGGCCTCTCTTTGATCCCCCATAATGCATTGTGATGGCTGTGTCAGCGCTGAGCCTGATCTCAGAGAAACTCTCTAAGCAACAAGCTAAGATCAATAGCACAGTGTCACCAGGGAACTGTTTTCTGTGTTGGTCTTTCTCCTTTCTTTGTCTGTCTGATTATCTCATTTTCTCACTATTCCTCATCATGTCTTTTCTTTTTCTGTACCCAACACCTTTGTGTTATCTTTGTGTCACTTTTTGCAACCTTTTCCACCGTACACTGTGCCTTCCCTCGTTATCTCGTCATCTGTCTTTCTGTGATTTATTTATTGTCTTTTTCTCTCTGCTTCCCTTTCTTCGCTGCCACACACGCAGGAAGCAGGAATGCCCCGATGCACATTAAATATGGTTGTGTTGTAAAAAGTCAACAAACCCTCTGTCTCAGTGCTCCAGCAGCAACAGTGCTGTTTTCAGTTCAATTTGCTTCTCCAAGCGTGTGTTTACAGGTGGTGTTTATATTCTCTGAACCGCCGCCATCTTTTTTGATACAAAAAGAAATGGGATTTGACAAAAAGCTGCTCCGAATATCTCCACTCCTCAAAAGGAACTGAACAAGGTAATTTCTTGGCAGAGTGAAGCACCTCCAGAAATGGATGTGTGTCCACAAAAAAGGCCAGACTGACATGGAATGCTCCCTGCAACCAGCCAATGACAAAACTGACGCTGGGATTTCCAATTCCAGCAAACACAGAAGAGAGAAGTGTCGGCACAAAAATCAATCATTGCAGTAAGTGAATATTGTAAAATTATCTAGTGTCCTATGCATATGCTGTACATCCTATATATTTATATACTACAATACTATACTGTACTGAAGTGTACTATACTAAACTGTACAATACTATACTATACTGTAGTGTGCTATATTATATTGTCCTGTAAATGTTACTACTGTAAATGTTAGCATTATGTCACTTTTCATTGTTTAAATAAAACTGAGCAAAAAATAGGTTTTGTCATATTTCAACCATGTAACTAATCATTACTCAGTTCAGCCAGTCATGTGATCTGTTTTTACAGCAATTTGGCTAGATACTGTCCATAAAGAATGCACACACAGATTAATACGAAATATTAAATGCATAAAAAAAATATTGAAATGTAATTTTGATGACATTTTATTGGAAGCTTTGTTTTTAACAGTTTCTCATTCATAGAAATATCTGTGTGATTAACATCCATATTTTCTAAACACCAAATTTGTATTCAGTTTCATAGTTACCATCACAGGTGGCAAAATCACAGCTGCTGCTCAGAACACAATGGAGCGATTCTTGTCCTTGTAGCCAACAAGAAGCCTGACGATTGATAGCATCGTGTTGGATGACAATGACAGTTAGATAGCATTAAAGAAAAAGAGAACAGTGTGTGTTTCAGAGCACATGGCAGAGCAGCAATATGTGACGAAATGAAGCAATGACATCACCTCTACTATCTTAGTTTGTATTGAAGGACCAACCACTCCCCCACATGGTGTACTGTAGTGGTCTACATTAATGAGTATTGATGAAAAAGAATCAATCACAATGTGGACAGAATGGTGACATTCCTCTACATATGTGTGTAATTTCCAGGTGTGAATACAAGGGCACTTTCAAAATGATTATCCAGACAGCATCCAGATGCAGATCACAGTTTAATGTGAGGTATAAGTGGTGTGTTGATTCGTCCTTGTGTTGCAGATTTGTAATTGGCAGGCTGGGATTGCAGCAGTGTTTCAACATATGGTGTGGGTATTGGGACAAGAATGAGCGCTGTGAAAAAATGACAGTGGGCAGGGGGAGGTTTGAATGACATCCTATGTGGGATTAAGTTAATGTTTGAGAATGAATGAGTCGATTAAGAGAGATATTTGTTTTTAATAATACCAAAAGTATGACACTGTGTGTGTTTGTGTGTGTGTGTGTCTGTGTGTGTGTGTGTGACAGTGACAGAGAGAGTAAGAGAGAGCACTTCTCTCTCTCTCTCCTGTTGTTAGATAGGCTAAATGATATCTGTCATTTATGCAGCAGCATACTAGCAGTGGTATATGGCTTCAATATGTTATATGACAATCTCACCTTGTCTGTCACACACACACACACCCACACACACACACACGTACGCACAGTGAAGGTCTTCTTCTGTAGGTTCCAGTGATTGATGTAACTGTTATAATAAATGAACCCAACTGTTCAATAGGAGGACTTGTATGTTTGACGCCAGACTCCATGCAGAATATTTACAGATCATACTCACACTCAACATGTAAATATGACTCTCCTACTCATTCAGGTTCCTGTCTCACCACTATTATTTCCCCACAGGTAGCTACTGAATCACCAAACCACTGAAACTGAAAACAAAAGATTTCCCTGAGATGTTTCACGGGACAAATCTGATCAGACGTGGGGACGGAGGGGGGGCTGCAGCCCGATGTTTGCCCGCTCACAGGTTAGCGATACGGAAATGAACCGTACAATTAGTCACTCAGTCTGCCTCGCAGTCGTCGCTTCCTGTTCTGTCCACATGTCCATCTCTTGTCTTTCTGCACAGGTCTTTGTCGTGTATGTGTGTGTGTGTGTGTGTGTGTGTATTAAAAGTAGGCTGATGCTGGTCGGTGCTCTCTAAACCCCGTGGCCGTCACACAGCACATCGGCTGTCATAACAGACCTGACTCCCCCTCTGAGGCTCACGCATGGTTGAGTGTGATTAGGTTAAACACGCTCTCTGAAATGACGTGATGTGATGTGGCATTGTGTGTTTTGTGTGTGTGTGTGTGTGTGTGTGTGTGTGTGGGACAGAGAGGGAAAAAGAGTGTGTATATGTGTTTGTGTCATTTACGTGTGTTGTCATTATTTTGTGCAGTGCTCACATGTGTGTTTTTGGACTCTTAAGAAGTGTGCTGCTCGTTGTGGTTCCTTGTTCTTTTGTGTGTGTGTGTGTGTGTGTGTGTGTATGTGTATGTGTGTGTGTGCGCGTTCATGCGCGTGCCAAGGACTCCAGTGCTGCTTTCCAAGAGCTCTGGCTTTCCGTTGTAGATTGATTTCAATCAGATATGTTACAGCATCATTTGGCTTAGCTTGCAGAGACACACACATACATACACTCACACACACACACGCGCGCACACAAAGAGCTACCACGCAGAGCCTAGCGTAGCTGCTGTTTCTTTAGTGATAACTACATCAATTTAAGCTCACAGTAGGAGCAACCTTCACAAACAGAAGGAAACAGCGTTATCAAAGCCACGTCCTCCTCCGTTACTTCTTATTGGTTTCACTTGTGAAGTTGCGCTCGTGAATCAGTCACGCCCTGTGAAAACTGCGCACCTTTAATCTTCCTATAACAATTTATTTCCCAGTCCCCAGTCATTGACAAAACACCTCATGGCTGCAGGACTATGATGAATAATATAATAAATGATGCATGACACAGTTTAAAAAAAAAAAAAAAAATGGAAATGAAAACAAGCAACGTTTTGCCACTTAATTTCTCTCATGGAGATATGAGGTTTCCTTTCATCTGATATCATCTTTAAGCTTGTAATGGTTAGATTGAGCTTGTACAAGATTGCTGCTTTGATTATGGAAAATTACTCCAGTTGACAGTGAACATGACGGCACACATGTACAGATTCTCAGAGTGGTGTTGAACAAAGATAATTAACCGACCGGATGGCACATGGGTAGTTTCATCATGTGGTCAGACTGATAAAAGACGAATCGCCATCCTATCAAGACAATAAAGCATTCTTTTGTGTTTGATAGTTTGTACATTATATCATTTATCTTACAGAGAACATTACAATGACAGAAACAAATGGTCTGTCACAATAGTCCACTTGAATCGTACAGTAGCAGGCTGGCAGAGTAGTCTTTTCCTTCCTTGTAAATGCACCTTTTTGTTGGCATATTTTCTGCCCTTCATGCTCTCTCTCTCACACACGCTCTCCCCTCTGTCATCTCCTTCCTGGTAGTCAGCACAAGCGCTACACTCGGCCCGATGCATTAACCAGGAAACCATTGAGTCCTCTATGAGTGGGGTTATGCCTCATTATGACAGAATAACAGATCCAAAATGGAGCAAGATCCCTCCCCGTCGCTCCATAACAGTAATACTATCAGTGAGCCCGCAGCAGTGGAGGCTAATCCGGGCCATTTAATGTATAGCCACGCACCGCACCTCACTCAGGGGCTCAGCAGCGGCTCATATCAGTATCCAACAGACACACACGCACATTCACACGCTCCCTTCACATCCGTGGAAATCCACATTCTCCCTTTGAACTGCCTTGCATGCCTACACATAAAAATGCCTACCTCTGCCCGCACATACACTGCTGCTAAGTGCGTTTGCAAGCATACAGAGTGGAAAGAAACCTTCCAAACACTGAAAGATGGTATTTTTCTCACCATGTCTTTAACCTTAAATCTTCAGTTTGTCATCTAACATCCTAACAAGAACAAAGACACTCATTTTGCGTTATTTTATCCATTTGACTCATTCTACTACATTCATGGGAAAGCTTGTTTATCGCATGTCTTTTGGATACAAACACAGAAACATTTACACGCAAGCACATGCAACCATGCTTGAGCTCACACACACACCACACACACACACACACATGCACACGCACACGAAGAGTAACGCAACTATTTTTTTTTTTTTTGAGGTCAAATGTGTAAAAATGTGTCAATCCATAATGGTTGCCCCTGGGGATGGCTGGAGGCAGAGGAGGTGACAGACACAACAAAACCCTCTCATCCTCTCTTGACATCCCCGATACACACATACAGTATACACAAACACACACACGCACACAATACACACTAACCCCACACATTAAGACAGCGCACAATGACAATCGTGCGCCAATATGTGCTGTCATTTGTCTCTATTGAGCTGCAATTTATGAATCGTCTGTCCACACTGTATGATGGCTGTCATTACTCTGTGTGTGTGTGTGTGTGTGTGTGTGTGTGTGTGTGTGCGTGTGTGTGTGTGTGTGTGTGTGTGTGTGGGAGGGGGGTCTGTCAGGACTGCATGGTACGTGGGGCTGGTGTTTGGTGTTCTTCAAATGACTCAGAAAAAATAACCCCCACACTGCACTGGATCAATGCGCACACACAAAAAAAAACACACACACACACACACACGCACATAGGACGACAGTATGTATGCAAAGACACTCACACACACACTCAAACATCTTCACTTCTCATGCACACATGTTAACACTCTAAGTATATTAATTTCAACCAAACAAGAGCACAGATCAAACCAGAACTAAATCTATACATTCATTAGTACAAATAAGATCAATCAGATGAACTGACTTCCGATCAGACGGCTCACAGACAGACAGTCTATCTGAACCTACCCATCACCTGGAGTTTATCATTGGGTTGGCTTCTGTAACACTCAGTCACACAATTTAAGACTACATTGGTCTAAGTCCAAATTAGCCAACTTCCAATAAAATATTGATTGTAGATGTGACAGATATAAGCAAACAACAGCTGCCCTCGCGCATATTCTGCTCCTGCTCTAAGTTAACAATTTTCTTGTTTCTTGACACAGATTGAATGCAGTGCACTTACAGCAACGTTTGGAGTAACCTCGCAGGATCAACATGCTATTTCTACTCTTACTGCTAGAAGACTTGTACTACTCAAATGGAAAATGGAAAGCTATGAATCCTCTGACATTTGGTGTGTAGATTAAAGAATGAATAAACTTACCAGAACCCCATTGTGTGCGTGTGTGTGTGTGTGTGTGTGTGTGTGTGTGTGTGTGTGTGTATGTGGTTGTTATGAATGTACAGTACTGTATGTGTATATATGAATACACAGCCAACAAGCAGCAGAACCATAGCAAGCATATTAGAAATACTGATGTCCAAGCAGCACTCCACCCCCACTCATTAATTTGACACTAAAAAGAAGGTTGATACATTTTTTAATTATTTGGATTTTTCATGTTTAATTTAACTGGTCAATTATATTTTCTGTAAATGTATTTTTCCCAAAATTAATGACTAAATGAATGGCTAAATGAATGGCTAAAAGCTTTCTCCACATTGTCGGGAACATAATCCTGGATACTGGATTCTTTATTTTTATTTTTTTCCTGCTTTGGGGTTTAAAAGTAATTCATTTTTCATATATTGAGTTTTCAAAACACTGGAGTCTGCCTAATAATCATGTAAGGTTTTAAATGTAGAATACACTCCCTCTAGGATCCTAAAAGTCATATATTTGCATGTAAAACAACAACAACAAAAACCCCAGAGGGCATAACCTCAGCGTCCTCGGTGTTAGCGATGGCTCTGAGCAGGATAAGACAAGTAAATGTATCTGTAAAAATGAATGAATGTATGAAAACATAAGAAAGAAAACACAGGGGTATCAAAAATCATTATTACATCTATAAAAGTTAATTGCAGAAGGGTTTAAAAGCTAACTTGTGTTACTTATCTTACTCATCAGTGTGTGTCAGTACTCCTATGATGTTTGCATTATATACTGTTGATCAGCTAGTAATCCCAATCAAACCACTGACCCCCTCTGGCTTTTTGTTTCCGTCTGTCTGAATGCGTCTGCATGTTTGTCCGTTTCAGTCATTGTTTCGGTGGCTCACTAAAGCTGTAATCTGCTACTGCCCTGGCTTATTAATAAGCCTGTTCTGGATAGTCCTCCTCTGTGAATTGGATGACTTTCAAAAGCGGAGACAGATCTTCACAGAACTAGGATGAATAGAACAGCACCATCCACGCCCACGCACTTGTCAAACGATTTTATTTTCTATATTCATGCTTTAAAATGTATACTTTCATTTGTTTCTGTTTTGTTTTTTAGTTCAATATGGTGATTTTATTGAATTACATCACCCAATTCAGATGTCTTCGTTAAGAGGTGAAATATAAGTTTATGTTTTCAACTAACTCTTTTCTGTTTGTGTTTTTAATCTTTGTTTTTCCTCGGGGCTTCAATACTGCATTTCCATCATATTGCCTCTAGGTTTTGTCCCTGTAACCCCAAAAGTTAGCTTTCAACTCAACTCAACTCAACTCTTGAACTCCTGAAAACACCAAAAGGAAAATCAGGTCTATTTATTACAGCTCTGTGATCATTTCTGGGTGACTTTAGAGTTCAGTCGGAAAAACGGGGGATCAGACAGCTCAGTCTGCAGACGCTCAGGCTATGATTTAGAGAGTGAAAGAAAGAAGAGGGAGATAGAAGGGGACGGGACAGAGAGATGACAGAAGAAGAGAGATGGCAGAGGGCAGAGGATGATGGCGGCTAATGAGAGGGAACTGGAAAGGGAAAGACTGAGAGATAGTGAATAAGTAAAGCTAGTGATGCACCAGAGGATTATCAACCTGATTTACGTACCCTAACAATCAGTGCCAATATCTCAACCTGACTGTATATATGGAAATGTGAGGGCTTCACAAATGCAATCCATACCACCTTAGATGAGCCAGAAACTGAAAAATATCACTGTTGATGTTTAAAATGGAACATTTGAGGGATCACAGATTCATCTGAAAAGGAGACAACTACTTAAAGCCAAAAAACAGGCCTTTTCAGTCACGTGAGATGACTGTGCACAAGTGTTAAGTTCAAGTTAAATCATCAAAGGAAACTGATGACTCAAGAAACTCATGAAAATATCTGCAACTCTGACAAATATGTAAATAAATATGCACATGTGATTAAATGCGTATTAACAGATTCTAGTGCGCAGCTATAGGACGCGCTAAAAATATTCCATATATCTAAAGAGAAAATCATTGAAATGATGAGCATGCTTTTCGGATGTTCAGCGGATTCAGCTGTGTCAGTATAGTTTGGTACGGAGGGGGAGATAGAGATAGTTTTGCCTGAGGGAGGAGAAAACGAGAGAAAGGAAGAGAGAGAAAAGTTAGATGTTGATGTAGAGAAGGGAAATGCAGACTCACATTTCCCGTCTATAACAGATTATTGCACGACTCATATCAATGCCAAGAGAAAGAAATAAAGACCCAGAGGGAGAAACTCAAGAGTCAAACAGGAAAAAGCACACAAAGGTCTACAACATGCAAATTAACATAGTATGAGGTAAGCATGGGTCAGATAGAATTAGGAGGAAAACTGAGATTGGGAGAAGATTAAGAAAATAGGATATTAAAAGAGTAAGAGGATGATGAATGAGGTTGACATGCTGCAGTCTGACTAAAGTCTAATATGGAGAACTAGAAATATGCAGATTTAAAGTCTGCTTATGCGTAAGTCTATTCATCTTTTCCTGTAAAAGAACCACATTAGATTCATCAGATTTTTTTGTTTCTTCCTTAGTCTTGATAAACAAAAATTGTAAAATGAAAGCATATTTTTGTATAAATATACATACACAAAAATTATTCCATTGCGAATAGAAAAATACAGCAACAACAAGTTTTCTTACAGTCATAGCTTGTAGAAACACAAAAAAGATGACACTATGTCATCCATCAGTTCCTGGACAAATATATTGAATCTTGGAGTTACATTTACTGTTTTTCTGGTATCCTGTCAGTTTTTTGGAGTAAAATAAATGAAAAAATAAATAAAGATATACAGTATAATTCCTATATCCTGGGAGCAGCCGTTGCAGGACAAGCAAGCTGCTGCCACCACGGCTGAGCTTGAGTCTTTCTGCAGAAGTGTCTCCAGTAATGGTGAAAATAGCATGTTGGGTGTCTCAGCACATATACAGATAGAAATAATCATAATCATTAAATTATCATTTAAATATGATAAAACATGACTTATTTTACATACAAAATACTCAAATTATCAACTGTGAGTCTACAGTATCATCTTGTGTAAAAACGTATTTACATTTGTATAAGTGTTGATTTTACTATTAATACCTATGTGGCCTTTGGAGCAGCTGCATCTTAAAGCTCTTCCCTCTGCACTGGCTGCATCACTGGTGGTTTCTACTTACAATTTCATTAAGGTTTACAGTGCAGTATCATGCACTGACATCTGCATTAAAGCCGCTAAACACATTCCTGTGATCTCATATAATGTGATACTCTGCTTCATTAAATCCAGTTGTACATATGAAACCAGCAGTTGTGGGTCGGTCGAAGGCCACTGCAGTCATCATGATACTAGTGAGGTCAGCAAAAGTCAGATGCACATCCTGTGAAATGCTAATTAGATTAAAAAAGGCCATAAAACAGCTAACAGCTAGGGGCCTGTCAGTCAGACATACAGTAATGGTAAGGAAGCAACTGGAGTAAAAGACAAGTTGGCCACCTGATGTATGTACAGTACAGTACGTTCATGCATGAGTGCATGTTTTCATGCTTTTATGAACATAAACTCATACACACACATATACTCACATAAAACATATTCTCGATACATTTTTTGCTCTGTTTGACTCCATCCCCCCCCCCCCCCCCTCTCTCTCTGTGTTGCTGGTTGACGAGCTCAGTGTGGATATAATTGGCACTGGCCCCATGTGGCACTGTAGTGACGATCCACACGAATCAAGGGCGCACAGATGTAAACAAACACTCTCTTTCTCACACAGATGCTAACATGCTTTTGCACAAACACACACACACACACACACACACACACAGACCAACCCCCACCTATAGTACGTCTTTTCACTTAACACCCGTCCTGCAGGCTCCCATGATACTCATTTCCTTGTTTTGATTTCAGTGTCACACTGATCCTATCTCCCTCTCTCTTCCTCTCCCCTTCCTCCCTCCCTCTGCATCACACGTTCCCTCTCTCTTTCTCTCTCTCCTTTTCCTCCTGCGCTACCTCTGCTTCCTCCTTCCATCTCAACCTCCTCACTCTGATGTTTTTATTTCTCTCTCTTTCTGCCACTTTTTTATTTCCTCTCTCACAGGCCAGCAACATGCAAATTATGCCCCACAAATGCAAATCCTTCCCTATCTTAGAAGAGACCTCCAGCGGAGAAGAGGAGTCCGCTCAGCTCAGATATACTGCACTGAAGTCTTTTACTTCTGTAACAGAGGGGCGTGTTTGAAGGTTACCTGTGAGAACTGCTGAATAAAGCAGTACATGTGTGCATGTGCATTAATAAGACGGTCCAAGGCATCATTATTCAATGTGTTTTAAATGGATGTTGCAATGGCTATCATTTGTTTAGTATTTGTATAGTTTGATCAATCAGTACAAAAACTGTTATACATGTAGGTCTTTGTTAGTTCACATGTTGCATTGAAGACGCGTTTTCAACTTCTGTAACGTCATAGCCCTGTATAGCCACAAATATTGTTTTTCCCTCCTTTTTCAACAAGCCCACATACTGTAGCGCTTGTAATGTACCTTTACCAACATAAGATGTCTTCTTTCATAATATTAAACATTTGGGTGGTCCCACCGAGCAGTTAAATCTTTATTCGACTCAGAAAATGGGAGCTAGCAAATTCAACTAACGAGATTAGCTTGCTAACGTTAGCACTGACTCCCACTAAACTTTTTGTTCATGTATCAACACCTGCTGACTCATTGCCTCCTGCACACTCAGTGCTGAGTTCGTTGTGCATTATATAAAGGAGGGATTCTAGCTAGCATTAACTGTCTCCCTTACATGTGTCCAATTGTGGAAAATTTCTCAAAACTCATAGCAGTGGGTAGGCTGATCCTGTAACCTCAGCACACTGAATAATTACATGAGTGTTCAAATAACAGATGGTAAAAAACACAACATTGCCCCACTCAAGCTGGTTAACGGATTTTTCACGGTTCACAATTTTTCAAGTCCATCTTAAAACAATAGTCAAGTGCCTGTATGAACACATGGACACATGTTTTTCTTGTGGAAATCATTGCTCATGTTCACACTAGCCATTAAAGGATCTTTTCCTAATGTACTTTCAATGTAAGTGATGGGGGACAAAATCTACAATTCCTCATTGCAAAAAAATGTCAGTCAGAAGTTTATCTGAAGCTTATATGAAGGTTCAGCCATTCGAATTAGCCACATAGTGTTACAGCTTTTTTAGTACACATTTTCGTCTTTTTGATACAGTCCTTCCACTGCAGCTCAGGAAAGAAGGAAACACTGTCCAGTGATGCACAAAGAGGAAACTTTGTAATAAAAAGACTTTAACTTGATTTGACTAATTCTATTCTTACTAATAGCTTCATAAAAGCTTTAACAAACTTTTGAATACATTGTTGCCCAAAATGAGGCCTGAAAATTTTGTCTCACGTCACTTACATTGATTTGTGACCGTTGTCATTTAAGTGATATTACAAATTATCTCTAATGCCTACCATCACAGATATTGCACCAATCAAATTAGCAGTACCAACAGTGTCAGTCAGAACCCAAAACTGATGCCCTCTGAAGAATATTAATGTAGGGGGCTCTATCATGGCAGAAAAATAATTAAAACTTTCAAGGATTTCTCCTTTTTGATCACTGCAGTTTTGCCCAAATAAGAGAAGAACTTGCCACCAAGGATATATATATATATATAATGAATCCTTACAAAAAGAAAATTAATTTCAATAGATAGATTTTGCACAGGACAGTTTTAACATTATGAATTCAGCTTTAATTAATACATTTGATAATAGATGCTCCCTCAGAAGATTTTTTTTTTCAAAGTTAACAAGTTGGTTGGAGGTTTTCCAGTCTAATTATATATTACAGGGAAGTCCTTGCAAACCCAGTTGAGGGAAAACTTCCTTAGGGGAGTCTGTGTTGCCTTCAGTGGAGCTGTCCATGGTGCTGAAATCAGCTGCCTCTAATTTGATAAAATAAAGAAATAAGAATTTGTGTGCTTCTCTGTGCTGCAGTCAGTGAACAATTAGAGGCAACATTTGCATGGCTGACAGCAGCTATAAGTGATCTGGGAGCGTTCTCGCATTCCCGGCTTTCCATCTTCCTTCCCTCCTTCCTGCTCGTCCCTGCCATCTGTTCTTCTCTCACTCCTCCTCCCCTGCCACACTTTCTTACTTACATCCCATCGCTTGATACCCGCTCTCCATCTCTCATTCTCACATTTATATAATCCTTCACTGTCTTGCTTACATGCACCCTATGGCTTTTTTTTTTTTTTTTACTTCATCTGATTTCCAGTCCTTTGCTTGCATTAGTCTGTGGAGAGTTTCTCTCTCTCCTCCTACAGCATCTACTCCTTCTTCCATTATTCTTTCAAATCTTTTCTTTTATCTCACTCATCATTTCTTTATTTTCCTCCACACTTCCTTTACTTCCACATCATGAAACGCCCCCAGTCTCTGCTCTCTATCTGCACAGTAAAACACAGCATAATATGCGTGCAAGTGTGTGACCCCGTCTGTGTTCAGGTGACACAAGCTTGGGTGTAATATGTTTGTATGTATACATGCAACCATCTGCATATAGCATATAATTGTGGGAGTGTGTATACATATATGAGCAGGTTTATGTGTGTGTGTGTGTGTGTGTGCAGAGCAGGGTGACTTTCCTCAGGGCAGCTCTCCACACCAGAGCAGAAGCTGACCAGCTGTCCCCCTCGCAGCTAGCAGCATATTGTCTCTTCTATCTATTCTCTCTATCCCCGCCTCTGTCCATCCCTCCCTGCCTCACCCTCTCCTGCTCTTATCTCTTACTCTTTTAGTCCTCTTTCTTTCCCTCCTTTGCTCCTTTACGCCCACTCTTGCTGCCTCTCTTTTGATCTCTTTCCCCCTTCCCCTGCTCTCCCTCACAAGGCCGCACACACAAAAAGAGGAGACAGAGTGTCAAAAAGCTGCAGCGATATTTTTCATTCTCCTCAGTCTTTCTCACTCTCTCAGCCTTCCTTTGACACAGTGTCACACCCACCGCTCATCGTCATCATCAACTCCCTTTCATCTCTCTGTCTCTTTCCTTCTTTACCTCCACCATCTCTGTCCCTCTCACCCTCGCTTTCTGTTTTCGCCCTCTCCCTGTCTTGGTAATGTCATTGTTCAGGTATGTCTCTTTTAACCTTATCTAATTTTCATCTCCTCCCTCCTGTCTGTCTCTCCACTCCCCATTAACTGGTTCTTTGACTTTCTCAATAACTTCTCTCTTCCTCTCCCGATGCCCTTTTCTCTTTTCGTCTTTCGTAACCACACAGAAACTTTCGTCTTCCTGTTTCACTAATTTAGTCATTGTGACCGTTGCATGAACTTAATACTTTTCCTCCCTGTTTGTTTCTTTTCCCCTCTCTTTCCATTATTCCTCTCTCTCTGTCAAATATACCAACCTCACATTTTACATCTTACCACTTTTATTCCTTAGTTCATCTCTTACATGGTATTAAAAATATATCTGCCTTGAAAATGAGCACAGGAGAGCAGGAGAAGAGTGCAAAGTAGATAAGGAGATTTTTTTTTTCTCAAGGAGGAAACATGAGGATTTGGCTTCTGTCTTCATTAGGGGAAAGGCTCAGAACTTGTTCAGTGTATTTCCATCCTAATCAGTTGCACTCATACTTCTCACTGCTTACTAACTTGTACAGCTAAAATCTGCTGAATGCATCAGTGCATCAATGCATATACAGTTTTTTATATAAATGGAGAGTGATAAGAATAGCAAACTGTCTACTATATATTCTGCATTGTTCTCTTGCAGCAAATGGAACATTATTAGCGCGTTTTAAATCTTGATGAGAACAGCCTTGTTTTAGAAATAATGGATATTTTCACTCTGCAGACTTTGCCTAGAAATTAGTTTAGAGAAATTGCTTGGAAAGGCATGATAAAGGGATCATAATTTGAAGTCAAAATTTTGCATTCTCTGCACTTTTATCTTCATTGGAGGCAAGTCAGCAAGTCAGCGTGAACAAACAAGAAAGACAGAGGACCAATGTTGTGTGAAACTACTATAAAAGTTAATGATAAATGGCAATTATTATTTGAAACTGCAGTTGTACCTTTAGTTTTAAAATCAACAGGAAAGAGAGAAAGTCCCAGGCTGGAATTAAAGTATTAAAGACGTATGGCATTAACTAACTAACTAACTAACTAACTAACTAACTAACTAACTAACCAACCAACTAACCAACTAAAACAATTGAAAAATTAATATTCTAGAGCTATGCTAATGACATTGTAAAGCTGTACTTTGGCACAATGGTGCTTTGACCTATATACTAGTCTTTACTTCAGCAAGTATGATGTTTACCATATTTACCCTCTTCTCTTAGCCTGTTAGCATTCTAGCATTTGCTCATTTACACAATTGAGGCTGAGTGTAGGAGTGTAATTAGTTTTGCAAGTATTTGATCACAAGCTGATGAATCCATCTTTTAGATGTTGTCGAGCTATTTCACTCCAAACCAAAAATGACAACCTCATGATGGCGCTAGTGGAAAAGTTAGGGGATCACCAAAATCACTAGTCTTCATCCCCTGGGGACCTTGAATGGCTATGCCAAATTTCATGGCAATATATCCGTTGAGATATTTCAGTTTGGAGCAAAGTGGTAGACCACCGTTCAACTGCCGAACACCTTGGTCAGTCATCCATAGAGCCATGCTACTATTGTGGCTAAAAACAGCTACAGTATCCATTTCTAGATGAAATTCAAAGTGCTTTTACTTTAGATATTCAATTTAAAATGCTTTCTTCATTGTAAGTGAAAGTGAAATCATACACAAGCATACCTCCTCTGGCAAGTACTTTAAATGTAACCTGTGAAGTGATAAACATTATACACATTTATTTTATCTCATCAAACCCATCTCTCTACCGTCATGTCTTTGTTTTTTCTTTTTCACCTCACCCTTTATTTCTTTCTTTTTCCTCTCAGTCTCTCTCTCTCTCTCTCTCTCTCTTTCCCTCTCTCTCTCTCTCTCTCACTCTCTGTCTAAGTGGCCTGGAGGATTAAATGTGTTTAATTAAGAGGTGATTATGTGTAGACGGCTGACACAGCAGGATCAGGATGGCTTCATCCCATCGCCCTGACTGTCATCACCCTGTTCCCCCATTCACCCCCCAACATGCGCGCACACACACACACACACATTCTCTCTCCACCATATGCCCGTCTTGTTTATCCCTCCTTTAACACCTCTCACACTCTTCCTTCCTCTTTTTTTATTATCTTTTGATCTACAGGATTAATTCTTCCTCTCCTGCTGCTTTTCTTGCCACCATGAGTGGTATATTCTTCTACCTAAGTGCTGGACTTTTACAGCATGTATATGTCTCTGCAGTCAAACATATAGTGAGTGTTGGAAGGAAGGAGAATGTAGAGTCGAGAAAGAGATAGAAAACTTAAATTAGTACACTTTGAGAGCTAAACATTTTCTTTATTTATAAGATGGAACCAAAAAGAGCAACTTATTCTTTGTGGTTATGTACTTGTGTCTTACTGGTTCACAGTTCAACTATCTATGAAAATGTGTGCATCCACCTGGTTCATCAGATTTGAAAAACAATTACCAAAAGATAATTAAACAAATAATAAAGTTCAACAAAAATGCTATCATGCTATCTACTGAATGAAGTAAAAATGTATGTGCATGGTGCAGAAAGGCTTATTAGATAATGATGTTGAGGACTACAGAAGAAAAAGGAATGTGAGAAAGCAGAGGGGTTAAAAGGGGGAATTTAATAGCAGGGGAAAAAAGAAGGGGAAGGAACGAGGGAAACCACGACAGAAGAAAGTGGAGTGCTAATAAGCGCAGTATGGGGTGAAAAAGAGGCCAAAGATGCAATGGTGGGAAGATGAAAGTAAAGGGAGAAGCCTTTTGTCTGTATGTGTAGATAAATACTGCATGTATAAGTGTGTGCATTTGTGATAGTGTGAAATGAGAAAACTTTACGCTATAATGATTAATATATGAACCAGCGCTTACAAAACATCTGGTATCTTTGTTTGTATCTGTGCTTTTATGTTTCATCAAGTCGCTATCTTTAGTGAGTTATGTTTATTGATATCGTATAGCTTTATGGCTACCTCCGGTGAGAAACCAGATATCAACTAAAGTGTTTTACAATAAAGACCTACCACACAGTAATATAAGTCATCCTGGTTATAAAACACAACTGGACAAAGGACTGCTCACATTTTCTGCTGCATTTGATGGAGAGGACACAATTGCGAGGCAACAGGGACCTTTGTCCTAAAACACACCATCACTCTTATCACAAATGAGCCCTCAGGAAATATGCCCACTAATTTGAGTCTCAATCCACTGAAGAAGCACTGGGTTATATTGAGCATGTATATGTGTGTGTGACAGTGTGTATGGTAAAGGTGTCTAGAGAAAGAGGGAGACAGATGGGTGACACAGCGTTCCCTCTATGGGTTTAGAGCTAGAACACGGCTAATTACATCTTAATTAAATATGACCTGTCTGTCCTGGAGCCTCCTTGCACATTGATGACACATGTGTGTGTATTTACATGTAAGACAGACAGCAGAGAGTGAGACCTATGAGTGTACAAGTGCATAATTGGGACGAAGGGGAATAGCACTGGTGCAGGAATTTAAACATGTATGTGTTTTTATTTCAAAGATCTTAGAGAAGATTGTCTATAAAAAATTAACTGCTCACATGAGTTAACATGATATTTTGGAAAAGTTCCAATCTGTTTTTTGAGCAAAGTATAGCACTGAGACTGCTCTACTAAGGGTTACCAATGATCTCGTCCTTGCTGCTGATGCTGGTGAATGGTTGGTTTCACTTGACTTAAGCTCTGCATTTGATACAGTAAATCATAGTATTTTAATTTGTCATCTAAGAGACATTATAGGAGTTGCAGACACTGCTCTCGAGTGGTTCATCTCTTAAACAGGCAGTTAACAGTTACTCTTGGCAACTTCACATCATCCACTACACCTATGACCTGTGGAGTACCACAGGGCTCTGTCCTACGCCCCGTTCTATTCTGTATCTACATGCTTCCACGTGGCCGAATAATACACAATGATAAGATTTCTTTTCATTGCTATGCCGATAACACACAATTGAATGTGTCTGTTAAACCCGGATCCACTTTTCTTAAAGAACTGTATAACGGATATCAGATGCTGGATGTCTAATAACTTCCTCCAACTCAATGAAGAAAAATTCAAAATTATGTTATTCAGGTCATTAAACACATCAGATTTTAATGATACATTTTTAACCTGGGCTCCGTCTGTTAAGCCTAGTGCCAGAAATTTAGGAGTTATCTTTGAGTAAAATTTAACTTTTGATTATCATGTCGATGAGGTAGCTCAGTCCTGGTTTTATCAACTTCGAATTGTTTCAAAAATCAGATCACTTCTATCATTCTCTAACTTGGAAAACATTATACAAAGAGCATTTTACATCAGCTCAGTTGTTTGCATGTAAACCCATGTGTGCAAATGCATATAGACACACATTTAGAAGACTGACCATTGTTGGAGCGCAGAGCCCTGGCGGAGATGCCGTTGGTCCCTATTGGGTGATGAATGCCGGTTCCATCCACTGCTCCTGCCTCCCCTGGCTGCTTCAGCAGCTCTGTCAGAGTCCTGTAAGAAGGAGAAAAAACACACATTTACACACTTTATCAAAGCATCCAACATACAAACAGACTTGTATGTCCTATGCAAACTCACAGGTGTCAGGTAGATGAGAGAAGGTATACAAAAAGTAAAGGGAGAGTGGTAGAGAGACTGGATGAGAAAAGTTGGGCGAGAGAAAGATAGATGATAAAAGATATAAAAAAGAAGCAAATGTTCATGTGGATATAATATGGAAATCCCCTTTAAACTACATCCAAACAGCCTTCATCTTAATAGCTCTATCTGAACATAAAGACAAGTTTCTAACAGATTGTTCATGTCTATAAAAACAAACCCAAAACAGAAAACTTTCCGAATTAAATTCAACAAAGTGGAATCGAGGATGAAAAGGATGAGTCTCTGGATGTTTGCCAACTGGGAGCGTCAATCATTTATAATAAAAAATAAAACAACTTCCCCTCTTGCCATCTTTTATTGTTTGATGCCTTTGAACAAGTTCTGATGCCTCCTCAAAACTGGAACACGGGCAGGAAAAGGACTTCCAACATGCACATTTAACTCTTTAGGAACCTGCAGCTGGAAATGATGATCTGTGTTTTGTGTCAGATTGAATCCAGTTGGTTGATTATATTCTATTTAAATGTGTCAAAGTGTGTCTCATACAGAGCTGCATAAAGCTTTGGTTTAATTGCTACACTGATCAACACCGGTGGAAAAATTGATTGTTTTTTATAAACTTTCCATTTTGCACACATTAACAAGGATTTTTAAAAAAGCTTGTCATCAACATGTCACCACTGACAAGGAAATTATAGCAACATAGTCAACAAATCAGCTGTGACCTGCAGAGCTGCTATCAGAAGACCTATTAATATTTCTGACTGTTAATCTCACTGTTTTTTTTTGTCATTTAAGTATTTATTTTTGGATTAGTCAAACATCATATGAAAAAAAGAAAAAAAACAAACACTTCAATATAAACAATACAACCATGTTAAATCAACATACATAGAGGATAAAAAAATCAATATATACTGTATATCAGCACAAAAACATAACATAACAAAGCACATGATTTGATACTAAATACTGTATCCCATATATCCTCAACTATGAAGGGTAATAAATAGAATAATAGTCTTCCTTTCCTTACATGTTATATCTATTTCCATCTTTTATAAAACAGAGAAAATGATCCCAGACCTGGTAAAATTTTCCTTCATTGTCATTTAATCTAGCTATCATCAATTCAAAGGAGGCATTATCAGTCATCAGCTTAACCCAGTCAGTAAATTCTGACTTTTCCAGTGATGAAGAATAATTCTAGCTGCAGTGATGAAGACTGTCAGTGCTAAACCATATTCTGCTTTAGATATTTCTGGTGGTAACTCTGATCTTTCTCTCAGTAGACAAAGTTGGGGAGATTCTGGTTAGGATTTTTCAAGCCATTCACACAATTTTCCTATAACCTCTTGCCAGAGAGGAAAAACCAAAGAACATTCTCACAATGTGTGTAAGAGGGTACCTGCCTCTAAGTTACATTTCTAACTCAAGTTGTTCTGTATTAAGTCCATTTTATGGACTCTTACTGGTATATACTATATATACTATACTGGTATATACAGTATAGTATATAAATTTATAATGTGTGAATTTACCCTGAACATCCCTAATGGACCATTCTGTACTTGTTTGTCTTTCCATGCATCTTCCTCAATGTTACAATTCAGATCTTTTTGCCAAATTAGTCTCAAATTTTCACACTTCCCACACTGAGCATCTGCAACCATATTGTAAAGAACGGAGGCTGAGTGAGCAGATCTAGGTAATTCAAAAAATAATTTTACCATATTTTCCCCCTCGCATGGTTTGATGCCAGTTGCTCTGATTCTACTTTTTAACTGGAGGCACCTCCATAAATCCCCCTTCCCTTTCAGATCAAAATGTTCTCTAATCTCTTGAAATGACAAAGACACCCTATCCTTATACAGGTCTTCAATCTTATTCAAATTCCCCTCCAGCCAGGATTTCAACAAACAAGGTTTCTTTCCTATTTTAACAGATGGATTATTCCAAATAGAGCACTCTTGTCTGTATTGGGATATCCCAAGTATCTTATGTAACTTCGCCCACACTACTCTGGAATGCTGCAAGATTGGATTACTCTCCTCACTAGTCAGACTACTCATAGCATTCTGTGACAAGGTCTTGATTGGTTTGAATAGGGCTGTGTTTTCCTTTTCTGTTTGTGTCTATCCACGGTGTGAACCATAGCTGGCCCAATGTTTGGCTAGCTTTGCCATTTCAAATGCAATATTATAAAGTTCTACATTGGGCAAGGCTAGGCCTCCTTTACTTCTTGGATCATAAAGCTTTTGCATAATGGCTCTTAGTTTCTTTCCATTCCATAAATAGTCTTTAATTATGTAATGATACAGCTTGAGAATTCCTGTAGAAATTGTCACTGGTATCATCATTGATATGTAGTTAAACTTGGGGGCAACTACCATTTTAATGGTATTACTTTTTTCCCAAAGGGTAAGATGGATTGATTTCCATTTATCTGGGTTATTCTTTATTTTCTGAAGTAGTGGAGGCATATGAAGTTGTATTATATTGTTCATGTCAGCACTCAGTCTTATCCCAAGATACTTCATCCTTGATGGTATCCATTTGAATTGGAATGCGCTAGTGCATTCCTTCATCCCTGATGGTATCCATCAGGGTTGAAGTATCTTGGAATAAGACAGAGTGCTGACATGAATGTGCTGCTGGATGACAAACCTTGGATACTGGCATAACCTCAGACTTGTGCAAATGAATTTTATAGACAGATATCTGTGAGAACCTTTCAATTGTGTCTGGAAAAATAGGGACTAATGAAGTCGGGTCTGAGGATAGCCAAAGAATGTGATCTGCATACAAAAATAATTTATGTTCTCTGCTCTCTGCCTTCACTCTTTTAATTTCCACTTCCACTTGAAAAAAGGCGGATATTTGTCCATTGGTGAGGACTGATGCTTTCGGCTCTGTATAGATCATTTTAACGCAGTTGATAAATCCTGACCCAAACCCAAAAGCTTAGACATGTATTTAAAAACACCTATCAAATGCTTTCTCTGCATCAAGGGAGAAAGGTGCTATTGGGATGTTTTCTTGATGGCTCATCCATAAAAGATGGAGCAACCATCTGAGGTTGTCTGAGGATAACCTTCCCCTCAAAAATTCTTCCTGGTCTTCATGAATAATATCTGGTAAAATATTCTCAAGTCTCATTGCCAGGACTCTAGTAAGAACTTTACAATCCACATTGACTAAACTGACAGGTTGAAAACTACCTGGATCCAATGGATCCTTATCCTTCTTGAGGATCAATGATATTACAGCCCTGTTAAATGTATTTGGAAGCTGCCCTTGTGAAATTGACTCTGAAGTTCAGTTAAAATAGGTGCCAGGATACTCCATTGGGAAACCATCTAATCCTGGAGATTTTCCTGGTTTCATGCATTGAATAGCTGCTCTGCCGATTCCGAAATGTGGGCATCCAACTCTACACTCTCAAACTTTTTGTTTGAGCTGTCTGGCCAATAGTTTGCTCAATTTTTCCACATTTTCATAAACAATTGTTTTCAATCTAAACTGCATATTCAGCCTTTTTGTTATAAATCTCCTTAAATCAAATTTCAAAGTGCACACTTGTTTAAGTAATGAGTCACTATAACTATTTGCCAATTGCTTTTCTTTTTCCTTTAGCTGATATGCCAATTTTCTCAACTTCTCGGTGCTCTTTTCTTTTTATGTTATAATTTTATCCCTTATAAACGCTTTAGATGCCTCCCAGACTGTGCCTATTGTCCCTGTAGATCCGACATTAATTTTAAAAAAGCTCTTAAGGCCTTGAGACAGTAATTGGTCATATACTGGGTCTTGAAATAGAGATGTATTTTCCACCTATTTCTTTTGATAGAGTCTGTTTCTGCTGCTAGACAAAGTTCCACTGTTGCATGATCTGTGAGAGCAATAACACCAATTTTGCATTCTTGAGTGGGATTTATGCTTATGAGAGTAAAAAGTGTACTTGTTTTCTCTAGGGTTAATTAATCTCCAAATGTCCACTAATCCTCAATCTTTCATGAGTAGATGTATTGCCAGTCTGTCCTGAGGTACTTTTATTATAGGTTGTTCTATCTATGACACTATCCTGAATTTGCTTAAAGTCTCCACCTAGTAATTTACTCAATTTATGAAAAAAATTAGCATCCTCCGAAATGGGAGCATATATATTATACAGATTTAATTTCATTTCATTGATTATGGCCTCCACACAGATAAGTCTCCCCTTCACATTTCTGTTGTTTTAATAATTCAACATTCAATTAATCAAAATTGCTATTCCACACTTCTTACTGTTGAATAACTTATTGAATACCTGCCCAACCAATCTCTTAAGTTTAACCACCTATGAGTGAATTTCTTGGATAAATGTCACATCAGTCTGTTGAGATTTTAGATAACTTAACATGTCCTCCTCTTTACCAGATCTTTTACTCCATTAATGTTCCAAGAAAGTATCCTTACATACTTAGCCATAAACCATATTTTGTGTCTTACATATACAGCGGAAGATAAACAGGTCTAACCCAATCATGAAGATGTTTCTGAGCTGTCACAGATTGATTTATTCTCCTCCCTGTGCAATAAGCTCTTGCACACATTAACTGATTATTACAATAAAATAAACCAACTATGAAACAACAACAAAACACGAACAACAAATAAAACCCTTCCCTTTTCAACCCCCCCACTTCTCACTCTCCATTGAGAAGGACCCTCCCTATTACTGGACTGTGTGGTGCTTCCAAGGATTGTTACTTTAAACATCTCATATCCCCCTCCGCTCAAATTTTACATTTTACACTACATGTTGTAATTTGCATTACTGTGTTATCCCAACCTCTATGAGAAACAAGCAGTTAAACAAAAAATGTTTTCGCTCCATAGATCAGAAGAAAAAAAGAGGGAAAAAAATAACTGGTGTTGCACCATGCGGGATGGAGAAAAATGAACAGACAGCTGTAGCTAAAAGTCATGAGCAGACAGTGTGACGCTAACAGGGATTTTGAAGAGCAAAGAACAAACCAGCATCTAATTGGATCAAAGTGACATTTGCAGGTATGTTAACTGTTTAATGAGTTGCAGCTGAGCAGCTAATTAGCTACTAGCCTGCTCCCTGACGTTAGTGGTGCACTTTTTCTGGGTAAATGTTTGTTTGGTGGCTCATTCAACAAGCTAAGGTGCAGGACAAGACGTTTGTTCATGTTTGTAAGTTAGATAAGAAGGAGACTTAAGCAGGAAAGCTAATGTGGGTTGTTATTCAGAGTCTGAGGCTCTTTGTGTGTTGTGTGGCAGGATGCTATCAGGCTCAGTGTGACCATCTGCTCTGCCCATGTTTGAACACCACATTATCGCTTTATTTAAGATTTAACTTGCTGTATCGAAATAAGAGCTATATCTATGCATGTGGCTGGTGGAACGCCATTTCATCAAAATAATGTAAAACTATGGGGCACAATCATGAAATCAAAGAATTTAAACTATGAATTTCTTCCTTTTGGCATATTTGATTTTTTTCTCAAAGGAGAACACAGGACAAGTGATATACAGCGCAAATATGTGTGCTGTAGTAGAGAAAATTTCAGTTGGACTTTAAAAACACATAGTGAGTTTCTATCATGTATGTCTGTGGAGAGGTTTAACTCTCCAACAATGCTTGCTGGTAAGTCTGCCAATGTGCTAATCCTGTTTTTTTAGAAATTTAATTTAATGAGTCAAGTGAACACTGAACAGTTCATTCATCATTTCATGTTCATTCAAGACTTGACTTCGAGTCAGAAGAACTGAACAGAACAGAAGTCTGAAAATGAAACCTAGAGACCTAAATTTGAATTAACCTGAAATGAATCACACACACACAAACACACACACACACACACACACACACACACACACACACACACACACACACACACATATATTATATACATTTACATTAAGTTAATGGTAAAACATTGGTTGATTCCACTATATTTCTGCATTATGTTTTACTCTCCTTGGCATGGGCTTTACAGTTTAATTTCTACTAGACACCAAAGAAGGTGAAGGGCAGTGTTGATGTGTTGATGTGTTTGTCTTTCCAAAGTTTCAGTATTCCCAGTGATGCCTAGAGGTGATTTCAGCACAGACTCAAAGTTACTGTGTAGTGTAAAACCACAAGTATCAGGTAAGAAAAATCTGAAATGAAACTGGTATTTCTTTCCTCTCCCTTGACACTCCTCTCACTGCTAAGGTGCCATTAAGCAATCCTCAGCCGCTCCAGTGGAGCTGCACACAGTGACCAGCAGTCATCAGTGGTTGCACCTGGGCAGCTCCCAGGTGTCAACATGTAAGTGTATGAAAGTAAAGCAGGGTGTTGCTGAGAAACACCCAGATCAGCAAAACCTCTCTGGGAAAAAGTAATGTTGAAAAAATTGAAATGTCATATCCTGGCAAAAAAATGTGTAAATATGTACAAACTCAGAAATTGAATTTATTCTTAAATGACAAAGTTTAACAGATACAATGAAACTTTAATGATTTCCATTGGGAAATTAGGACAGTTATTGACTGAAAAAGCACATGCAAGGGCATGAAATACCCATAAAATGTTTCCACAAACTGGGTAGTATTATGATACACACACATAGAGTACCGCAGTCTGCTCTCAATTGCCCTTTTCATTTTCTACTTGCTAGCCAATCCATTTTCTCTCTCTCATCTCATTAAAATCTGTCCACTTCCATTCCATTACTTCATCTGTCTTCCATTCTTTTGCCCCCTCTCTCATTCTCGGTGGTAATAAAGCGGGCTGTGTCGCCGTCACTCTCTCGCCTCCCCTCCCACTTGCTCTATGTCTCTTGCTTTCATCCCCTCCAGAATGTTTAAGAGTGCTTTTGTTGAGTACTTGTTGTTCTCTACATCCTCTATCTCCCTAGAAACATCTTCCCTTTTTTTCTCTCCTCTTCTAATCCTGTCTGTCTTATCATTTCAACTTTCCGCGTCTGACTTTATCCCCTCAACCCCCCTGCTATCTCTCCCCCTGCTTCTTTTCTGTTGCTACAAGCCTTTTACTGTATCTCTCCCTGTATCAACTGTCCGTCTATTCCTCTCTTCCCCTTTCAGTCCTCTGATTCTGCCTCTCTTGCACTCTCTCATCGTTGTGTCTGGTCTGTCTCACCCTTTGGCCCAATTTCTATTTCTCCTTTTCTTTCTTCCCTTGAAGTATTCTCGCCCCTTTCTCTCTCATTTCTCTTCCCCTCCCTGAGGAAACTGTCACATAAACTATCCCAACTTGCAATATTAGCACTCTTGAAATGATACAGCATGATATAAGGACATAGGAGCCCTATACCAGCACACACACAAGCTCAAACAATATATGACTGCATTCACAAATATGGTAAAAAAAAAAAAAAAAGTTACATTTTAAACTGGATAACATTGCTTAACCTGTTTGGAATACCAGCGTCCTGTCTGAAAAATATACCCTCTTGTTTATTTTACCTTCCACTCGATACACTAACAGTACCAACAGTATACAAAATAATAATAATTCTTGAACCTCTTTCCAACTCTTTTACCTTCTACTTTTTCACATGATGGTTGTGGGGGTCTCTGATAACTATTTCCTCTCTGTAGAGTTGGTAATCAAGTTCCACTTAAGCTTACTCTTACAGGGGACATAACATGCTTTTTGTGATTTTTCTGTCATTTTTATGATGTTGGATGTCTATGTTAAACATGATCAAAGTTCCAAAACCTGAGCTGAATGTATGTAAAAATGTTGCTTTTTAGTCAAAAGCCAGGGCTTCAGTCTGTTCTGAATGCTCCGTTTGCAATGTTACCTCTACCCTTTTAACTGATGCCCAGCCTTTGTTGCATATTTTCTATTGGATTCGGTTTCAAACATGAACGGATGTATTTGAGAAGTTTATATTTTGAGTAAATGAAAAAAAGAAGTGAAATCCTATAACTATTATTTATTTACATGGCCTCACAAGCTGCCAGAAGTCGGTTGGGCAGCAGCTTCCAGAAGTTGGCCAATCAGAACAGAGTGGGCTCACTGGGAGGGGGGCCTTAAAGGTACACTATGCAGGATTTGTTAGTTGGTGTTTGTTAACACACAACATTCAAAACTGGTCCCTCCTCCCCGTCTCAACAAGTGAGAGAGAGAGAACAGCGGTGGTCGAGTGAACTAGAGTGTGAATGAAGAGAGCCGGTGGCTGGTGAGAACAAAGCCGTGAATCAGAGAAATAAAACAATAAAACTTTATTTTCTGATTGTTTCACAGTGGTTATGGAAGGTGTCGCATTGCTTGATTTTGTGTGAATGCAGAGCTTCATCCTGTCCGTTGTGGCCTCTCTGCTCTGCGTGTGTGTAGTTCAGCCCCGCCCTCGGTCAGGCAGACACACAGACTTACAGCTCTTTATACATTCATGACACAGAGACAGAGAGCAGAGTGGAGCAGAGGAGAGAGACGGAGACAGCAATGTAACCTGGCCACTACACTACGGGTCCCGACCTCACACCCTGTGCGCTGTTATTGGCTGGGGGCTAAACACCTGCTGCCCAAAGGTTGAAGCCCAGAAAATAAGAAAATACAGGCAGAGGGCAGAGTCTCTGTAGATACACTGCCACACACTTCTAGTGGGTCATAAGTGATGATTGAGAGGGATTATTTTTTTATGAGTCTATACATTGTTTTTTAGGAAAATCCTGCATAGTATACCTTTAAAGAGACAGGAGCTAAAAAGGCCTGTTTCAGACAGAGACTGAACTGAGGGGTCAGACTGAGGTAGATAAGGATTTTTTTTAAAACTGTAAATCATGCAAAGATATTCCAGTGGAGCCTCAGAATATAAATATAGACCTGGAAATGTGCATAATATGTCCCCAAGTATAAAGGAAAGGTGCAGTCAAATGACTAAATGAAGAAAAAATACAGCTTAAAGTAGAAAAACCCAAATGCTGTGTAAACCCCAGATCAGAATAGCATCCACCCAGTCTATAAACTGAGGGAATTCTGGCTCTTTCATGATAAGGGGCGAGGCTATAAGTGTTCACAAGCAGCACTTCAAACCACACACACTTCTAGCACAGATAAGATTAAGGATAGCTGAGGCACTAGACCCACACAACTGACACTGCATACAGTATATACAACACTTCACACCACTTCATTCTGGACATAATACATTTTTAAATGCTATTTTTTTTTTTTTTTACCCCCAAACATGTTACATTTGGTAAATTGAGGGTGTATTTGTTAGATAGATTTTTATCTCTGTACAATTTTTGTCCCTCACATCCACAAGCTAATGAAGCTGTCACTTTCTTATATGGAAAACTCCATGTTATTAAATTTTATGTAGTGTTGTTTTTGCAGACTGCATATTGGTAATCAATTTCAAATGATTTGCATAGACACAAGTCCACCAATGAGCTTCATGTGCAGTTAAATTACAAAAAAAAAAGGATCTGATCAGTGAATAAAAGCAGATGTACAGAGACTGTGTTTTTCCAAACTCATAAACAAAAATGATTCAGCAGGAGGCATTAAATATCAACCCCTTGAGGTTTGGTGGAACTTCTGGAAAACTCCAAAGCAACATCTCCGGGCTATTTGACAGGCTTAAAGTATCACATGCTCAGCTTTGTGCTGTTTAAGTCTTCAAAATACAGTATTGCAGAGTAATAAAAAATAAAACACTACAGTACAGTACGTACGTACGTCCTGGAATCCCTTAAGATCACTTTTTGATTTGATAAAACATATGAAGTTGAAAAACCCAGCAGCTGTGGAACAGTGACAAATGAAGAGTCCTCATGAGCCTGCTGACTGAGCATAAGTGTCTTTTCCAGTGAAGCGGTTTAATATGTTTGCATTGCTTCAAATGGAGTCAGTCATCAACCATCATGGAATCTTCTCAGTTGGGCGCAATTAGTGTTCATTCAGACATTTATAGCAAGAACGATTAGCCTCTGAAAACTACTCTGATATTCACGCAGCATGAACCTTCTCAGGGGTGAAACATGCGGCACTTGATTAGACTGTGACAATTAAAGAATGTCTTTATTAAGTTCCCCCTCTGATTTTAAACAGACTGAGGCAGAAGAGAAAGATAAGCGGGGGGAGAGATGTTCTGCTCTATCTGAAACTGCGTTTATAAATACCTTTTAATGTTTGATTGTCAAAGAGAAATTTTGAGAAATATGAAGAGGAATTCCGCTCCTCTTATGGACCTTTGTCACCACGACATCAAAGACTATATAAGACACATTGTTCTAGAGTATCAAAAGTATCAGGAAATATCAGGTGGTAGTGTTCGTTCACACCCTTGTTTGTGTGAATGGGTTTTTATTCCTCATTTCACCAGACAGATTAGTGGTTTACCAGAAGCCAAAGAAATTAGGTCTTGTATGACATGCATGATAAAGATTACATTAATTAAGATGAAAGTGAACATTTATTTTTAGTGAGTTAAGTAGATTTCCGCATTAAAAATCACATAATAATTGGAGCAGCAGTCCTCATGATATACAACTTGCAATATGCAACTATACATAATTTACACTCAGTTGCTGGTTTAGGTACACGTATCGTGGTAATTCAGCTGTATATATTATATACTGAATGTGTTTTATTGTTAAGTTAAAATTTCATTAGAAACCTGAACTGCAGTAACAAAAACAAATGCAAGCAAGGTAACTTTGCTGTTTTCCAGATATAATACATCTGACATTTATATTTAATTCACTAAAGCAAATGAAAATATGATCAATTCTCTCTACAATGACTGAAAATGTGTCCTCGAACATGGCTGCTCCAGTAGAGCAGCTCAGCTTAATGCTAACATTGTGATTTCATGTAAGCACTTATTGTGCTGTTGTTATGACAGAAAACTCAGAAGGGTGATTAAGAGTCCAGCGTGATTAAGTCATTCACTTACAGTGCTCGCTCTCTTGTTTGCTCACTCACTCCACTCCCTTTTGGGGAAAACACTTTTTTTCTTTTTCCATGGTGAGGAGGAGGAGGTGGCAAACATTTTTTGTGGTCAAATTGCATATCAAACAGGGCTATGGAGTCAAACACTGTGAAATCAAATCACTGCAGCTGTACAGTGTGTGTTTGTGTCTATGTATCACAACCTTGCAGTGGCCTGATCCCGGTTGTATAACTAAATGTGCACTATTGTTTTCAATCGTCAAAGAGCATTTGATGCTAAAAATAAAGTGAGAAAAGCACCCCACGGTCACTCACTCACTCACACACACACACACACACAGACACACACACACACACACACAGACGCACACACACACACTAACTCCCCTAGGTCTATAACACAGCATTTTGTAGCTGAATCACTCTTCACTGTCACAGCAGGTTATTTTATATTACAAGGCCCCCCACAGATGATTCTAGGGGCCTGTAACCTAGCATGGAGCAGAGCATGAAGATACAACCCTGCTGTTAGCAAACAGTGATGGTGTATAATTATATGTGATGCCGTTTGCCTCAGTTGAGCCATGCAAAAAAACCTCCAAAAACACATATTCTGCTAACACACGCCAAAACAGAAGCAAAACCGGGCACACACACATACAAAGCTGCTGGTCTCCTACCTACAGTTGTGCCTAGAGGGAGTTAATTGAAGCTACACAGGAGTGACTCACCCTTTAATTCTCATGGGTGGTAATTTAGAGAGGTTACAGTGGGTGGGAATTGTGTGTATATGTGCATGTGTGTGTGTGTGTGGTGGGTACCAATGATTTTACTAACAACAGAAAGGAAAAAAATTCTCCTGAGCAGGAAAAGTGAATTTTAAAATGAGCTAATTATTAGAAATGTGCACTATTAATTAGAAACGTGAGACTCTTTAACCCAAAAAGAAAAAATAAACAACAACAACAAAACATTTTCACCTTTTTCACCAACCTTCTTCATGACTGCCTGATGATATTTCACCTAACTGTTGAATATTATACACTGTGCTTGAGTGATGTTAAGAGAAGAGGTTTGGAAAATACTTCTGACTGGTAATGCGATTAAGCAGGATTTCCATACTCCCTAAGCTTTTTTTTTAAAGAGTCTGATTGTTATGTAAATTAAGTTGGAGTTCATAGTTATAGTTCCAAAACTGTTGCTTCTTAATAGACGGTTTGAACCAGAATGCAAAACGAAGCCTTTGTAAGTAAGAAGAATAGGCAGAAAGAGGTATTCACACATAATGTGGTATGTGTGTATGTGCTGTAGTTATTCTGTCTCCTCATCTCTCCCTCCTTGTCTTTGTCTTGTTGTGTTATAAAATGACAGAGCCAACACTTGAAGTCTCCCCTCATCAGTAATTCGCGGCACTTTACCCCTTCACTGCTGTCAGACACAAACACACATACACACAAAGCCAATTTCCCACAAACAGACAGTAGGCTAAATGGACACTGTAGTGGCACCCGTGGTAGCATGTCTTATCTCAGAGGGAATCTGATACTCAAGTCCCTGTGACACACAAACATTCGTACGTGCGCGCATACACGCACTCGGCAGACACGCAGATATGCTGTAGCTGCCAGATAGTGCACCCTTGTAGGCTTGGTACAGAGCCTGGATCTGTCTCCCACCCTGCTATACTCCTATTAGAGCTGACAGCTGCCAAATAATGTCCCTTGGCATGGCTGAGTGCCTGCCATGCCAGTCCCTGTTTGTGTTCATGCATAGTCTCTCATCCACTTACATGAAAGTGTGTGTTTGCATTTGTATAACCTCACATTGGAAAAGATTCATCCCAAAATATTGTTTTCCTTTTGGAACACCATTCGCAAATACATGTATGCTCCTTGAATTATGTGTTAAGACAGCAATATTGTATCCAAAATTAACTTCTGTCCTTTATGTTATGGTTAATTATTTGTCAGATTATTTAAGTATCCATAGTTGCAGAAGGGGTCACATACAGTATGTGGGCAGGTCAAGCTTCCTTTGGTGGCAGCATGGCACATACTAGGAAACCCTACAGAAGCAGTGTTCAACGTCACAGCAAGATAGGTCAAATGTCAGTGTCTAAATTCACCAAAAACAGTAGGTAACAAAGTGGATTTGACTGTTCAACAAATAGGCCTATTGTGTCCTCAAGGACTCAATACTTTCTATACAAAAGCTATTTTTCTAGCCTTTGAAGCAGAAACAAATATCTAAACAACTATTGGATGGATTGCCATGAAAAGTGCCACACATATCCATGGTTCCCAGAAGATCTCAATGACTCTGGTGATTCCCTGACTTTGCATATATGGCTGCAAGCAGCGCTACTTATTTAATGAACTCTCTCAATATCAACAGATAGATTGGCACAATATTTCGTACAGACATTCATGGTCCCCACAGGATGAACCCTAATGACATTTGTAGATTTGAGTGAAATGTCTGAAAAACTATTGGATGGATTGCTATTTCTTGTTTCCCCCAGGATTCACTTTTTGGTGATCCCTTCATTTTCCACATAGCGCCACCATCAGGTCAAATTTGTCCAATACTTTTGTTTATCACAAATCCCCACAACACTAACGACATTCCCAACAACCTCACCTGTATTTTGGTTTTAGTGCTATTTGGAGAAATGTCAGGAGCTTAACACACTAAACTAAGATGGTGAATGCTTAGCATGTTAAGCATTGTGATTGTGAGCATTTTAGCATACACACGTTAGCATTTAGCTCAAAGTACTGCTGTGTCCAAGTAGGCCTACAGCCTCACAAAGCTGCTTGCGTGGATTTAGACTCTTGATCTTGTTTCTATAATGTTAACTATACTTGATAAAAAGAAGTATGAATAAGCCAAAATGCATGTTCTTTTCTGGCTTCAGTCACTGGTGCTCCTCTCCCAATATCAATATGATGCCAGATCAGTATCACTCAAAATGTTACAGTGGTGACAATAAAGATCCCGGGTGAGTTTTATCCACATTTTTTTTTTTGCTTCATTGATTTATTGCATTTGCTCTTCTGGATGAGCAGTATAATAGTAACAAAATAATAACGCAGAGCCAGCATGCTGGAAGCTTTGTGAACAAGTTGCTGGCAGGATCTCAGTGCTGTGGTCTCTGTGGCGTTGGTGAAGATGATGTCACAGAAAATACCATATGTCAACCTCTGAGTCACTGCCTCCACTCATTATTTTGGGCTGTCGTTATTTTAGAAACAACAAAATGCACACACAAAGATTCATTCTCCTCAAGGGATTTGTTCTCAAACATTCATCTGTGTGACGCACACATAACCCACGCATGAATACACCTACACACACGCACACATTTGTCAGCAGAATATCTATCATACTGTGAAGCCTTTGACATTATTGATGATATACAGGTACTCAGTATGCTATGATGTCACCATCATCAATCATTACACTGAGATAGACAGAATAATATTGATCTGTTTTATCAGATATCTATTACTGTCTAAACAGCTTAAATCACTCATTGGAAAAGCTCCTAGTACATGTAGGAAAAGTCATTATAGGTCTCCATTAAATAGACTCCAGTAGATTTTATACAGGAAGTTGTTTTTATACAGTATATATTTCATAATTCATGTCTCTATGTGATAAAACTTCATTTATTGTGTTTGTTTGAGTGGGACTGTTACTTTTAATTGGATTAACTTTATTGTAGAGATGAATATGAACAGTACCTTTCGCTCGGATCAACCACCAGTCAAATCCCAATTAATTCATATAATCACATCGTTACACTGTGTTCCAGGATTGTGTTAAAGAATCACTAAAACCTGATGCCTGGATTCTGCTGTTATTCAAATTATGCTTGCATGCACAGATTAGTTTAATTTAAAAAGGAAAGTAATAAGACCAAAGCACCCATGCACCATACCGTACCCCAAAGGGAAGTGAAAGATACTTAAAATCCGACTGAAATTAACTTGCATTAACAGAAAATATATACAATACATATTATTTTTGTCTACTACAGCATACCTATCTGCTCTGTACTTTTCATGTGAGAAAAAAATCAAAAACAAAAAGAGAGAAATGTATATTTTTCAATTCTTTGATTTCATGATTGTGGCCCCTAGTTTTATATTATTTCGATTAATGCTGTTCCACCAGTGCCTTACATAAGTTGGAGACCTTATTTCAATACAGCAAATCAAATCTTGCATAAAGCAATAACATTCTATCATAGGCAAGGCCGACGGTCACACTGAGCCTGATAGCATCCTGCTACACAACACAGGAGCCACAGACTCTGAATAACAACCTACATTAACTTTCCTGTTAAAGTCTCCTTATCTAATGTGAACTCACATCTTGTCCTGCACCTTAGCTTGTTGAACAACCACCAAACACCACCAAACAAACATTCACCAGGGAAAAGTGCACCACTAATGTCAGGCTCAGCTGCAACTCAGCATGTTAACATACAGGTACCTGCAAATGTCACTTTGGTCCGGTTAGATGCTGGTTTTGTCATTGCTCTTCAAAAGCCCTGCTAGCGACACACTTTCTGTACATGGCCTGTAGCTAAAGCACTTTGTTTACTTTGTCTCCATTCCATATAATGTAACACTGGCAGCCTGCCAGCGAATGTCAATCAAACAAACCTCTGACAGGTCCGCTCAGCTGGCTGAGACAAAAAGGAGCATTTCTGATATTAGACCTCTTTTCTTCATTCTAATAATACTATACTATTAACAATACATTTAAAAATGTGTTGACATTTTTGACTGCAAAGAGAGATGATTAAATGTGATTTCAGTTGGATTTTATATATATTGGAATAAATTAGTTATTACAACAGTGACACCTTACCAGACTGATTCTGCAGTTGTGTCTGCCCAGCAAAGCACCCTGGTGAATCTCATTTATACCAGAATTTTGCAGACCTGCCATTTTATTTCAGCAAGAGGGGTCAACATCCCAATCATCCATCCTTTTGACATGGACAAAGAGATCAATTGACTTCTTCATGCCATTTATGAATGCACACACTTGCTTTTAATACACAACCTATACATGTCATGTAAATATGTCATGGTCATGGCAGCATTGATGAATTAGCAATAATACAGCGCTCTATCATCAGTTCACTGTGACAGGCTCTAGTAAATGTCGTTAGTGGTGTGTGAACTGCAGAGTTAAGTGACCTTGGATTACAACCTGAGGCGCCGACACATGGCACTGGCATGGCCAGTATGATGATGGTCATTCACCCAGGGCGCTGTTTGCTCTGTCCAGGAAGGTGAGACACACATGGACACATGACATGCACACAATTCAAAGAACTCAGCAGGATGGATGAGTGAATGGCAAATCTTAACTCTGCTAATTTTGGATGCAGTTTGCATGAGCACCGGGATGTGGCAGCTCTGCGTCTCCCAGATGGGCACTATTTGTGGCTGAGGGGATGCAGCTGGTCAGCCAGCAATAAGAACTATCAATGGACTTGCAAACAGCTCGATGAGACACTCAGGAATACTTGATGCTCGAGGACACATCTACAGATTGTCGTTTCAGGTGTTTACATCACGTCAGTGTCACATCTTGTCAGATTATGGTTGTTCATCAATACAGTATGTGGACATTTAACACTCTCTTAACTCCAAAAAGCAGGGATATAAGACTATATTAAATATTAAATGAAGTGTCTCAGCATCTCAGACACTGACAAGGAGACTGACTTATTGAGGGAGTTATTAAAGTTCAACATTTTTATATCTCCAGCACCCGGAAAGACTGGAAATGTGGAAACAGCTAGTTCTGTCCAAAGATAATAAAATCTGCCTACTGCAAGGTTGCTGGGCAACAGATTTTGTAACCTTCAGACCGGGCTAGCCATTTCTCCCTGTTTCCAGGCTTTGTGCTAAGCTAAGCTAACTGGCTGCTGGTGGTAGCTTCACATTTGGGTCCAAATCCACAAAAATATTATGTGGCTTTTGCAGCCACTAAACCTGTGCAATTGAGACAAAAAGATGTTAAGCAAATAGAGTCATGGTGTGCCTGTTCCATTTGCATGTATATAAATTAAGTAATATTCATACATTTGGCGAAAATTGGCCCCTTTCTATGCAAATAAGCCTTGTTGCAAAAACAGTCTAATTCACAAAGACCAGCGCTAATTGCCACATGTAATTAGGATGGAGTTATTAGTGTCTTCAGATAGTTGGTGTTAACTGTGTGCACACTCACTCCTCACTCACTCTTTCTCTGTCTGTCTCTCTCTTCAAATCTTAAAGCTTGTGAGGCTTAAATGATACTGAATTGATACTGAATGATATTAAGGGAAACATCTACAGTCAGACATGGGGGGAACAAGTGGGGTTGCTGGCTTATCTTGGATTTAAAAATAAAAATAATAGTGCTGATGGAACTCAGGATTCATCCATAAGGATGGCTTTCATTACAAACAATTCCAGCTGTGCAGATGTGTAGCAGAACCCAGAACATTAACAACTATAAGATCCTGACCAATCCGGTGTTAATGAAGCTACCGCTGCTGTGCTGCTTGCGTAAATGCGCACATCCTCTTTCTCAATTTGGAGACGCACTTATCGTTTCAGCTGCTGTGTGATGCTGCAGCCAGCTGTGACACACAGCCAGCTGTGGCCAACAAACAGAACATCAGTACTGTGACACCTGCACAACATTATTGTAAGATTCAGACATTAATCTAACACATTTCAGACTTGCCTGCGTCACATTAATAGCTGTATTTTGACATTTCAGTAGATTATGTTGTAGATATGAAATACTGGAGAAGTAAAAGAAGCAAAATACATGAAAGTTGCTTTGTGGTTGTGGAGAGCTTTGTGTGTGCACCTCTGCTAATTAAAGACACGCAATATGAGGCTTTTGTGCTGTCTGCAGTTTTCATTATGGACCAATCTGTGTGCTGAAATGTGGAGAAAAGCATGAAACACTGGAAAACGGTCCGCTCACTCAAACAGATGCAAAACAAGGGCAAATTGCACTCAGCTGCAAAACTTTACGGATGTGTTTGCGCCGGCATATCATTAAAGCAAAATCTTTTGTGAATATGACCTTAAAACAGAGTGGTATCAATCTACTCATTTAACTTTTGGCAAGAAAGTGAATACATGTCAAACTATCCCTTTAAAGCTGCAATATCAGTTTTGGACCAGGTGTATACCTCAGAAAACATTTGTTTAACACGAGAGGTTTAACAACTGTTTGACATCACTCTACTTCATATTACTGGTTATAACACCTTCATGTGTTATGCGTCTTTTATTCAATCTCCAAACATAAAGTTTACCTTATCTGATCACTATAGTTGTACTGCTCACACAGTTAAAAAAAAAAACCTCCAAAAAAGTGCAATTGTAGTTGACACAGTATACATTTGATGTTTGATGCAACTAAAAGCAACACTACAAAAAGGTTTGCAATGCAGTGCAACAGAAGTGTGGCCCAGCAGTCAACCTGTGTTTAGCTCATAACACACATTCACACATGCACAGATATTCCCATCACACTGCATTCAGCTCAAAGTTCAGCTCTGCACACAGACATCAAAGCCATCCGCAATATGTAGTTTGTCACAGGGGTTTACACGCATACGCACCCACCCACACACCTACAGAGCAAGGACACTGTGACAATGCAGTATAATATACTAATGGATAAGCAACTCTCTCCGCCAACTCTTGTTCCTCATTTGTCATGAAATTAAACACACACATGCACTCTTTTACACACATACACACGTGTACAATAAAGTCTGATCTTGGCTTTTCCCTTCACATGTGAGTGAGTGCGTACCTACAGGCTGGGTCACACCAATGACTCTAATCTATCAACCTGTCCGCCTTGACTACTTCTAATTCTATCCACACACACATATCTCCCTCTTTCTTTCTCTGTCTTTGTTCCTCCTGTCTGTCCATTCTATCAGCCTCTTCATCTTTCAGTCACATACTTTGATTGTTTCATTTTTCCTCTGAGCTGCTCAAGTAGCCCTCTAAACCACTCTTTCTCTCTTTAAACCCGTCAGCCACTCTATGTCTTTTTTTCCCCTCCATTCCACTTTCAACAATTTGACAAACTTTCACATGCATGTCTTGCTTTTATAAGAACACTTTATCTCACTTTTCCTGGAATTTAAAAAATGGTTTCAAAAAAGGAATAGGTTTAGGCTGCTATTACTGATCTCCCTCTCTCTGTCTTTTTCCCCTCAATCACTTACTAATTTACTTCAGCAGGCAATAACCTTGATTCACTTTGATTTTGATGCTCTTAAATTAGATGTTTCTCATTTTAAAAAAGGCAGATTAGAAAGAAAAAAAAATCATCACAAAGAGTCAATCTATTCCCATGTCCAGAATGGCACATACTGACAAACAGCCAGCCCAGGGGAAGTGAGAGGAGAAGAGAGAGAGAGACATTAAAATAGGGAGCAGGGGAGGAGGTGGAAAGATTAATGGAGTGATGGTATAAAAAAATTAACTTGCTCAGTTCTCTCTTTTGATAAAATGCCAATTAACCAATCTCTTTCACCAGTTAATCTAAATTCCCTCCTTTCTCAAGCTTTCTATTTTGCTCAAATTCACTCAGTCTCTCACTTTCCATCTTGCCTCCTGCTTGCTTGTTTCCTCTCTTTGTGTTAGGTTTCTCTTTTTAATGGCTCTCTAACTCTAACAACTATCTCCCCATCCCTCCATTTCTCACACTTTATGCCCATCCCTCTTTCCTCATCTCCCTCACTCTGTTTTTTTTTGTCTATTGGTCTCTCCTCATCTCTGCTGCCTCCTGACCGCCTCTCTCTCTCTCTTTCTCTATGTTACGTGTGCTGTTTAGCTGCGCTTAGCTTCACCTGTCAGCTTGGATCAGGGCTGTGGAGCAGCAACATGACAAACTGCCCTCTGATTCACTTACACACACACACATACACACAGACAAACACACATATAAGCGCACACACTTGTAGCGTCTTCACAGAAACAGCCCCACCACCTCTCTTTCTCTCTCTCTCTCTCTGTCTTTCACTGGCTTATCGCTTTGTGTTGATGCACAGGCGTGGATTTTTATGGCTGTGGATTTTCATGGCTTTAGGCCTGTCTTTGTACAAACATGTTCAAGGAATACACTCTGTTTTTTTTGGCAACTCATGCACTTATTCATGTGTCCCTGGACTGTTTACCTCAGTGCATACACAATGTTACAAGAACAAGTTGTAATAGATCTATTGTTAAACAGCAAATTATGTTAAATGATATGTGGCTCATTCTAAATGTTTGTGAAAGTTATGCTTAAATGATACAAAAATAATATAAGATTACTGTTAACTGTTAACTACTGTTAACTGAGATCAAATTTCTAATTTAGCGAGGAATTGAATCCAGCGCATGGGAATATAGTTACATACCAGAAACTGCTGTAGGGCTGCAACTGACAATAATTTTCATTATCAATTAATTTGTTGACTTTTTCCTGGATTCAGTGATTAATTGTTTGGTCTATAAAAGACTGGAAATGGTGAAGAATGTCTATCACTGTTTCCCAAAGCCCAGATGGACATCCTTACATTTCTTCTTTTGTCTAAACCAACAGTGCACAACCCAAAGATATTCACTTTATTATCATCCTGTAGAAGACTGAAGAAACCAGAAAATATTCAGATATGAGAAGCTCGAATCAGAGAATTTGGAAGTTTTTTCTTAAAATGACTCCAAATGATTAATCGATTGTCATAATAGTTGGCGATTAATTTTCTATTGATCGACCAATCGATTATTTGACTAATTGTTACAGTTCTACATTGCTTCAAACTGAGCTGATGATAACTCAGTTTTTAAGTCTACTAATCTACAGACTATAGACCATTTAATGAAAACAAATTAAATTATTTGCTTTCTTGCTTGGAGTTAGATGTGAAGGATGATACCACTCTCATATCTGAGGTATGGAGTTGGAGCTCAGAGACAGTTAGTTTAGCTCAGCATAAAGACTGGAAGCAGGGGGAAAAAATGAACCTGGATTTGTCGAAAGTAAAAAAAAAAAAAGGCTACCGGCACCTCTAAAGCTCCATAATTAATATGTTATACCTTGTTTGTTTAACCTGTACACAAACAGGAAAGTAAAAGTGACAAATTGTGGTCTCACAGAGAGTTATGTGCTGGAACAACATTACAGCATTTCTGTCTTTGTATGGATTAAACAAACGAGACATGGCGTCCTAAGGCTTCAGAGGCAGAAAGGTCACTTTCTGCCGTGGGCTGATCTGTGAAGCTTATATTACATAGGTGCAAAAGGTTCATATAAATGTAATAGTTTGGCACTGTTGTCAGAAGTTGTGTGTCTATTGGTTCTGTTAAGGAGCCGGCTCCGAAACACCATCACAAATATGGCCAGTAACAGTTAATTAATTAAAGAATCTAAATTTTTTAATCAATCAACTTCTCTCCTGTGCCTCCTTCAAAATCTCATCTGTAGCTTCTTTCAGCTGACGTTGTAGGCTACAATTTATTTCTCAAGTCGTTAAAATTATCATTCAGTCAGGAGGAAATTGTTGCAACTGTGATTATTTTTTTTCAGCTTTCACGCTCACTTCCCTCCATGCTGCTGGCACAAACAAACAGACTTTCCTCTCTCACATGAAAACAGGCTCGGCAGACATACATGTAGGGAGAAAAAGCATTCATTGGGAGTCTTAGCGAGATTCCTATAGCTCTCAGAGAAAAGGAGGGTCATAAATCCACTTAATGGCTGGAGATATTAGCATGAGCTAAACTGGTGGGAAACTCATCACTTAGACAGACAGAGGGAGGTAGAAATAGATGGAGAGAGAGAGATGGATAGACAAATGGATTCAGAGGGGATGTGAACAGCGAACACTGGTTCATTGTATGCTGAGAGCTTATGTGCAAGTGTCTCACATTAAAAGATGGAAACCCATATAAAATAGGTAACTATAAACACTTATTGAGAAGAAAATGATGCTATTGAGATGAAGAGTTTGAGATTACATCACTGATCATATCCATTCAAAATTGACAAAATTTCATTACAAAGTATTATACACCAGATAGACTTTCAAAAAATAAATTTTGATCTCTTGATGGTCATTTATCAAAAGCCTTAAGCAAAGATGATGGTACAAAAGGGGAGTAGTGTTTTAAAAGCATCCACGTGAGTGTGTCCGCATTCTGTCATTTGTGTGTGTGTGTGTGTGTATGTGTGTGTATCATACAGTAGACTTTTAAGCATGCGGTCCTCATGTACAGGTGCAGGTACATGTCAGGTGTGTCTTGCTTCCTATACTTGTTATCTTCCACTGTGTGTTTTGGCTGCATGTGTGTGTTTGTATATGAATCACTGCTCAAATAAATGAGTATATGATGCACTCATGGCTCTGCTGGGCTCGAGATGTCAAGACTGAGTTTTAGAAAGTTGCTCAGCGCTGCAAGCTACATAGCAGACACACACGCACATGCTAAAAGAGAAAGTGAGTTAGATGACAGATCAAATTGGAGTGGTTACTGTAGTGGGGCTCTACATTCAAAAACAAAGGGAGCACAATGTTAATGTACAGTTAAATGTGGCAGAAAAACCACAAATCCCATCATGATGTAACAACAGTATTTTTTCCTGCTGACAATTTGTAGTGTTGTGAGTGTGATTCAGGCTACTGGCTGCTCTGCTCTGCTCTGTTTCCCAGAAATCTCTTAGAAGTGTTAGAGTGCTGTCAACAGAGCGGAAGTGCCGTTTGAAACTATCTTTTTTTTTTTTTTTTTAGAATGTCCCACTGCTGGGAGATGGAAGAAAAAAAAAAAGAAGGAAGGGGAAAAGACAAGTCAGCCAGCAAAAGAGCGGGAGGGAGGTGACAGTTGTGTTCATACTGTAGCCTAAAAAGCCATTTCAGTTTGCACTGTGGGATGACAGTGCTCTGTGATGACAAATTGCCTTCCCTTTGCCATGGTGAAAAGGTTTAACAAGAGACTGAGCATTTAATGATACAATATACGTTTGCTTAAACAGCAGTCTTTTTTCTTTTTTGCTTTTTCAATTCGGAATATCTAATGATATGATTCTATAGGAGGTTAAGCAGGAATTCACATAGCCCAGCAAAACCAAAAGCTGCAGGATATCTCTTATTAAAAACTGATTTTGGACATTCCATTTCCATCTTTTATGTATTTTGTTTTTTACCACTGATGCTTCTTTACAACATCCAGAATTTATATGAATTTATCCAAAATTTGACCATGCTAGCATGTTGATGTTTAGCAGGTTTCACCATCTTGAGGATGCTACCATATCAACATTTGCTAATTAGCAGTAGACACAACGGCTGCGTTTCATTAGTAGTTCCACTTCCCCTCAGCCATTGGTGTGACGTGACAGCATAGGTCGCACCGAGGCCACTTGGAGAGCAGAAGGAAAGTGAGCAGGGGAGGAGTGGGGGTTGTAAATGGAATGCACTTGTCCTTGCAGTCAGTAGTGTCAACCTAATGAGGAGCTTCGACTCTTCTGACCCTTAAATACTATAACATAAATAAACACTATTGCATGGCCTAACATTACTACAGTGTGAAATGGTGTGCAAAACAGCATAATTCAGTAAATCGGCTAGTTCTAAATGTAAATAATGGGGAATCATAACATTATAGTGAAGTAATAGCATAAAGCAAATTCAATAGCAATTCATTATCTGGATATTGTTACTTGCATTTGTAGATTGTTTGCTCTGACATTCTTTCTGTTTGTTCCAATAACAAGCACTTGTTTTTTTAAATTTATTTTTACTTATTGCAAAACTGAACAATAATAAATGTCAACAGACGTATATGCCAAGGGTTAAGGGGTAAATAAATTATATAATGAAAGAAGAAAAAGAAAAAAGGTTCAGCAGTGCAGACAATTATTATTACAATTTACACATTAAGAGTTTTTAAGGCTTTGGGGTTTGCAGAATGCTGAATAGCTTGTATGTATTGTTGCATTTCATTTAGCAAAAAATAAGTAAAGGTTTGCTATTATAAAAAAGTACTTTTGTGTAATGTGAAATTTTGCTAAGATATTAAAAAGATTTATAATACTATTTTTGTTGTGAACTGCAGACTCATAAAAACCAAACAGCACATCTTTGCTTGGTAATGAACATTTAACAGAAATGTTACAAGTATATTAGGCAAATTCTTTCCAAAAGATGACAGTATAAAAGGACAGCAGACATCTGTTTTAAATACTGTAAATCAGCAGCTCGTTGACGTGATGAATTTCACTTGTGTTTTTCAGAGAACTGGAACGACACTTGTCATGGCAGCGGGGATTCCCCCCAAGGGCAAGTGCCAAGGGGATGTCAATGAGGGCATATTGAACAACTAACGATACACAGACAAAGTACATTTGAGATTTTCATTAAAATCAAAAATGTCCACCTCATGTTGGTTTAAGAGGGAAAGTCAGAGGATCACCAAAGTTATAAGAAGACATTGTCTGAGAACCATGAACCAATTTATGTAGGAAATTTCATGGTAATCCATATGATAGTTGGACCAAAGTGATGGACTGAACGACAGACAGACAGAGACTGACATTGCCACCCCTGAAGTCATTACGCTAGCATGACTAAAAACACAATAAACCCAGAAATTTAAAGATCTCTGCCAGCAGCTACTTACAAATGTTTGTTGGACAATAAAAAGACATGTAAAAATGTGTGTAGGCCTACATGCATGCACCTGTTTTGCCACACTTGGACGTTAAAATCTGACTTTGAGCCATTGTTGCAAGTCATTCCCCTCTTTCTCTCCCATTTTTCTGTTATTTTCCACCGTCTGTTGTCAAACAAGGCAAAAATGATGGATTTTTAAACATCCAATTGCTGCTTCTGTCATTCCCTGACAGAATATTGTCACCATGTATCGTAGGTGCAAAGGGAGGCAAACTTCAGGCAGAGTTTACAGTGTTTATCGTTGTTTTCAGTTGAAAACAGTGAACATCTAGTTTAATGTGCACTGCCTTTCTACCACAATATGTATGCAGCATACAGCAGTCTTCCCCCCTCTTAAGATTTATCACACTCATTCATACAAAGATAGAGAATAGAAGAAAGAACGCAGGTTGCATGTGGCTAGAATGTAAATGTCTCTATATATTTCACTAGTTCACACTGATATCGAATAGAATGAATGGAGGAGGTACAACAGAATTGAACAGAGGAATAAAGAAGGTTGTGAACAAAGAAATGAGGAAAGAGGTAAAGAAGAAATGGAGAGAGGAGAGTCAAAGATAGTGAGTTATGCTGAAAGCCAGAAGCAAAGGACTACTGAGGGCCACCTGTTCATCAAAGAGCATGAGAGAAAGAGAGGAGCTTGGAAGAGGAGGGGAGAGATGTATTTGGGATTTTCATATTTAAATCCTATGACCTGTTGCTGTTCCGAGGCTTACTCTCTCCCTGTCTCTCTTACTCGACTCCTCTATTGCTACAGTCCTCTCACTGTCATTCTTGTTCTAACTCCCCACGCTGCACCCCAGGTGCCCCGATAAAATTTCAATGAATTTCTAGTTTAAAAATGCTCAGTGGTACCTGCACCATTAATGGCTGTGATGTTAATATGCAATTAACAACAACAGCAATAAGTCTAACCTTGTTCTAACTCATTTAATCATACCTAAATCATACATCACGCATGCTAATTAGGGTCTGTTAATCCCTTTCCTCCGGTATTTACTTTAAAAAACATGTTTCTGTGCCTCTGTGCTCCACTTTTATGAGGAGTGTAAAGACCTTGCTGGGTATACTGTTATGAGTGCTACAGTATAGGATGTTTTAACTCCATGTCCAAGGACAAATTAGGAATGAGCAGTGTCTACATGAATGGACTTTGTTTCCCAGAGCAGTCACTAACTCTAGTGTGCCTCTATCATATCTGTCTCTACAAAACTTGAAAGTCTTTACAAAAGGGCTGTTCTACAGCCGTTATACCTGAGTGGATATTCATGTGTGGTTACCATTGCCAAGGTTCCTATAATCATGAGAATGTCCTTCAGTGGTTCAAACACACAGGTGCTTTGTATTTTACTTACTTTACATGCAAATTAAAGAAAAACAAAGATTGCTAATCAGTGCCTTGTTATCATAATATCTATATTAATTTTAAAAAAGCACTGCTGTGTCAAAGCTGAAATCTGTTGCTTTTCATGTTGTTGCCCTGAAACTACAGTAAAGCTAAGAAGTGCACCCAACTCATACAAAATTCAGGACTTTGATACCAGAGGCTGGGGTTGGAGTCCTGCATGTTAGGTTTCGGCAACAAGAGCACTTTGGTTTAGGATCCCCTTCTAAGACATTAGAATACTTTTCTTAAATAATAATGTGTCTGATGTTTTTTTCCACAAAAAAGTCAAACTACCCAGTCAGAAATTCTTAAAATGACATCTTCTCCAGAATATGAATATGTAAATATATATATAATATTATATAACATATCATATTTATTTTTATTTCATAAGTTTAGCTGCTGGACACATGATTTCTCCTTCACTGAGAAGTCCATTCTCAGTGTTTGTGCACTGGAGGCTTCAAGTTTCCACATCAAACTTGTGTAAGTTGCATACTAGACCATGATTGGCTTCAAATAAGTTGTGATGTCACAAATCTTGCTTGTAGGTACACCCTTTCAACTCAGATTTAAAGGATAGTTTCGAGTTTTTTCAAGTCTATCAGATACTGACGTGCCATAATGTATGTAGAAATAGGTCTCAATTGCTGTAACAATTCTACACTCCATACTGACCCTGAAGTTATTCCACTGGAATGCAAATACACTGAAAGAGATGAGGGTCAAAGTCTACTACCCTTGTTCTGTGCAAAAAACATCCCAAAGTTTGTTTGAAGCTAATATGAAGCTTGAGGGGTCTTAGTAGTCAAATCAAGTCAGTATCTTTCCATTAGTTAGTCTATTTAAATTCCCTCTTTGTTTCCCTAGAAGGAAGTTCCATGTCCATAATGGCACGTCAGTATTGTATTAAGATAGATTTATGTGACAAAGTGGGTGAGACCACACCATTTATCCCTGTTACACTTTGAGGTATTTCTTACCATGCTTGTCATGTGTTTGTTTAGACAGTATGATATCTATATTTGTAGCATTGCTTTCACATACTGTGTCCAGAATTATTTTGTTACATTTATATCTGCATTTCTGCTTTAATCAAGACAGACAAGTATTTAAGTTATTGTTTATTGATTTAAGTCCTTAGTTGAGCCATATATTAGCTTGTTTTGTTACTTACCATACTGACCATGCTTCCCAGGAGATAAAAGAGGGGGTCACTGAGCCACTTCCTGTATTTATACACTGGGTGACATCATCAGTGATGTCATGGGGTGAGGTGGGTAGGTGGGTGGGGTATTGTAATCAGCTAAATGTTTGGGTTAGGTGGCTTATGGTGAGGACTATGTTGTGATAATATGTGTAAACAATGATAACAGATACAAGTCACATTGTCATATACCATTTGTTGGCGAGAAATATGGTTCTGCCTTGATAGATTGGAAGCCTCAGTTTGTTGAGTTTTTTCCTGAGTTAAGCCAGTTAAGATAAGTTTTGATTTGCTTGTTTTCATTTCTTTTCTCTTTTTTTGAGACACTTGTTTTGGTTACAAATGAGTCTGAGTTTGCCTTCTTTCACTTGACAGTGTAGCTAAGCTTCCTTACAACTTGAAAAAAATCCGAACCTATGAGCACAGATAAACTTTCCCTGTTCAGCAGATGAATGTGAAAACAGCCTTATAGTGTCAAACTCTGCACAGTGAAGCTCAAACATCCAACTGAAGGAGCAAGAAGAAAAACTGGAGGAGGGCTGGAGACTGGAGGGGGACTTTAAGGTTAGGCGAAGTTTTGGTTTTTAGACCACAATCTTTCGCTAACTTTATCAAAGTGCTGTCAGTTCCTAAACATAACCATAAAAAAAAAATCAACCATGGTTTAGTTGTAACAAGTGGATTTTGTTTTGCAAGAGCAGATATTTTAAGAAAAACAAATTAAATACAGTATATACATTCTATATGAACATTTTACAGCTTGGCAAATGAATTCATTAAAACAGTGGCTCATTCTGTTGATAAAAAACATGATTCAGGTGGCATTATGTTTCTAGAAAAACCTGTTCTATTTTGCAAATTAGTAGTCATGAATATAATTTCTTGGAGATGGAGTTTGAAGTTATTAACCAGTGCAAGTGTGAGCTGATAAATTTCTCCTCACAGGAGAGTATGGGAAACCTTCAAATGTGCCTTTTTTTAGTATTTTATGGTTCTCAGTCATGCGGATAGAATTTAAGATTGAGATATGCAGTATATTTCCTCTGCTCGCTGTGGTTTTCAAATAGCTTAACAGACTGGGGCCTGAATATGTCATGTTTTTTAACATCAGTATGTCCCTCTTACACCCAGTCTGTCCTCCAGTATTTTGGATGTTTTAAGGGTAAGGCCTGCAATAGAAGCAGCTTTTAATTTCTCTGGTCACATCTCTCAGAGCAGCATGCCAGGAGGTCTGAGGGCATCAGAGTCTGTCCATGACTAAGGGTGATCTCCAGAAGCTAAAGTGGGATTTGGCAGGTGGGGGAACCCCAAGGTCAGGTGTAGCGGTACAGTAGGGAAAAATGACTCACCTCAAAGTAACTCCCAAATTGATTTGTACTGTGAGCTCCGGTGGACTTGTTTTCTTTGTGAGACAAGAGTGTGCCTTCATTTGGGAAATGCCTTAATGAATCATTGATGTCTATCCCTTCATTGAATGTAACTATTGACTCTTTGTTCTTATGCATATAAAAACCCTGGTAAGGATGCACACAGGATCGATTCCTTGGCAGTCACAGACTGTCACTTTGTTGGTTTCTGTCCTTTTGCGCAAAAGCTTAATAAATATACAAAGACAAATTTCTCTTTGGTTGTCTCCCTTATTCGGTCAACTTCCACCACACATAGCAAAGAGGTAATATATCTATTTGGTAATTCTTCTCACGAATGGTCTTGTTTGCTTATGTAGGTCATATAGAGGCATCAGAGGCATCATGAGATTGTTTCATAACCAGTTAAAAGTTCCTTGTAGTAATTTTAACCAGATAACTTCAACAACACACATCATGTCCATACCCACTTTCTGATTAAAACAAAACAAACTAAAATAAATGACATGACTCATGCAAGCTTTAAATTTTATCATTATCACACATTAAAGTTGATCATGTATTTTCTAATTGGCAAATACTCATCCCAATTTGAGGGCACTCCTCATACTAGCAGCAGGACCAGTGTGTTGGAACTAAAATCATCCCCCCGCCCATGCTAACAGCGAGTGCAGACAGACCAGGGGAGGATGGCCCATGTAGGGGATTCCTGACAGTCATCGCCAGCACTGCCGCTCAGGGTGATAAGGTTGCCCCGGCTATCTACCTGGCCAGCACTGCTTGTAATGTCAATTAGGACCCCCTTAGTAGGGGTGTCAGTGGCTGTACTGATAGCTAGCAAGACAGATAACCAAGTTGTTGGTGATATTTGTTTAGCTCTGTTTGAAACGTTGCATTTGAAATTACCTACCAGTTCAGAAAAAAGCAACTCCATTTAGGCTCGCTCCCCTTCTGTAGCTAGCTAGATGCTGAAGTACCACGACTGCGAGTTTGCGAGCATCTGCACGCATGAACACACTGAAGGGAAGTGATGAGAACAGAAAAAGGATGCGTGTACTTTGTCATTTGTGATGTGTACTTTCTGATTTGTTGAGTATCTCAATGGTATCATCTGGAAGGAACACCAGCACACAAAAAATTAACTCTCTTGACATTATTATGTATGAAACTGCTGATCAGATTTATTTACATATCGAAGGTGCCGTTCTCGATCGTTCTGGCCAACTTGAATCCCTGGTGGTCTCTCTAATTACCGGTGGGTTAAAGTATGTCATTTTGGCATTGAGAGAAGCACATCGTCATGTTAAAACATAACATCATGTTAAAAATATAATGTGGTCATAATATGGTCAATGACACAGTTGCAGCTGTAGATTTCAACATCGTTGAATAAAATCACAGCTCTTCAGTGTTGACATATATATGATATATCATAGGTAATGTGGGGTTGGATACCAGAGGGGGCAGGCAGGTATGAGAGATGATGAGGAAGATAACAGAGGAGGGTAAAGGCGGTACAGGAAGCAGGGGAAGAAGCGGAAAATGGGGAGGAAGGTGATGGATTGAAAAAGAGATGATTGGAGAGAGGGAGGAGTGGACAGATAAGGCAAGTTATATTTTGACCATCATGGTTGTCATGTAGAGACGAGAAATCTCAGTTCCCCTGTCATTTTCCATCGACTCTGTGTTATTTCACAGCGGCCCATGGGGAGTATTATATTGTTTCCACTCCAGCTCAAGGGCAAAGCATCAAAATCTCTTTTCCTCTCTCGTTCTTCTCTTGCTCCCTTTTACATCTCATTCTACATCTATTTGCCTATTTATACACAGTTTCTCTCCTTCTTTCTTTCTTTCTTTCTCTTTCTTTCCTCACTCTCCACCCTCCTCACAGTGACAGGGTTCCCTCAGCCAGCGTCAGTGTTGCGTCATGCTGACATTGAAACGTTGATACAGCATCGGTATAATTAAAACGCAGATATTGACTGTTTCACTGCTGCCAAATGTGAGTGTGAGTGTGTGTGTGTATGCGCTAGTGACATGTGTGCACTGTGATTCATAATCAGACTCTGAGAGGAACCCTGATGCAAAACATTTGAGCGTCTCTTGACTTTTAAAACCGAGTTGTCAGTCACTTAGTTAAATAATATATCTGTCACACATGCAGCAGATCTTTGCATCGACAAAGGCTGTCTAGTGTTTTCTAGTGTTAACAAAAACATCTTGTTCCACAGGTACATTTTGAGACTCTTGTGTGTCTCACCATTAGCTTGTTATAGTTATTTTTGCTGTTATTACGTAATTGTTCGCTGCAATAATCACACAACAAAAATATAAATAAGAATTGGAAGGAGTTGACAAGCAGCGTATTAGAAACTGGGCATGTCTCCAGTGATAATGGGAGGCTTCCAAAGTGCTTAGAAAGATGCAGGTAACATATTGAATTTAATACCGACTCCTGCAGCAAAGCAGCTCTTGTGTACTATGATAGTGTCATCATGTGTTGTAACTGCAGGGCTGAATCCTGATTGATTTTCAATATAGCTCAGACACTGTGTTATTAAATACTGAGTGCAAAGTATAATACAACCCAGCTCAGCTTAGTACACAGATAGTAGAAATGTACTGCAGCTTTTATAAAGCACACAGGTTATCTCACACTCTTTTGAAGTGTTTTAATATCATAAAACACAAAAACTGCATTTGTTGTGGTTGAAGACACTGGTCACATCTGTCCTGGTGGACACTGCGAAATAAAGACATTTTAAACAAAGCCAGTGTCCTGCCATTGATGTGCTTTCAACAAATAAAATCAGTTGAATATGACTAAGACAGATTTGAGCTGAACCTGTGTGTGTGTGAAAAACATTTTTATTACAGTGAAAAGCAAAACTGGGTCAAAACGAATTAATTTTTCTAAGGCATAATGACATCGTGCGCATGTTTCCGTGTGTGTGTGTGTGTGAGAGAGAGAGAAAGCAAGTGTCTGTTAAACAGATACATGTTTGTTCTTTTGCAAACAAATCTATTCCCTGAAAACATCATGTATTCTTTTTGTCGGTTTTGAACCGACTGCTGCCTTTTGTTTCGAGGTAGCAAATGTGCAAATGTTAGGCACAGCACTGTGTTGAAAACGATATGTGTTTTTGTATAAGTGTGTGCGTTTGTGTTTGTGTGTGTGTGTGGAGCAGGGTTGGTGGATGGGGTGGTGTATGGAGTCAAGCTGAAGACAAAATGATATAGTGGTGGTATCGACTGCAGGCCCTGAACCCACACAGTCTCATCAATCATATGACACGTTACACCACCAACATACAGAGTACACCACCAATTAGCTGCCGTGGAATACAAGTAACATACTTCATGAAGAAAAACCAGCAGAAACCAGACACACATGGTAGAATAATCCATTGATATGGGAATAATCCATATCATTAAAGTAACATTTTCTATACCCTTTATCACTGAATTATCACTGAACAGAATAAACATACATATTCACATTCATATACGCTTGCATACTTTCTTATCGGGAGTTAGATGAGAAGCCTACAGTCAATTTTGTGTCTGTGTTTTCAGGAGAGAAATCAGTTTAGCCTAGCTTAGCGCAAATTCTGGAAGACAGGGGAAACCTCTCAAAAGCTATCACTTTGACAAGCACAGTATTTTGTTGTAGCTTTTAAACAAGCTTCACTGTGTGGTGTAGTCAGAAGTGCACCTGAAACCACACCCAGCAGTGATGTCACAATGTATTGACCACACCCTGGAGTACACCTCTACATCACTGCAGCAAGTAAGAAGTTAAACCACTGAAGTTCAGCAACAACGTGTTATGTTCTTGATTGTAACATCAAAATGATCTAAATTTGCTACCTGATATAGTCATTCACTAAAACAAATTGAATGAAAAAACATGATTTCTCAGAAACAAAGTTGAAATATATATAGTATATCACTTTATTATTTATTTAATATTCCTACGGTATTGTTAAATTGTCAAAAAAGACTCATTTTTTTCAATGCTGAAGATCAAAGAGGTTGCATGTGGGTCACTTGGTGTGTTAATTTACATTGTAGAGCCATACTAGCATAGGCTATACAACATATAAACCAAAATGAATACTGATAGAATTTACTTGAGTACATGTCTTTGTACTCAAGTAAATTCCAGGTCAGTCACATGAAGTGGTTAACAGCGAGAGGAGAAAATAGCTGGAATATTATGAAAAACTTTCTTGTTTGAACTTTTTTCCCCTACATTTATTCTCCCTCCATCTCGGTCTTTCAGCTGAGTGACCCAGCTGTTTGGCCCAAAAAAGGTGAGAAACTACTGCTGAGATTGGTCTCAGCATATCTACGCACTGCTCTCTGCAGCCTGTCGCAACAAGTTTGTGTGTGTTATTGTGTGTATACATGAGTGTGTGTGTTTACAAGTGCTTCTTAGTGTGTGTGTGCTGAGCTGACATTTCTAGGTCTACAACATAAGAGGAAGAGAGACAAAGAGAGTATGACACATCCCTTAACCTGTGTACAGTATATAGGTATAAACGTGGGAAAATACTGTGCATGCATGCACAAAATACATTTGGTTAACCCATTTTAACCACCACCTCACTATTTTGATTAAAACCAGGACATGGTAGATTGCTTTAAGACGACTGAAAAAAATTTGGGATCAGAAATGGGAACGAGTGGGAGAGAGAGCAGCGAGGCAGAAGAAAGGATCAAGAGAGGAAAAGAGACAAAGAAAGACCAACAGGGAATGAGACAAGTGCAAGCATACCAGTATGAAAAGCAAACAGAACACGAACAAAAACGAGGGTGCAGGATGAAAGTAGAGAGCAATGTAAAGAAGTGGATTCTTTCTTGTTGTGCCATCCCGTTTCCCCTTCTGAGTTTCCCCTCATTGACACTCATCCTCCTCTTTTGTTTCATCTCTTTTCCTGCAAAACTGAAGATGTACAGGTGATACGAGCAAGAAGGTAATTATTTTTTGGATCATAAAGAAAAGGAATGGGGTGAGATAGTTGGATAGGACGGAATGGTGAAGGCTGGGTGGAGGAGAGGGGAGAAAGATGAATGGCAAAAGGGATGGGTCTCTTTCTCTTGTTTAATCTGCGTGTGAAGTTTAAGCTATCCTGTAGATATGATGGTGTTTAGAGATAAGAACAGAGAGGTGATTACCGGGGAGGCAAAGAGCCACGATGGGCTGAGGATGTGGGAGGAAGGATGGGAAAGAAAGCCAAAGAGGGAGGCTGAGAGAAACACACACAGATTTGCACACACACACACACACACACATCACAACACATTTGAGACCTTGCAGAGTAAAATGAAAAAGATTGATGTTGATAATAACTACCTGTAAAAAAATTACTGTGTAAACGGAGGTGAGTAAGAGCTGTATTTCTCTTTTGTTCCTGATTAGCAACAGTCATGATGATGACAAAAGTGATAAAAACATGTTGAATGATTCTTATGGAGAGTAATTTGTGAGGGACGGACAGAGAACGTAATACACACATCAAAAGAAGCCCTGGTCACAGCAACATTTAAAACTGCAAAATTTAGCCACAAAATCAGTTCATTCCAAATGAATTGCCAGGATCAGTGTTATTTTTTTTTCATGGCTGCCAAGCAGAATTCAACTTCTGTGAACTTTGACACACAAATTTATGCAATTGACCAATAACAACCCCCCCATGACAGTGCTAACCTGAACAGTGTTTATTAGCTGTGTGTCACCATGCAGTTTTGTTTAACTTCCTCTGTCTGAGTATAAAAAAGAGGGATGGTTTGCAGACAGTTATGAGACAGGAGTTGATCGAACAAAAACATCTTTTCAGTCAACTGTGTTCAGTCAACCTTATTGCTCTGTAAGTGAATTGCCCTGTTAGCAAGCTTGCTATAGCTCAGATATTTAATTCCTTCCTTCAGTAATTCTATATGAGTTGAAATTATGTACAATCCTGATAACAAAATGCCAGGGAGGGAGAAAACAGCCTTGTACAGAGAAAATAGGAAGAAGCTCAGAGAGCTACTACTGCTAGCATGTTACTGATTAGCTTGCCAGCTTCAATAGTTCACCAGCTATCTCTATGACTATTCATCACCAAGTGTTTTAAGACAGATACATTTTGCTGTGTGGCTTTCTTGTGTTACCTTAAGTCATTATAGCCATCAATTAATGAAGAACTAATCATTAAAAAAACAATTTATGTACTAAAATTATTAACTAATTTTGTGCACATCATCAATCTTTGTTAATGTACTGTACATTACTAAATGAGTTTCATATCAGTATATGTATTTACAAGACATTAAAATACAGTAATTACTGACAATTATTACAAATTTAAGAGTCTCTCTCCACTCAAAAATGTGTTTTGTTCTTGTTCCTTCAGTTGAGTTTTACTATGTAGAATACTGAAAACAGCCTTTAAGTTTCAAACTCTGTTTCTCTGAGCTCATTGAAAATCAGATTGTAAGGAATAGACCTACAAGCACAATTTGTGACATCACAACTAGTTTTGAAGCTAATCCTGGTCCAATATTCAACTTACACAAGTGTTATGTGGAAACTTGAAGCCTCCAGTGTGCAAACACTGAGAATAGACTTTACAGTGAAGTAGGAGACATCTTGTGTCCAGCTGTTAAATTTTTGAAATTACATAAATTTGCATATTCGGAGATTCTGGAATTTTTAATGAGAGAAAAAGTGGACGCCATATTAAGGATTTAACGTGGTAATTATACTTTATGTGTGGAAAAACTATATCAGATACACATTATTGTTCTGAGCAGAGTGTCTGGAGGGGATCTTTAATAATAACTGTAATAACATTAATAACTTTCTTTACTATATTAATTATTTAAACATTATCAAATTTATTTCAAAATAACACTCATTCATTAGCTTACACTAGTTATTTGGGTTCTTTACTTGCTTTGGGTAACAGAAATTCAACCTGTGTGAAATGTTTCAATATTCTTCCCTCCTCTGACAGGAAGATATTAAAAGCTGGAAAAGAAAGAGAATGTTGAAGGACAGACTGCAAAGAAATGAAGATATGCATAATAGCTGAGAATGGTGAGGTGGTGATGAATAAAAATGAGATAAATAGACAGACATGTAGATAGATAGATAGATAGATAGATAGATAGATAGATAGATAGATAGATAGATAGATAGATAGAGCTAGGGGAGTAGGAGAAGGAGAGATGACCAGCTACAGTACACAGATAGTGGTAATGCTTGCTACTGTGCGTGCTCCAGCAAACAGCTACATGTAAGCAGTTGATTTTCTGTCAGGGCGACTTGGAGCCAGCGTCAATCTACACTGGGACAAACCATTACCAGGATCACTGGAGTGAAAATGGAGCCCACGTTGGACGGCATGTTCCCAAACGTAGGCTATACACATACACACAGCCAAACGTACACACTCACAAACACATAATGTAACACACGTACACATACACAGTCAACACACACTGGCAACCCAGTTCTAAGGAGTTAGCAAAGCATTGTTTGACTGAATATAAACAGGAATATATTCACACACTGTAACGATGGCGCCTCCCACAAAGCTCCCACTGTGCCTCCAAATTACAAAGTCAGAAGTCAGGCAGATCCTTGTTAACAGCCCACAGCAGTGCTCAAAAGTAAACATCTCATTATGAAGTAATAACACTTCATTCATCTATATTTTTCTTTTTTTTCCAACATAAAGGGAAATACTGAGTTTTAGCCACTTATGGTATGTTAAAATGTGCTGTAAATATTTAGTAGTTTGGATGTGTGGGTTGATTGAGGGGACGATGAACGAGGGTGGGCACTGATCAATACAGGTGTAGGAACTTACTATAACAAAGTACATTTACTCAAGTACTGTTAAGTGTAATTTTTTGAGTTACATGTACTTTACTTAATAATAATAATAATAATAATAATAATAATAAACTTTATTTGTATAGCCATAACATGAAAGACTTTGTCTGTGTCACTACCAGTAAGCACAACATAAAGTAATTTAACTTTACTTCAGTATTTCCCTTTAATACTACAGTACTTTAGACTTCTATGTATGTTACCTGGGAGGAGGTACTGACTTAAAGACTAAAGATAGGGAACAAACATCTCTTGTGCCCAGTAAATGCCACAGATAACATGAAAGATTGTGACATGATTAACTGCAGCCTTGTTCTACAAAATGTGCACTGATATGTATCTGTGGCTGTACGATAAATCCCACTGCCCAGACGTAGGTATATGCCATATACCTGCGTATGTTCACCACTATACCGCTGATAAACAGAAAGCTTTGGTATGAATAATATGCAGAAATGAAAATGAAAATTGTGCCTAACTGAGAGTAATTCAAAAACTGTAAGTACGTTTATTAGTAAGTTTATCATTTTGATTGCATCACATGTTTTATTATATTTTGCAGTATTCATTTTAATATTTTAGTTTAACATTTTATAATTCATTTTTCTATTGATTTACCCTGTTTTCATGATGTGCATAATGCACCCACAGGGATGATACAAATACTCTGTAAATATACCAGATACTCCTCCTCAATTTGCTCCTCATAAATCTGTCCATCTGTCATGCACTCTTTTAAGCCTGATATCTGACATATGCAATGTTTTATACATGAGGCCTAAGAAGAGAGCAGGGAGAGAAAGAAGATGAGCTGAAGAAACTGGAAATAAGAAATTTGTAAAGGGCAGACAGAAAAAGAATGAGAATGAAGAGGAAGGGTGAAGAAATGGGAAATAGTGCAGGGGAATAAGATGAGCAGAAGACGGGATAGAGAAAGAATGGAGATCAGCTGGTGCGGTGTGGAGCCACTGCAGCAACAGTTGAGCGGAGGAAGTTCAGGGCTCTGCAGCAATCTGTCTCGCTGAGTTCTGCTGCACTGGGGTATGGTGTGGAGTTACAATCATAGCACAACTGATATAGCCTCCTCTGTTAGAAAGCAAACCTCTGTCTATACTTTATACACACACAAGACATGTCTATCACTCCGAAATAAACAAGAACAGGAATATGAGAAACAACCAGTGAATGAAAGGTCTGATTAAAATTTTCATACTGTTTCGCCTGCATGAGACAAACTTAAATAACGCAGTGCTGTTTCACTGAGATGGGACTGTGCTACTTAAAACCTTTTAAACCCTTTATTTGCATGTGGGTGTTCCAATAAGTAAAATGCGTGAAAAGAAAACTTTCAGACTGGTGCGTGAAAGTCAGCAGTGCTGCTGTGTGTATTTTAGTGCTGGAAATGTGATTTTAATTGCTTTTAGAGTCCAACTGCCTGAGATTACTTTGGCCTTGGAGTGTGTTTTGAAGAGCAGAGACACTGGCAAAGTGAAGGAAGCCAAAGCATAAAAGTGAAGTCAGTAATGAAATGTTTAATATGTCGTGATGGCATGAAAGTACTGTAAGACCCAGGTTGAAAATATTCAGTAATCACTTCCTCCCTAAAATAACAATAAGCTAATAAAAGGCATAAATAATAAGTCCTTGTTGATCTGTTTTGCACTTTGGGAGGGTCAAAGTCTATTTTTCATGCTGCTGCAGCATCAAAGAGTTTATTTTGGGTTCAGATTAAGCACGGAGGGTGGAAGTTGTCTTAACAAGGCAACTGCTTTTCTGAAAAACACAAGCTCTTGTTAGCGTGAGGTGAGAATAGCAACAGCTCTAACAATAGAGGTGAAATCAGCACTGAGGCCTGGAGACATTCAACATCAGTGATGAGTTTTTTTGTGACGCACAAAGTCATTTTGAAGAATTATTAGATCTCTTCTTAAGTCATTTTTTATTTGATATTCTAACATATTTTTTGTAATCAGTGGCTTTGTCACGTCTTATTGGTACCTGCATGAACTGTAAACTTTTGTTTTACATGAAAAAGCAACTCATGATGAGGTTATTCCACACCACAGACCTACATACACACACATAAAAAATAAGCGTACTTGGGACTACACAGCTCACTATGAAATGTTGGTTGCTGCCGCTTCAGCCAAGCGGAGCCGTGTGCACATGTTTATCTCTTGGCTCTAAACACCTGTCACAGGTGATGATGAAAAGCGGCACTGTAGCTGAACAATAAAGGAAATAGAAAGCACTGTTGATGAAACACAATACAGTAAAGGAATAGAGTGGCCCATAGAAATGGTTGTTTAGATCCCCAGTGGGTCATTCAATCGCCTGTGCCCTTGAACACATGGCTCTTCAGTGGAATAACTTATGATAAGTGGTACAATGCTGTTAAAGGGAGTGAGAGGGACGTTTTGCTGTGTGTGTGTGTGTGTGTATATGTGTATGTGTGTGCATCTATTAGGGTAAATGATTGTAGATTTATAGCGTTAGGTTAGTTATAAGTGTTTCCTGTAGTTTCAAGATAATAGTTTTCTTCATCAGTGTTCCTAATGTAGTGGCTGTTGAGTGTATAATATAGTATTTATTGTTTACTGAAGAGTCTACAGTTTTCATCTCAAACAAAAGCAGACATTTTTACTTGTTTTTTCAGCCTGTGCTTTCTTGATGCTGGCATTAATTCATGCCTGGCATTCAGATTATTTATGTTATTAAGTTTTACTTTAAACTGTTGAATGCACCAGTAGCTGTGTTTTGGGTAATGCTGTACAAATATATTTTTGCAGTTACAGTTTGCAGTTGTATGTTTATAAAAGTTGGTGTGCTGAATATTTATTGGACAACACCTTAATTGCACTGGCATCTGTTATTACAGCCTCAGTGTGCATAGTGGTCCCTGATCACACTAGTGCTGCACTGAGCTTTTTGATGCCTTGTCAATATGTTAGCCCTGCTGATTCTACATATTTAGTGGTCTCACTGATGTAAAATGTGAGCTCTAAAGTTGGTGGTAATATTAACATGTTTATTGCATTATACAAGTCCTAAAAATGCCGTTCTGTATGTCCTCTTCCTTGTTCTCCCTCTTTATCCCCTCTTTACCTTCAGTGGAGCTGTGGTTCAAAATATCACGAGCTGAGCTGTTGTTAATTGAAAAAACTTAATCTGGCATATTAATTCCCACAGCTAAATCACGTATCAAAGGATGTAATTCATTTTTAATTTTGCTTTGCAGCGTTTTCCACATAACAGACGCAGCAGCAGACAGACTGAGAGCAAAACAAAAACACAAACAGCCGCTTGGGAGATGAGAAGCAGTGCAGTGGAGGGGACACAGAGGGGGCACTATACAGCTATAATGAGAGGTGTGTGTGTGTGTGTGTGTGTGTGTGTGTGCGCGCACATGTGTGTTTTGTGGTATACATCATTGCACCACTGACTGTGCGATTGCCTGACCCAAGGTTTCAGCGCATTACCACCTTAACAGCTTTGTGGCTGGATTTATTTGTTGAGTGCACACACACACGCACTCACACCTGTGCACACTGACAGCCACTCTCTCGCTCACAGCTGGGTCGCTGTCAAATGTATGCAGGTTGAGAATGAATTTTCAAATGTGACGTCCATGCGTATGTGATAAACAATTTCACCAGGGCTCATCCACTCTGCACAGAAACACACAGTGGCATCACAGTGTTTCAAACTATCCGGTAAGCATTACCAAGCATTGTTTGTTAACTGGTCCTGCCTGGAAGTCTAGTTTCTGTTTCTGTTGTTTTTGATATTTTTCTCCACATCATCTCCTTTTCCATAGTCTCAGTACAGTCATAAAGTTAAGTCTTAAAGCTCGGGATAAGTCATTTCTTTCTCTCACTTTGAAAAAAATTCAGCTCTCACAGATGTGTTTTTGCCTTCCACTTGTGTCTTTCCATTGAATTTGTGTGCAAAGTGCTGCCTCTAAAATCATCAAACTTCCATACAAATGACCAGAATGAAATCTTTCAACAACTGGTCAGAAACTGTTTTCCTGCACTTTGAGATAGACTTTCAAATGTCATAGTTTGAATACAAAAACATACTTTCTTTCAAAGTCCCCCTTGGATCAAAAATATGTTTTGCTTATTGTACTTGTACAATACTTGGATGTTTGAATTTCATTGTGCAGAATGAAGTTTGTAGGGCTGTAGTCTCCTGGTCGATTGGTGGGTCGATATGCTCTTGTCCGACCAAATTCTCATTGGTTGGACAATTGCTGTTGTTACACCTGGACTTCTTCTTCACTTCTGGGACTTCCAACTCTTGAGAAGATAGAGCTTTGTTTGTTTGTTGGGTAGATAACTCTGGTTCACACTCCAACATGGTGGGTGGTGGTAATGCACCTTGATGCTGGTTGCCACCCGCCATAAAGTAGAAAAAAGGAGAAGACAGCACTTCACACTCAGCGGCAGGCCAAGGAGACAGCCACCAACCAGTTACACTTTTGAAAGGAACAATATTTTCATATTCATATATTATAGATTAGGGAGAAGGAGGTGATTTTCGCAAATAATTTGAATCTTTTTTATAGTAGGTATGACACAGGGAACTTCAATACAACATGGTGTGCACCAAAATTCCTATTTAAGCTCTATTAGTTCTTACAGAGCACGAAATTGCAGTTAGCCTTGCCTGCACTAAACCAAACAAAGCCCCAGGCCCTGATGACCTGACTGGTCAAGTACTTAAAGATTATGCCCCTCAGTTGACAAGTGTTATCACTCAATTGTTTCAGCTCCTGCTGGACAAGAGCACTGTACCTAGCTCCTGGAAACTGTCAAATATAGCGCCTGTACCCAAGAAATCAGGAGCTAGCCTTTTAAATGATTTTAGACCAATAGCGCTTACCTCTATTATATGCAAATGTATATAAAGGGTTCTATCTAAGCACCTAGCATCATCTGTGGTCTGTCATCTTGATCCCCTCCAATTTGCATATAAAAAATCAAGAGGCTCTGATGATGCAACTCTAACTTTAATTGATACAGTGGCCAAACATCTCCAACTGACTACACGCTATGCCAGAGTTTTATTATAGTTTATATTGATTTTAGTTCAGCTTTTAATAAAATGAAGACATCTGACCGTCCACAAAGAGTGTCCTCTAAGAACTGACCATTTTAAATACAGGCGTGCCCCAAGGTACCATTCTATCAGCCGTATTATTTTCAGTGTACTCAAATGTGTTCAGAATCTAAGACTCAGATTTTAGCTTACTTAAATATGCGGATGATATAGCTCTCGTCAGCCTCCAATGTGAAGGGGACACTACAGGGGAAAGTGTATTTTAATCATGTGACATCCCTCCAGAACTGGTGTCATTGGAGTGCTCTTGAGATAGACATTAGTAAAACCAAATAAAGTCATATCCAGTAACAACTACATCTCAGATTTATGTCAACCCCTAATAATCATGGGTTATCCTGCTGAAAAGGTTAATTGTTTTATATATTTAGGAATTTATACAGATAGCCACCTTAATTTTATAGATAACAGATTATGTTTTTAAAAAAGCTATGCAGAGATTCTACCTACTCAGGAAGCTTGATGACTTTGGGGTGAGACAGAATATTCTTGTAATGGTGTACAAGAATCCAGTGGAAAGCATCTTGTCTTTTAACATAATCATGTGGTACAGACACGTGGATGTCAAATGCAAAGGGAAACTGACAAGAGTGGTTAATACGGCCAGTAAAATCATGGAGAAACCACAGATGCAACTAAGTGGCAGGCATGTACTGACTACCAAAAAGAAAACTTGACATAACAAGTGATCAGTCCCATCCTTTGTCCCACAATTTGAATTGCTTGCCTCAGGAAGGTGTTTTAGACTGCCACGAGCCACCAAAAATGTCTACAAGAAATCATTTGTCCCAAGCGCAGTTAAATTGTTAAATTGTTAAATTATTAAATACATAGTCAATTGTACAGGGCCAATCTTGGACAATAAAATTCTAACCTAACCTAACCTAAGAATTTATAACTGGGTAATTGAACTTGTTTTGTAGAAAAAACACATCAGATATAATCTATTACTTAAAGAAGAGCATTTTAATATAGGTTTAAACGTGTGTGGAAGGGATCTTTAAAGTTTGGGACAAACCTCCTGTCAAAAATAAAAGATGAAAATCAAAGGATGAATTAACTATGACACCACAGCAAAAACTGCCCAGCTCTGTCTTTAAAGTAAAAAAGTTAAAAAAAAAAATAAAAAAAAGTTAAAACATGACCACATGTTCAAATGGTCCAAAGGCATTCTTCAAAATAAGCCCAGAAGAATGAAAATGTCTTTTTAACACCTGGCATCCTAACCACAAAGCTGACCAGCCATCCACAGCTTTCAATGGCAAATCAGCAGAATTACAACAGCTTAGCCCTTCACTCACCAGCACCTCTTAGTCTCTTATACATTTCTCCTTTTGTCCTTCTATCCCTCTTCCTCATGGAATATCCGGACTATCCTTTCACAGGCTCCATTATCACTGATCTGCAGTCACATTATACAGTGGTTAGCTCTGGTGTCACTGTCTCCGTCTGTCTTTTCTTAATATTTCCCACATTCTCTTTTTTCCATTCTGCCTTGTGGTTTTCACTCTGTCTCAGACCCTTTCATCCTCCTTTCCTTTGAGTTAAGAAACACTACCCTGGTTTCAAGGCCATGGTAGCACCCTCTTTCAGTTACAAAAAACCGATTCAGCTGCATCACACTACTTTTGTATTAACATCAAATGCAGGTTACTACAAGTCAAAAATAAAACCATTTGGAAAGGTGTGAAGGTTTAAAAACATTTTGTCTTATAGGCAACAAGTCCTTATCCTGAAATGATCCGCCACTTCTATGGTTAAGGTCTGGTAAAGTTTAGGCAACAAAACTGCTTGTTTAAGGTTGGGAAGACATTACCATCATGTTACAATCAATTAATCAAACAAGAGTCACAGTCCTCTGTGTCAAAGACGCACACTTTTTTGAACCCACCATCTGTCCAAACTCTATAGAATTATAGAGTCGATTCTGAGCATCCAATGGAATATTTTGAGCACAGGATAAGAGTATGCATGCACATCCAAACCGAAGTGGGCAGGTGCTGAGCCAAACTTGAGCAAGAAGCCAAAAAACAAAGAAATAGCATGCACACTGCAGGGCTCCAATGTCCATTAGAATAGACGTTCTGAGCACACCTACTCTTCATCAGACTCAAGCTCAAAACATCACCTTTGTGTAATAAATTCTAGTGGACAGTGGAGCCCTGCAGTATGTGAGCTATTTCTTTGTTTTTTGATATTTTGAGCACAGACAATTTGGCAAGCACGTGAATTATATTTTGTTGAGAAATTTGAGCAAAAAAAAAAGAAAGTATTTCTGTGTTTGCTATTATCCACATAAGCACACAATAATAACTTCTGTCACTCATTTTTACCGCACACTCACTCTGCATGCAGAGAGTGCAATTTCAGCTGATCTGAGAACTGGAGCGGGTAATTTTTGATTGGTGAAACATGAAAACAAATGCATTGAGAGATGTATTCATTTAGTTGGCTCAGATGAAGTTTACCTTTGCGGAATTTCTCTATAACTCTAACCCTATCTTAATTATTTCCACTACGAGAACAAACCTGTTTTCATCCAGGAAGGTCAAACTGAACGGTCAAGCAAGTAGAGTTTCAGTGTCTTGCTCCAGGACACTTCAGCAGGACAGATGCTTGCCAACATCTGTCCTGCTGATTGGAGGCATACACATGTCACCTCTAGGAAACCTCAAGAAAAATGCTGAACATTTCTTTTGACAGTGTGACCTGCATCTGGTGAAGTCAGCCAACTAGAATTCAGAAATACCCATCAAATAATCACTTCATTCAAGTATTGCAACCCACATGTTCGTTTGATTCGGGGGATAAAATGTGCTAAGAGCTGCCAGCTTTCATTGTTTTATGGGTGGCTCAGTGCAGTATAACATGTCCAGTGTTGTCCTACTCTTCCTCCTTCCCCACAGAGACCCTCCTCTTCCTCCTCCTCCTTCTCTTCTCCTTCTTATCCTACCCTGGAAGGTTGAGAGGAGATCCGGTAATGACAGGATTTTAAAAGAACCCCCATGGTTCGACTCTTAACACCCGATAGGCTGACTGGTTACACCCAGCACACTCACACACACACACACACACTCTGTCTCTTTCTCTTTCCCCCTCACACACACAGACACAAACACACATCCCTGTTCCCTGCACTAGAATTAGCCGTTGGCTGTACTCCAGTCAGATCCGCTCAATATTCCACCCTTCCAAAAAACCACCCTCTCTCTTCTCATTGTTCACTGAAGGCCAAACGTTGCCACAGTCATAGTTGTGTCACAGCACGATCAATCATCCGTCAATGTGAAACGGCTACACCAATACAAAGAAAACACAATACAACTGCACTGTAATTTTCCCAAAACTCCTCCCTACTCACCTGACTTAAAATCTGTCCTTTTGGATCTCCATCCTACCTCCTGACCTCCATCCGGTCCACTGTCTCCCTCTCCTGCACTATCACTGTGCCCATTGCTCCCTCATGGTTACAAGCAGACATCACAGTTATTATCACCTCGATGTGATTCACTCAATTCATTCATTACCCAGCTGGTGACCCTCTCACACATACGCAGAAATATTCAGACAGACCTCAAGTTCATTTACACATGCAGACATAATGCTTGCTTGTAACGTTGCCATTACTAGTCTCAGTAACAATCTGACAATTGGTGGTGACTTGTTGGCTTGAGGTGTGGGGAAACAGTTAGCCTCTACCAAAGAGAAACTGTAGTAACCCTACAGTGACCAGACATCCTGGTTTGTCCGGGATTGTCCTGGTTTAAGCCGGGTGTCCTGAGTCCTGACAAATATCACTAAAACAATAAAATGACGTTTATCATGTTGTGTCCCACTCATTATTAGCTACCCCAATACAAAAACATAAACAATGCACCAAGTGTCTGAATTCAACACCGATTTGTCTGTATGTGTGTCAATCAATCAATGTGTCATTGTCAAGACTGTTGCTAGCCTATGACGCTTGCAGCTCTTTCTGACAGAACCTGTCAGTATGCTAACGGTTAGCTGTCATGCCAAGTGGGTCAGTGGGTCTTTTTCTAAAGAGCTCCAGGAGGCTTACTCCTTCCTCCATAAAGTACCTGGCAACGAAAATGCTGCGTTCTGCACACAATGCAAGAGTACATTTTTGGTCGCGAACGGTGGAAATGCCGATATAAAAGATCATATTAAGATGGCCGAACGTTAGCGGTGGTTCCCCTGAGAGCTGATTCCCAGTTCTTTCTTGGTTTTTGTTATTAAGGAGGTGCAATTGTGATTTAATGTTTTGATGTTTTAATCTTTGTGAACTTGCAACCAGCTCATGGCATAGTGTTGTGAAGATGTAGGTTATTTTTATGTTATAGCCGATAAAATTATTTATAGGTCACAAAGAGATTTGTACCATTTTGTTTAAAAAATAAAATTAAAAAAAAGCTGACAAAGAATGTGTCACAGTCAGCAATTTAGCTGGTGGTGTTGAGAGGTGCGCTCAGTAGGTGTGCTAAGCGCTGAAATAATTGCCCCCCATCCCAATGAAAACACCTATGTTGTGTGCATAAGCGCATACACATACGCGTGCATACGGGTCCTCGTTTGGGGGTTTAAAAATATGGTTATCCTAAGTAACCCCAAAGTTGTCTTATTTACATATTGAGTGTTGAGTGTGGGCTTGCTAACGTCACCCACTAGTCAGCAGAGTATGTGAGGACGGGACTTGGAGTGCTAAGTGCAGTTACTGGCCAACATTTAGCCAGCTGTTTATGGTCAGTACATACTGTACATCCAAACCACTCTTGTTTTCTGTTTCTATAGTATGACATGTGATTTCAAATTATTTAAAGGGGGCATGACATGCTTCTTGTGATTTTCTGTCATTTAAATACTGTTATAAAACTTGAGATGAAAATATGTAAAAATGCTCCCAGAAAGTCAAAAACCAGGGCTTCAGCCTGCTCTGAACACTTCATTTGCAAAGTTACCTCTACTTCCTTCTTGTTAAGATGTCTGATTGTTCGTGCATTTTTTCCCACAAAGGGCCGTCCATTCTGTAGTCTTTGTTGCTAAAGTTGTTGTTAAAGTTGTTCCACAGGCTGTTGTTTGGCCATTTGCATATTTTGGATTGGATTTGGGCTCAAATATGTACATATATATTTGGGAAGTTTATATTTTGAGTACAGAACAAGAAAAAGAAGCGAAATCTGACTTCTAATAAAAACTAGTTTTTTGAACTGTAAATCATGCAAATATATTTCAGCAGAGTTCCGGCATAAAAATGTAGACCTAAAAATGTGCATGATATACCCTCTTTATAGATAATGTAACAAGTTATGTAACTGTAATCTGCTGTTGAGTAAATAGTAATGTAATTACTTTTTCAATGAGGCAACATATAGTTTTAAAATTGTAGAAAATGTGTAATGTCTAGAATAAATATAAATATTTATACAATAACTTGGATGGAAAGTTATTTGTGTCTGATTTTAAATGAGATTCTGACACATTTGTAAATGAGCGGATTGATTCTGACATCCATCCACCTCTCTCAGTTCCTACCTGGAGTTGGTCATGTCAGTCTGTCCTCCCTGACTCTTCTCCAGCCCGAGCTTGGTGAAAATCCCCACCAGCACCATGATGGCCACCACTCCACAGATAATATACACGATCATGTGGGTCCGATCCCGGTCTGGTTCCTCTTGGACCTCTGTGACGGGTGCCGCCGGTTTTCCAGTGTTTGCCCAGACGGGTGTGTCATAGTTGGAACAGGAAGTCTGGTCCAAACTGTGGACTTTGAACTGACAGCAAAAGCGGTAGAAGCAGGAACCACAACAGAACAAGTAGATACCTGCGTTACAGTTGAAGGGTGGATCCCACTGGCCCATGACATCATAGTAACCCCAGCAACGGTTACCGCCACTTGGAGCTGTTTGGTCCTCCACATCTGGTGTGGGCGTTGCCAGTGCGGCCTCTGATAATATAGAGGGCTCTGTTGTCTGGTTGTTGGCAGAGACTTGGGCCAAAACTTGACCTGACGGCCACGAGTTCAGTCCACCCAGAGAGGTCATACCCAGAAGAATGGCCAATGAGAAGCTTACCAAGAGTGGATGCATATAGGTGGCCATCTTGGATCCTGTGATTACTCCAATGTCTTGTGATGGCTCAGTGCTGATGTGTAATTGTTAATGGTGGCCCAAATTAAAGCTCCTAGGTTTAAAAAACAACAGAGAAATATGTAAGTTAAATACCCTTCTCATCCAGAGAAATGTCTTTTAGGTTTTAGAAATCATTGAGATGTCAGTGAGAGAAGAAAACAGTTTAGATAAATCAAAGTAGTTTTCAGTTTAGCCTATATTCATGCCTGGAGGAAAAATAAAGAGCATTCAATTAACGTTGTGGGAGTTATTACTGCACACAGTTACAGATAGCTAAATTGCCGTCAAGAGGCAGAGGAACAAGTGAGTGAAAGAAATCAATCTCCCATCTCAACGTGCTCCTAACAGGAGTGAATGAGTCCCTTGTGAGCAGGCACTCACATGCACAGACACATCACAGTCTCTGGCAATTTACTGTACTGTATGTGTGTAGGTGTGTGTATCAAAGCAAATAAATATTCCCAAATTTCAGGAAATGTCACCTTTTCACAATGCCATATGTCATCAGCAGACAGCAGAGGCGGTTTTAGACAAGTCCAAATCCAGTTGCTCGGAGGGAATCCAGTTTAAGAGGGCGTGTTACCTACGAATGAACTTGCCTCTGGCATTTCCAGCAATAAGCTCCCCCCGCTGAGTGGATGAATAATCCGTGAAGGTGAGAACCTGATGGTGCCACCAGAAAAAGAAGATTCCTCTCAAACTTGCAGATAGTCATGGGCTCCCACATGAGAGGCTTTTGAATCTCTTATTCCTTAGTGGAAAACAACTCTAATACTCAACGTTAGAGTCAAATCAGTTCTGATGTCCAGGAAAACTCTGACCAGAGTGCGTTGTTTTCCACTGGAGTTGCCTGTCTCCTCCACTTGTCCCTCTCAGCTTAACTTGCGTCTATCATCCTCCCACTCTCAATGTCACTGTTCAAAGGAAGCTTTTTTATTTTAGTGGTGGGCATCTTTTTGCTGCCACCTTGGTCCACTGTGAAGAACGTTACTCCTGCCTTGTACTTCCAGTATTTCACTCTCTAATGAGTGATATCAGATATTCTTTTTCAAATTGTGTTAAATATTTATTTCCAATCTCCAGCCAAAGACCTAACAGGTGTTAACTGTTCTTTAAAACATTACTCCAGGCTCTCATCAAGCTGAAATCCTATGATGATTACGGTCCAAAAGCGTCCCCCTTGCACCTGAGGTGTTTTTTCTCTTACACACACACACGCTCTCTCTCATACACACATTCACAAACAGCTCCAATCCCCCTGGTGACAGTGCTCTGCCAGTGTCAGTCTGTAGCTTTTAAGCGACACACAAGGAGTCCAATGGCTTTTAGTGCTCGGTGTGTGCAGGGCTCCTGTTGCTATTGCTCCGCGCGCACACTCCACTGAAACTCCTCCTATCCCAAGGATCCCAGGATCTCTAACAGAGCCAGGACAACAGCTGGGTACTCTATCTGTATCAGCCTGCTCTGTCCTGTCCTACAAGTGCTAAGGCAAAGGGGGAGAGGAGGGAGGAGGAGAGGGGGGAGGGCTAATGTTGTGATACTGAATCTCTGATCTTAACGCCTTCGTGCTGCTGCATCCAAGACGCGAGAGAAGCTGTACAAAAAAAAAGAAAAAGATAAACGTGCTGGAATTACTTGTGGAGTGGAGTGTCCCACATAACGGATTGTTGTTTTTCCTTCTCCTTCTTTAGTTTTCTTTTGACTCAGTTCTTGATTGTGTCTCTTTGTTTACCTTCTATCCTCTCTCTCTGATGCCTCTTTTTCTCTCTTCCACAACTTACCTCACACTCTCTTTCCTCTCAGCCCGAGCTGGGCTGTGGGGATTTTGTCGTAGCTGAGGAAATATCAGCGTGAGGTCAGAGAGCCTGTGGACTGCCCTCTGCACTTGCACAAGCCTCGCTGGAATAATACTCCCCAGCCCATTCGGACGGCAGAGACAAGTGGAGATGCGTCAGCCAAGCAGCAATGTGGCACCGAGGGCAGATCAAAAAATATCCTGTTTTCAAAAGAAGCCCCCTCGGAAATATAGGACTGCAGCAGAAGCTCTTTGTGGTTGTTATTGTTGTTGGTTCAACAACTCAGTTGCATGCTTTTCAAATTTTCCATTTGTATCAATGTATTTTTTTTTTTGTCTTTTTTTCCCCCACTGAGCAAAAAATGGACAAAAAAATCTCAACGCATTAATATGCAACAGTTTTTAGGCAAATGCCGCTTCCAATTTTTTCATGCAATGGATTCACTCTGCTGTCAATTCAGTCCTTGTCCGGCTGCAGCTTCTATGAAAACAGGCATAATTTGATATATATGTATAGGAATTTTATATATATATCATATGTATGTGTTTTCACTGGTGCTCTGCTTGTGGGATGCTCCAAACAGAAGTGGGAAGAGACAGGAGAACCAGAAGCAATAAAATGCTTTTTTTTTTTTTATTCCATCCTCCCCCTTTGTTGTTGCATCTTCATCAGTGTGTATTCCCTTATTTTCTTGTTGCCTCAGTCTGCTCAGTGCGTCTGTATCCCATCCGCTGGTGATGCTCGCGCTGCTGCCGCCACCGCTGCTGTTCTCTGTCAGGACTGGATGACAATGTCTCACATACACACACTCTCTTTCGCTCACTCCTCCCTCTCTCTCTCTCACTCCTCCCCTCTCCCTCTCTCTCTCTCTCTCTTACACACACACACACTCACTGATATCTTTTATGGGCAAATGAGCGCAGCTCTTGCTTGCTGACTCTCCCTTTCACTCTCTTTCCTCACTCTCTCATTATGTGTCACTGATACTCTTCTTCCCACGTTTTTGTTTTCTTTTTGCCTCACTTCTTGTCCTTTTTCCCTAATGCTCCCTCTATTCCTGTCCTTTTTTTTATCCGTTCATCTCTGTTTACCTCCTGTCTGTCTAACCTTTTCAGTTTGCTTTGGCTGCCTCTCTTGCCCTTACCTTCTTTGTTCCATTTACCCATTATTATTGAGTTGCTCCTTTCATCCTTTCCCTGATTCTCTGTTTTTTTCTTTTCCCCCATGTGTTACTTTCCTTTCCCAAAATGACTGTCAGTCCAACAAATGAGAGCAGTGGTGTTGACTGAGTGGCAGTTTGTAATGTGCCGGCATGCTTGTGTACTGCATGTTTGTGTGTGTGTGTGGCTTGGTGAGTGTTTGTGCCTGTGCGTAATTACTGCGCTAATACCTCTGCACATCCTCGTCTTTGTGTGGCGCATGTCTGGAACATGTGTGGTGCTGCAGTCTATCAGGGTTGATTTAGGGAGAGAGAGAGAGTGCGCAGGGATGGATGGAGGAGGAGAGGGAAGGAGGAAGCAAGAGCGAGATAAACAGAGTGAAAGAAAAAAAAGCAGAGAGAGAGAGAGAGGCAGGAAGAGAGGGAGAGGAGGAGAGAAGAGGACAGTGGAGCGGCTGCCAGAGAGAGAGAGAGAGAGAGAGAGAGAGAGAGAGAGAGGGAGAGAGAGAGAGAGAGAGAAGAGGCTTGACAGAGAGGAGCAGGGGAGGGAAAAAGGAGAGGAATTATCGCAGGGAACGGACGGGGATTAAGAAACATGGGGATAGCAACTGGAATAGGAACTGACAGAGGGATAGTGGGAGGGAGTGGGGGGAGAGATATAGATGGGAAGGGAGTGCAGACAGGTAGGAGAAAAGGAAGAAAAGCTATCTCGAGGGAAAGTGACATATCAGACCCAGAGAGAGAGAGAGCGAGCAAGGGGGGAAACATTATTCTGAGAAAAATGCTGGAGAGAGAAAGAGCCTAAGAAATTTCCCAGGAAATAGACTACGGTTGTAGAGAGAGAGGAGGGATGGAGAAGCAAAATGTTATGAATTTTGAATAATCCCGGATATAATGATGAATGTGAACTAGATTTTGAAGAAGAAAAATAAGAAGAAGAAGTAATGCCTTTGGGTCTGACCATGAACCGAGCAAACCTCATCAGAAAACACTGGGAAAAATGCAGCAAAGGAAACGCTGCTTAATATTTTATTCTGTTTTTAAGTGGTTGACAATATGTTCATCTTAAATATTTATTTTCAAACTTTTTCTGCATAAAAGCTTTTCTTTAATTTCCCTGTCTCCCTCTCTTTTTTAATGTTCCCTCTTTTCCCTCTCTCAGTACAGATCTCGTCTCTTTATGCATTTGAGCCACAGTTGAGTGTTTTTGTTGTTGTTGTTGTTGTTGTTGTTGTTGTTTTTCCTGCAAGTACCCCCGGATCATCTTCACTTTCTGTTTGTACTCAGTCCAACCCTCTCGGCCTAAATTTGCTTAAAAACTTGAGTTATGTGTGCTCAACTCAGGCAGTCACGCGCACATGGAGATGCGTGCTCCCATGACTTCACACTAAAGTATGCGATGTGCCACAAATCAACTAATCCTTTTCCTCCCTGCAGACAGTCTCCAGTCTGGCATTAAAGTATCCTAAGCACACTTTCTCAAACGGAAAGCGCATCATTCCTTTAGGAAAAAAAGAAATCCAAGGTTGTTGTGAATGAAGATTGGCCAACCATCACAAGACAATGTTTCTCAGTGCTCTGAAAGGCAGTGAGACATCAGAGCGAAAGGTGTTGGCTGAAAAGCATGATGGGAAGGAAAGAGGGATGAGATGCATGAAAGGAGAAGTCCTGGGGGAGAGATGGAGGGCAGAGAGTACAGATTGAATGGGAGATCTGTCTTAAATCATTTCATTCTCTCTCCTGCTTGGTTGTAGTCTAATAGCACACATGTTCCCCACTCTGTTTCTCTCCTGGACATGTCATGATAGTTTCATAAGTATTATGTATTTGGACACATTTATACTGTATTTAATTTAAAAGCAGGTGGCTGTATTTGGTGTATTTTTTTTTTTACAAGACATCATCCTGTCACATGTTGATGAAGCCACAAAACAATAAAATGATGTTTTCCATCTTCTATGTCCTCTGCCCTTTTCTCTCTTTTCTCTCCACTTACATCCTCTCCTCCCCTTTTCCTGGCACTCCTCTCCTTTCTTTGGTTCCATGCCCTTCTTTTCCCCTCTATTTTCTTCTCATCTTCCACCTCTCTTCTTCACTTCCTCTCCTCTCCTCCCCTCTCATCTGCTCTTCTCCTCACCCTTCATTAAATTTTATAGAAAACTTAAGGAGAGTAAACATGTTTCCTCACCTCTGCTGCTGCCACATCAAACCACATCCCCCTCTTTAACCTTCCTTTCGTCCTTTCCTCAGTCTGTCTCCATTTCCCACCTCATCTTCCCATCCTCTCATCAAACTGTCTCCAGCATCTCTAAAATTCCAGTGTATGTGCCACACCACGCCACGCCTGTCACTCCCACTCTGTTTTCGCTCGTGGGAGCACAGACTTTTTCTCGCTCTGTGTCACTCCCTTTCGCTCGCTATAGTTGCTCATCATTCCTGTACTCTCTGACTGTCACTCAATACAGATTAGCTCAGGGTAGAGATGAGCAGGGGGAAAAAGGATGGAGTAAGGGATGGCAACTCAGACAAGGCCATGAGAGGATAATGACTGAGAAGGCTGAAAAGTAATGATTTAGGAGACAGTGAAAGTATGAAAGAAATTAAATGAATACCCAAAGCACAAATATAGAGAAGATAAACAGCAAACAAATCAAAAAGAAAAAGACAGATAAAGTGATAAAGTTATATAGTGGAATAAAAGAGTTTGATGATATCCTCAGGGTTGATGGATGTTTGTGGATGTAAGACTGTTGTAATTTTTGGCTACAGCGGCCACGGACCAGCCTAATAACCCTGAATGTCTATCCATCACTGACTGACTGACTGACTGACTGACTGACTGACTGAGTGATGATGTTACACCATTGGTTGGCCAACCCCGTGTTGGAATTTCCCCATTGGCCGTTGCTCTTTCAAAATGAATTGGTGCCAACAGTTTCTATTACTTCCTCAGTGGGCATTTACAGCAGAGCACTGAGCACAGCTAACTAGGCACAGTCCCGAAATAAGTTTTAAAAAAACACATTTACCAACTGAATCGTCTCATACAGAGGCTCCGACACTGACAGGAGCACTAACCCAAGGATACAAAGAGACGCAATGGATCCATTTTACCAGCCTGCACATCAGTTAGCAGCTAGTTAGCATGGCTAGCATGGCTGTGCCGTGCTGTGTGTAGCCCATACACTGTATAAAAATAAGTGTAGCTGCAGTGTTTCCAGTTTAACAGCATCGTGCTTGGCAGGTGACAGGCGTGTTTATGGTGTTTGTGTGCTCTGAAAGACATCACAGAGCGGACATAAAGTCACACAGTTGACGGACTGTTAGCCTAGCATTCTAATCCTACGTAAACATATGGATGAGTCCATATGTTTATGGAAATCCGCAGATAGAAACAGATGAAAGAGCAGGGGGAGTTAACAGATAATTAGAATAGTTATAATTAAAATTAAAATAAGCTCTCTTTCAAATTAAACATCCCAAGATAGGAGTTGAAAGTATTGTTCTTGCATCTGTAATTATTAACCTTTTTTTTTTTTACTCAAACACTGCTTAACCATGTCATGTGATAAGCTACTTCAGTACACTTTACCAGCAAATATTACTGGGACCACTACAGAAAATTGCTGATGAACATTTAATATCCAGGAATGCACATTATAGACACTACCACTGACTATCCCTGTAACAAATTGGCCACAGTTTTGCACATTGACCATATACAGTCAGTCCAGCCATATACTAGGTTTTGACCTAGTCTTGTTTTTAATTCACTGCACTGTTCAGCACCGTCCTGTGCCAGTGCCCTCCCACAACCTTGTCCTTGACTGCAGAGGCTAGACATCGTATACCTGCCATCGATTGGGAGCAGGAACACAAACACACATATACACATAAACTAATACCTTCACACACACCTGCCACACATGACTGCAGGAATACACACACACACAAACACTGATATCCTGTTTAACAGTATGGATTTGAATTTTTATGCCCTTTGACGCAATTAAGAGTGTTGTATGTGCTATATGTGTGTCTCTGTGTGTATTTGCTGGGACAAATGTTCATTTTATTTCTATTATCTCTTCAACCATGGCACTGGTGTTCAGTATTTTGCTGCAAAGACCAAATCACTGTACTAAAATTCCTAGTTAGTGTGGCATTATGGGAAATACAGTGCTTTCCTGAAGCCACAGCCAGCAGCTAAAGACTGGAAATAGGGGGAAAGAGCTAGCCTGGCTCTGTCCAAAGGTAACAAAATCTGCCTATCAGCACCTCTAAAGCTCACTACTTAACACATTACATCCTTTTCATTTAACCCATAAGAAAACCTAAGTGTAATAACAAGTTGTGGTTTTACAAGAGTTATGTATTTCTTGGTCCGGTGCAGTGACTTCCTTGAGTCTTGTCATCACTGGGTGTCAGCCAAGAAATTGTCCAACATGTTAATAAGTAAGCTTTAGAAGTGTTTGTAGAGGGATTTTGTTACCCTTTGACAGAGCCAGGCTTGCTGTTTCCAGTATATATCTAAAGCTAACCTAACTTGCCAGTGCTGTAGCTTCATGTTTACTGACATTTGTGGTATTGATCTTCTCATCCAAAAATCTCAAACTATTGCTGTTAAAACAGAGCCACTGAAACTTGTACATTTCCCTCCCTGTACATCCTGAAAGAGGGTAAAAGCTAACAATGTCTAGTGGAGTGCAATTCCAGCCAGCACAAGTAGAGGTTTGTGTCTCATATTATCTCAAAGGTTAAAGATAAAAATAAAAAGTTCTTGAAAAGTAACACTGCCTCACTGGAGGTTTAAAGATGTTCCCCAGCTCTCATCATTTCAGCACTCTTTAAATAATTTGCGGATGAATCCCCCCACGAGGGCCAGCTGGGTCTAATTCCCGACTGTGGCACTTTTTGTACTGTGATCCCTCTTTGTCTGTAACCCTCTCAGCTTTCCCTCTTCTTCAATCAAAAGAAAGTACACAAAGAGCTCACTCTGTCTGTTCCTATGTCAGGCGAAAAAAGAAAAGGCCTGTTGTGAAAGGAGAGCCTTGCTCTAACCTCACTGTAAGACAATGTGGGTCAACTTGATATAAAAAGAAAAAAAATCTATTGGTTGTCTTGAATTTCCTGTTGTAAATTTTTCAGTTTATTATTGGACTGCATAGCTTGCACAACTGGAGTTGTGTTACACTCTGTGTATCCTATAGTATATAGTGCATGAAACAGTTTGATATGCAAAGTTTTAAGATTTACTTAAAATATATCAACTTATTTAACATATCTTACCAGTTTTATTTTACCTATGTCTCTTTTCCCTTTATTTCTCTGTATTTTAATGCACTAATAAAATCCTGTTCATGGGCAGGTCAATGACTACTACTAATGTATTTAAATACTGATGATCCTATTCAGTCATATGTTCACCAGCCTATCCAGTCTTGTTAGTCTGCTATCAGTCAGTTAGTCAGCTTTTATTTTTGTTCTAAATTTGACACTTGTATGGATCTAAATTTGTCACAATGAGAGTCAGCTGAACTTATTACTGTTTCAGTGGTCAGTCAATATCTGGATATTGCAATGTCAAGGTGATTATATATGAGAAGCAAACTGATTCTTCATTGAGCAACAACTCAATGGGAAATGTGCTTGGTGATATTGTAACTACATAAAGATTGTAGATGTAACAAAAATGTTGCTCATGACAAGCGGCTTGACTTCCACTGTCACCTCAAAGCACAAAGGTTCTGGGTTAAATCCATCAATCAATCAATCTGCTGGTTGGGGCCAATCTGTGTGGACTTCTTTCTGTGTCTCTGTAGGTTTCCTCTTGGTGCTCCAGTTTACCGACACAGTCCAAAGACATGCAGGTTGGGTGAATTGTGGATCTTGTCTATGAGTGTTACTCCTGTGTTATGGACCTGTACAGAGTGCACCTGCCCAATGTCTACTGGGATAGGCTCCATCCCAACCTTGAACAGGATAAGCGGATATTGATAATGGATGGATAGATGGAAATCATTAAGAGTCAGTAGAGAACTACCAATCAGCTAACCAGAGCATCAAACGCCCAAGGAGCCACCAGGCTAGCTAACTAGTCATGCGATCAGCCAGTAGTCATCAATAGAGGATAATCCAGCTGCGTCTCTGTGGGAGGTCTGTGTCATTATTAGCTGTCTGTCTCAGTTTCATACTAATGCTGTCTCAGTCTCCTGCAAAGCCATCCACTGTGTATTTCAGTGTGTGTGTGTCAACGGGGACAGCCGCTGTAACTCAATCAGCCAGTCAGAGATGAGATCTGTCCTCACTCGTGCCTGAGAAAGACGGACAGTGCGAAGAGAGATGTAGAAAGAGAGTGCGCAAGAGAGATGAAGAAGAGACTGGTAGAGACAGAAAGGTCACGCGAAGTTGAATGAAGAAAAGTGGAGGTGGTGTGTGTGATATGGGGAGAAAGAAATGGGAAGAATGATGAATACAGAAAGGAATGAGAGTTGGATAGATTTACAGTAAGGGGACCTTGTTGATGTGGAAACTTGCTCTCCATTGCTCCCTCTCTCTCCTTCTGCTAAATTTTTGTGACGCAAAGCGGATTTGTAAAAGCCAGAAGAAATTTATTGCAGCTCAGTGCTCAGTGCACGCACATGCACATATGGGGGTGTAAAGCTTTTAAATTAGCATGTTTGATACAGCATAAGGTCTGTAATTCACACATCTATTAGCACATGTATTCCATAATTAATCTCTCAATCATTTTAGATGATCTGTGCAGACACTGGTTTAAGTATGTGTCTGTGCTGTGTGTGTGTGCACACAGTTTGAATCAGTGGATTTCGGTGGATTAGCCCAGTTTAGGGCTGATGTTTTCATCACCGCGGCTCCTAAACTTGTGGATGACTCATATTTGGTCCAGTACCGCTGATGACATCACTATACATCTTGCATTGCTTCTACCCGGAGCTGTTTATCCAACTCTATATTTATCATGTTATCACACTTACAGAAACACATTCCAAGTTGTGCAGTCGATTACCTACATGCCATGAAGAGCCCAGGAGCACCTTTAAGCTTTGGTGAAGGGTTGTAAACGGGAGGAAAATGCCATATATTATAGCGTGTAAATACATGTGACATGTATTGGAAAGCAAGTTGCCTCAAGGAGGATATTTTTCCAGATCTAATCTAAAATATTCACGCTGAGATGGCAGTATCAAAGTCAGGCCTTCCTCTTTAATTTGATCCTTTAAACTTCTTCAAAGGGAAAGTCAAGTCAAGGAGGCTTATGGCAGCGCCTGAGTTACAGAATCCTCCTCTTTTTTTTTTCTTGAGAGGAGTGAAATTGTGAGAATGCTTAATGGTTGATTTCCTAATCTGAACACTGAAATATTCAAAGTTATCCAAAATAATTCATTGTACCCATTCAAATATTTATTCAAAAATGTCCAGCATGTATAATTCAGTTAGACAGTCCTGATTTAGTCACCATATGTGTGGAATTAGCAATTTTGGGGAACGTTAGGATCACATGCTTTGGATGCTTATGATGCAGAAGTGGTTACATCAACAATCAACTGCAGAGCAGTGAAAGCTGAGGCACGTCTCTTTCTTGTTCTGAAATGATAAAGGCCCCTCCTACCATCAGCCTCCAAGGAAGTGCAGTGATAGCAAAACTATAACTCTCCCAGTCTAACAAATTCAGCCGAGAGATTTCTTTTTTTAATTGGCTTTAAAGGAGCACTTAGCCAGGATACTCCCAAAGATAACGGTCCATGGCGGCAGCACATTGTGTGCATCAGGGATTTATTGGAACAAGAAGTGATTTTGTGGTCCCCGTAAATCCCTGATGTTGACAAAAAAAACTGCAGCTTTTTTTCTCCTTCTTTTACCACAGATACTAAGCTTTGAAAAGAGGAGTCTTTTTAAAACTACCTTGGGTCTAACAGACTAAAACTCTTACAAGTTGTAGTCTCATATTCTCTTTTATTTTCATGCTCCAAACTCGTTAGCATTCAGAGCTCTCTTAAGCTATGGGAACAACGACAGAAATGTTTTCTCCACCATCATCAAAGCCCACTGCAGTGACCTCATTATCCTTTTCGAATTTCAAAGCTCTGTTTAAATTGGTTCATTGCAAGATCTATCTCCGCCAATCACAAACAATCTAAATCAAAATGAGATTCTCCTGTGTAGCTAGTGAGAGTATCCCTGCTCCAGCTGGTAGAGGAAAATAGAAGTTCAATTTACAGTTCATTATGTCTTTAAGCAAATTAAAAAACTAAAATGGTCCTATGACATCTCAAACACAGTCTCTTTACCCTAAAGATTAACCCACTCTGTTCTGATTGGCCAGACTTATCAGAGTTGTGTTAAGTTGCCATCGATGCAAACCCAACATTTCCTGCTTCACTGCTTCAAATTAAAATTAAAAGCTTTTAAATGACTAAACAACGGGAGATTTATATTGTGAAGAATTTACAGGAAGTGAAACATGTTCCTCACTGAATTAGCAGAGCTTTGTTAGTGGCACTAAAAAATGGTCGAAACAACAACATACGGAGATATCTGGGGCTCTCTGTTCAGCGGATCGGTTAGAAATAATGCAGGGAGGAATAGTACAAGCGGAAACTGCCACAGTGATGAATGTTGTATGTTTGATGAAGAGCTGCTATGATGACCAGCACACCCCAACACATAAACAACTTATTTTATTTGCTCTGCTGTATAATGGAAAAACACTCACAGCGTGCCAGTTTGACTCGAGTCATGACTAGGCGTAACTACCCTGAAAACATGCCACAAGGAAAAATGCCACCATGTTAGTGGAGCAGAGCAGTGAACTCCCATGCGTGGAGCAGATGGCCATATAAAGAAATTCATCACAAGCTGACGTCAGCTCGGGCTGAAAGTAGAAAAAAATGTTGGAAACCGAGCGTTCAGAGCAGTCTGAAACCGGTGTTTTTTGCTCACAAGGATTACATTTACCTCATTATTTGACATGTCGGCCACTTTTAACATGAACATCCGACATTGTGACATTATATATATATGTCTGAAAATAAGTAAAAGCATAATAGGTTCCCTTTAAGGTTACATTGCACAAGTCCATTTACCTAGCACCAGTACAAAACCATATCAGGTTCCATATCAGATTAAGATTGAGTGTTTTTTAAAATTGTTTTAGTCTGTTGTACTGTATTCAAATGTCCATTTACTCTGAATGACAATTATGCCTCCAGAATTCCATGAAATAAGCTCAGTTAGACGAGAAAATCAATACCACTTTCATGTCTGTGCAGTAGTTACATATGTAGCTGGAGCTAGCAGCTGGTTAGCTTAGCTTAGCATAAAGACGGAAACAGGGGAAACAGCAAGCCTGTCAAAAGCTGACAAATGAGCACCTAGGGCTGGATATTGTTTAAAAAATGACAATATCAGTACCAATATCAGTACCCTTAAAGTGATACTAATATCAACAGAGTACTTCATTCAATACCCATCATGTGAATGGAAGCATTTCAGTTGCGTAAAATGCCACCACTCTTCCCCATCCAAATGATTTTGACACAAATACATTTTGAAAGTGTTCAAAGTGTTACTGAAATATTTATCAAATAACTATATAAAACTGTACAATGAAGTATTATCACCACAGACTGAATGTGTTGTAGCTGCTGCACTACTGGGCCAATCATGTTGCATTAAATTGAAGAGCTCTTACAGTGATTGGCTGCGAGCAAAGCCAATCACTTTTTTCTAGATCTGGGTACAAAAAAGTTTCGAATGCAGGAATCGCTTGACTGGAGAAGTTTCGATACTACTTGGTACTGGGTTATTTTGGTCGCTGCTTTAAAGGTATCGAGTACTGATACCAAGCCCTACAAGCACCTAATAAAACTCACTAATTAACAAATTATATTTTGTTTGTTTAATCTGTACAAACACTGAAGTGTAAAAATATAAATTTGTTGTTTCATGGCAAGCTGCTGCCCCTTTGCCCTCTTTAGCTGAAGTGCCCCTTTGGGCCAATTTAATAAATGTACATAATCAGATTATTGCAATTATTAATTTAATTCAATTATTTAACACAATTTAATTATTTGGTGTAATTTAATGAACCTTATTTTATTTAATACATCTAAGTTATTTTAATTTAATAATTTTATGTATTTTAATCAATATATTCACTTTAATTGTATTATTCAACAGTAACACCTCATCTCAGGGTAAACTTTTTTATAATTTTTTGTTTGACTACTATTGAGGCTTCCGTAAAGGATTATATCATCTTTTGAAAATGGAGACAGTGAAAAACAATACTCCACAGGCCACATCTGTCACTCATCTGTCCTAAATCACGCGTTTTTATAGGCAGGCTTTCTTTCCTAACATCTCCCTGTGGATTCCAGTGCATCACAAAGAGAGCAAACACTGAAATGTAATTTCTATCAGACTGGTCATTAGAAATTCATTGCATTCAAGATGACGTGTGTTTGTGTGTTTGACCAGACTGAGATGGTTTGTCTGGGAATGCATCTTAGGGGATGTTGAAAGAAAAAGTGCAAAAATTTCCTGATAAAGTAGCATAGTGTCATTGTTTCACTTGTCACCAATCCAAAATGCTTAGTATAATTTCCATGCAGTGGTGGAAGAAGTACTCAGATCCTCAGATACTTAAAATAGCTATACTGCAATGTAAAAATAGTCCATTACAAGTAAAAGTTCTGCACTTAAAATCTTACTAAAAGAAAAGCATCATCAGCTAAATGTATTTAAAGAATGATAAGTAAAAGTACTCATTCTGCAGTAAAGTTTCCCCTGTGAGTGATATATGATTGTATATAATATTATTAGATTATTAATACTGATACAGTAATGCATAAGCAGCATTTTACTGTTGTAGCTGGTCAAAGTGGAGCAAGTTTTAATTACTCTGTATACAGTTAGCTAGTTTAGTGGTTTCCAACCTAAGGGCTAGGTCACAAGATAAATCTGAAGGGTTGTGAGAGACTAGTTGGTAGGAAAGAAGAAAAAACAAAATGCTGCCACATAAATGTGTATTCTTTTTGTGGATTTCTCTCTAATATTTGCTGAGAACTTTAGTGTGGAAATGTCTCTTTGGTAAAACTACTAACAACTCATATACATCTGAAATGTGACAAGGGGCCCCATGAGTAGACACAGCTGTTTTGTAAAAGTACAAATTAAAAAGGTTGAGAACCACTGGTTTGATCTTTAACAATGCATAATTATATTTTATAACTGTATTGTATTTGTTTGTTAATATCCCAATCTCACCCTAACCTCATACTGTAATCTTCAAATAAAGTGGATCATACTTCTAGCATTAAGATGCAACTCAACACAAACTGAAATACGATTAAAACAACACAATACAACAAATAAAATCCTTCACAATAAACCAATAAAAATGTCAAACATATTTTGTTTAAAGAAAGATAAGATGTTCATTTTACTTGATGAGATGCATTCAACACATCTTTAAATACCAGAACTCATTATCTGATCACACTTACCTCCTGTCAGTTTTCACTCTCTCTCTCTCTCTCTCTCTCTCTCTCTCTCTCTCTCTCACACACACACACACTAACACACACACACACACACACACACACACACACACACACATATGACATTTCTATATAACATGTGAAGGTGTTTTGTATGTATGGTATGTGTCTGCTCTTACTGACTACCATTCGCAGGAAATTCAATAACTATTGTCTGTAATGAACTCATTAACAAACAAGCATACACTCTTGGTCCCTTGTTGCATCCAGTTAACCCCTTGAGCCATATCATCATTAATGACCCTTACAAGGTCATTGTAATGTTTGCAATGACACTTGACAAACACAGACAGGAAGATATGCATACACACTTTCTCTCTCTCTGTCTCTCTCTCTCTCTCTGAGGGTGGTCTTAAGTTTTACACCACTACCATAAAGGTTTATCTCAGTTCTAATCAATACTGTATGACATTCATTATCTTTGTCTTTAGTAATATAATCACACCATAGCCTGAGAGAACTGAAGCACAATCCTTTATCATCATCATCATCATCATAATTGTTATTGATGTAAGTGGATTCATATTTAAAGTACGGGGAAGCACTATACTCATCCTCTGGGAGATATTTCTTTTTGGAAATCTGCTGTGAGAACTATAATACTGTTCCTGTTACATGGATGAACAAACTGTGGCAATGTTGTGTCTTAGGTATAATCTTTGCATCAAACATGAGTAAACGCAGACACAGAGACACTGAATTATTGGTGCAATAATCTGTTTATTTTACATCAAAGGTTATTTGTAGCAAATTATTGGACACATCAGTGTAGAGGACCAACCATGCTATCCCTAGTTATAGTTTGCATTTAGTTTTCCTTACTTTCTATAAGTGTTATCAGCTAATATACTTAAAGTATCAAAGGTAAAAGTACTCATTATGGAGAAAGGCCCTGTCTGAATGTTGTAGTTGGTTCAGGTGGAGAAAATTTCAAGTACTTTATATAATGTATGGTAATTTAATCAATGCACAATCACATTTTGTAAAGTAACCATTGTTACGTTGTCGGCAGCACACCACTCTCCAATCTTCCTCATCTCCCCTCTCTCTGGTTTCTCTCTTATGGCCTCATATTAAATAAGACCTCTCTTTCTTGAAGATCACAATGACAAATGACAACCTGTGACCTTGACATTAGTAACTATAACTGTCAAATAAATTGAAGTAGAAGTATAAATTAGCACATCATCAAAATAAGTACAAGTACCTATAAACAATATTCAAGTACTGTTGTACAGCAACTAAGGCACCTCAGTTTGTGTACTTCATGTGTCCAGCAGTGTCTTCGGAGCCTTGTGTCTCCAGAAGTGGCAAAATTTGAATTGGCTGAAATGATTGTAAAAAAAAAAGTTGAATTTTCCTTGAAATAACCTTTACTGCCAGTTACTCCAGTTATTAGTTATTTGATAAGATTACTAGTTGATTATTCACATTTGTCATATTGACAGTAGCTATTAGCACACATCAGGGCAGCAATCTGTCCAGCTACCTGATTGCTGTGTAAAATAAATTATAAGATACTTTACACAGTGTGTCTATAGCAGTGTTTCCCAACCTTTCTTGCTTGTGACCCTTTACAAAAAAGCAGTGGGCCTCTTGTCATGTTTCCACCAAAAGAGAGATTCCCAGTCTAAACTTCTTATATTGTTTCATTTCAGTAACCATTTGGGGTTGACTATTTCACAAAAATACAAACATCACATAGAAAAGTTCAAATAATAAATGCAGATTAGTGTATCACAGCTTTTGTTTTTTCTTTTCACTCCCGTTAATCATCTCACAACCCCTCAGGTTTATCTTGTGACCCTTTGGAGGTGCCTAACCCTAAAACCTATGTTGGGAACCACTGGTCTACAGTATGTGAATCCTTTGACCTGAGATGACAGTAAGCTATAGGGAAATGTCTGTATGTGAAAAACCCACAGCCAGCCGTTAACCCAGAGTTAAGATAGCCCCAGGCTACCGTGTGTGTGTGCTGTGTGAAAATCTCTATGCCTGCTCATTATATATCAATAAGTAGACTAAACTGCAGATATAATGAGGTAGATTCAATTATTATAATTGATACTAACTCCTAATTGGATATAATGGAAGCCATGTTATACTGCACAACTTATTCCAAACTCAATTTTGTAGAAAAATCATATCTTTGAAAAGCTTCAGTTCATGTGAGTTCATATGAGATTGAACTGTCATGCACTGTCATGCACATTCGTTCCCGAATGAATGTGGGGAATATACAGCCTTGGTCAAATTGACATGCAATACATTTCCATGACAGGGCTATTGTAAAGGGGTCATGAGTGCAGCGTGTGCACATGGGGAGCTAAACTCATACTAAGCTCATCCAAGCGAGGCCAGAATCATACAGCATCCCCATACATCAGTCAACCTATAGCACAATATCAAATCAGCAGCCGTGCATCAAGGTCCACGTGAATCTCAGTGGATCTTCCTTTCTTTCTTTCTCTCTCTTGCCTGTAGAACCCCACAGTTCAACCACAGTGCACTTTTTCTGGTGCATTTCAAAGCTAGATATCCACTGATGATGCCTGACAAAATAATTACAGGCATGAAAGTGATTGCCATGAAAGTCCTGAGTCATCTGAAGACATTTCCTTTTAAAGCAGCCATGTTTTTTAGGGATAGAGATTAGCAGTATTTTTCATCATTAAGAAAAAATATCAAGCATTGCGCAATTGTATAGATCATAATTCACATTTGCTGCGTACGTGTGGGAGACATCAGGTTGAATTCTATCAGCTGCGTGTGGTGTTGGGATTTAGAGAGTGATTATATTTGACATCCTGCTAACAATCCCCCTGTTGGTGAAACCATTTAAAGGTACAAACAGCAAGATGTTTCACTTTTAGCTGGGGGCATATAACACAATAATAGCATCAGCTGTCAGCCGTGAAGACACTGTGGGGAAAGCAAGCATTCAGCTTGTTGGATGAGCTGCTGGATCGAGGGAGGCTAAAACACAAAAGATGTAGAAACTGTAAAGAAGAGAGCAGCTAAGGGACAGAGAAGACTGGGTGAAAAGAAGGTGCCTTTCAGTTTAATTAGCGGTGGCAAATTAATTAGCAGCAGGATGTGAATTAATTAGTGTTCCAAAGGCAATTTAAAGGCAGTGCCATAAGGAGCCACTGTGGAGGTCCCATAAGGCTTTACAGTTTGTTGCAGCCCAAACATTATCCCATTAATTAGCAATTAAATGCTTCTTGAATCTCCCTTTCTATCAATCTCTCTCTTGCTCTCTATCTATTCTTTTGGTCCCTGTATTGTCTCTACCGCACCTTCAGGAGACAGAAATGCAACCCCCTATTGTTACTTACAGTAGAAGTCATCATTGCACTTGCGTCTGAATTAGCATGCATGTGACTGAATCTCTGAATTGCTCACTAATGTTGCTCTTTGTTGTTTAGTCCTTTCTGTTTATCCACGCAGCATTGACAACTGTTACCCTACGGGTATGCTGTTTTCACCAAGAAAAAGCTAGCTACAGCTTAGGAGATTCGAGGGTTTTTAAATATTTCTTTCTCAAGACTCAAGTTGGAGTGCAGACAAGGAGGAAAAAGAGCACGGTTTGATATTCCCATTGATTTTTAAAAGCCATCTAATTTCCCATGCTCTCACTCCAGTACTTTCTGCTGGCTGATTTACAGCCATCATAACCAGGTTGGTGTGAGTGAATCGGTTAGTGCGCAGGATATTGGCTGGTTTTGAGAGTGGTTCCTGCTTCAGATTTCACACACAAAAAAAAGCATTAAGAATCCCTCTGTTGAAGGTATTGACGCAAAGGACTCGATTTCAATCACTTCAATTTATGTGACTCAACATCGTTTTGTATCTCATATTACCCTTCTTATCTCTTTCCTCCTTACAATATATCCTGCAAAATGAAACAATGTGGAATTGATTGGATACATAAAACACATTTCAATAAGGAGACATCAAATGGAAGTGTATAACAATATTTATTGAGGTTATCCTTTGGCGATTAGACCCCATCGATGTGAGGCATCTTTATTGAGTATAAACCCATAAAAAGATTGGAGATAGGATAGTAGTCTAGACATTGGTGGTGGTGGAATAAAAAGCCAGGATGACAGAGTTGCAATATTTAAACAAGACTAGGAGTCTACAGCCATGCTAGCAGCTCTGTGAGCCTCCGCTTAGGCACAATGGGGGTTTGAGCTAAATGCACAAGTTGATGTTAAAGAGGTATAATGTTTGCAAAGTTTATGAAAGCATGTTAACCTTTGCTAATGAGCACTAAACACCAAGTGTGGCTTAGTTTTGCAGGTATTTAGGTAACAAACCAAAGTACTGGATAATTTGACATTTTGACCTAAGGATGACCCTAGATGAAAAGTTAAAGGGTCAAGTTATTACCAGTTATCCTGAGTATCTGTACCAAATGTCATCGTAATCCATCCAATAGTTGTTGAGACATTTCACAAATGTCAAGCTCATGGTGGTGCTTGAGGAAAAGTCAGAAGAACATCAAGGTTAGTAGGACTCATCCTCTGGGGACAATGAATGTCTGTAGAAAATTTCATGGTAATTCATCCAATAGTTGAGAAATCAGACATTGCCACCCCTAGAGCCATGCCACCAGCATTGGCAAAAAACAGGTAACATGGCAAAACATGAATGAGAGATCCTCCTTATTGATCTTTTGACAGATTCATTTAAAATTAATTAATTTGGGGATACTGTAAGATGACCATTTGTAACACCAAATAAATTCCACCAAACCCAGTCTAGCTCATCTGTTTGTGAGCTAAAAAGAAACTTGAAACCCTGAAAATCCACAATAAAAAAAAAAGAACAAATGAGTGCTTTATCTCCTTTGAAAGCCTGAGAAGATTTGTCATCAGATGACCTCAGTGGCAGGGATGTGCCACACTTAGATGTTAATTTATCTTTTTTCCCCTGAAAATTCAACACAGAAATACCAGGCTTCATACTCGGAGATTGATTTTCCGTCATCAGTCAGAAAGAACTGCTAGCAGTTGTAGATGCAGGGAGTCTGGGAAACATCTAGAAAATTGCATGTTCATATCACAGGCTGACACACATGGTCTATCGATTTGTTCTCCAATGCAATTATGATAATAACATTTGATATCTCTGTTTGTCATAACAAGTATATGAAAATGTCCACCTCTAACATGTGTTTATAGCAACAGTGGTGACACACAGTATGTCACAGTGTGCACATCATCTGTAGGTGCATCTCAAGGTGCCCTTACTGCACATCTCACTACTCTTGCTCTTTTGCCTTTAGCTCTTTTAGCTGTCTCAGCCATGCTTACTTTTTTAAAAATCTTTCTTGATGATTATTCAAGACCCCACTTGGCCCCGTAGAGGAAAAAGTGGCTGAAGCATCATCTATGTTAGGGTCAGCGAGTTGTGTGTGTCATCATGTTCTGTTTTCTTCTTTCTCGCTCCTCCTGACTCAACCTGAGGAAGCAGTGCCCTCAAGTAGCCATGCAGTCATCACCATGGAAACCAAGACAATATGAAGGAAGAGGAAGTGTATCAACTAAACTATTGCCATCTGGTTGTTCTTCATCACCTATTATGCTTATATGATTTTTATTTATTTTGAGTGACATGTTTTATGAAACTTTGGGGGTTTATTTCATATGAATGTTTTCTATTCTTTTATTTTGTTATTTATGTAGAAGTAAATCAAACAAAGCTTGAACTAAAAATAAAAGAGAAAAATCAGTAAGAAATTGACAAACATGAAAGTCAATTTGCAGTAGGGAATCTGCACCTGATCGATGCACAGTTAACATAATAATTGTTTTTCCAATCTTTAATTGCATATTGCTCGTGTTCACCAACAGCTTCTCTGCAAGCAGCTTACCTCAGCCTCGGGCTAGATGCTGTTTCCACGTAGACAGCTCATCAAGATGAGAGACGAGTGTTGGCTTGTGAACTAACCGAACTGAGCGTCAGGACTAACAATACACTTCCTGCCTCCAGGCATAAAGTTGTGTTATTGTAGCTTTAATTCCTACTGTGGCAAACCTCTACTGACTTTCGGAGACAGTGAAAAACAAGCAGTTTTTGTTTATTTTTCCTTTCTGGATCACACTCATTTTGTAAAAGCTCAACAGGCTTCTGCCCATATATTGGTCTAGCTTGTAGTAAAGCAGTATAATAGCTTGCAATGCTCTCTTTTGCCCACATTCTCAAACGACTAAGAGGAAAGAGAAACATAACAGAGTTAATGGGGTTCAGTTGTCCCTCACTGCCACATTAGCACAACACAGGAGTGCTACTATAAGACACAACACTGATACAGTAAAAACTCTCCTGTGGCAACTCTGAGGACTTCCCGCTGGTCATCTCTTCCCAGTGTTGTGTAACATCAGGCTGCGACTGACCATCGATTCTTCCCGCTGACTGTGTGAAGTCATGCGTGGTGCTCATCCTCACACAGCACATCGACTACAACAGTTCCTAATCAATGCTAATGACACCACATGTGCAACATCACTACAACTTTTACACAACTTCCACATTTTGCTCATTTAGCACAAACACACGTCGGCAGATAACTGCAGGGTAATCGATCTTAGATGCTGTTTCCTGATCCTGGGATGCTGCTTAGCTGTGTGCAGCTTCGGTAAGGTTAGTTTCAGCTGTGAGACAGCAGACAGACCAAAGTTCTTAAGTCCCTCTTGTGTCAGAATGCACTATATGCAGAAGCAAACAACTACTGCTCTATTGGTCACCACAGCAATATTCCAATAAAAGTCAACCCTGTCGTCTAGAAATGTATTTATATACTACTAATATGAAATAGTAAATACGTTTTGAGAGAAATGTAATGCCACTCAGACATTTGAAGAAATGTGTTTAATATTCACTCAGTGCAACTAAAGCATAGTTAACATTTTTGGTTATGTTTTGATAGCTAAGGACACTTAGTTAAAGTGGCTATAAACAATTGTTTAGTATGGTGTCTTTCAGCACATAATTTCCCACAATTTTATTCTTTTGGTTCATTCGTATCTGCTGGATGTGTAAATAGGCAACACAATATGTCAGTTTTGTGTTCACAACTTGTTTTAGCTGCCCTCAAGTTGCCAACAATCTGGTTCATCATTGCAAGTTTAAAGTCCAACAGAAATCCAATTTAATCATCCTTATTTTCAGTCAAAAATATTATCAACATGTTTTGTTAAATGTATTGTTAACAGTTTTGTGTTATTAGAATAAATAAAAAGGGTCTTTGGAAAAATATCAGAAACACTCTCTTTTGTCTCAGCTGGCTGGGGGGCGTTTGTTTGATTGACATTAGCTGGCAGGCTACCAGTATTGCTGTAAGGAACGGAGACAAAGTAAACAAACTGCTGTAGCTACAAGTCATGGACAGACAGTGTGTCACTAACAGGGATTTTAGGAAAGAGTAATGACCAAACCAGCAAATGTTACCAAGTAACATTTTCAGGTATGTTTACACACTGTTTAATGTGCTGCAGTTGAGCAGCTAATCTGCTATCTAGCCTGCTAACTTATGTTAGCAGTGCACTCTCATTTGTTTTTGTTCTCATTTGTTTGGTGGCTAACTCAACAAGTTAGGACAAGATGTGTGTTTATGCTTGTAAGTTATAAGAAGGAGAATTGTGTTGTGTAGCAGGAAGCTATTAGGCTCAGTGTGACTGTCTGCTCTGTATAGAAATAAGGTCTCTCGATCTACATAAGTGGATGACGGAACAGTATTTTATAGAAATAATGTAAAACTATTGGACACAATCACGGACTCAAAGGCTTTAAAATATAAGTTTCTCACTTTTGCACTTTTGGTTTCCAATTTCTTTCTCAAAGGAGAACAAAGGACCAGTGATTTACAGAGCAGAAAAATATGCTGTAATAGACAAAAAGAGGCAATTCAATTTCAGTTGAACTTTAAAGTTAAGGATAAGAATATTGAAAAAGTGAACATTGACTTGAAGCATGAGACAGAGCACTTTTTCAGTATTTACCCAAAACCATGATATTCCACCACCCCTAACCAGTTTGTTTTGGCTGCCTAAACCTAACAACCAAGCAAACTCCGGTCTCCACTTTGTACACTCATCATCCCTCCCAACCACCTCCCTACCACACACCAACACCTGTGACCTGCAAGAAAGCAATACTTGAGTCTGGACTGAAAAAAACATAATAAGTATAATAAATATCCTTGCAGCATCTACTTGGAAAATTTACATGCAAGACCATTTTAGTTATACATAAATGTAACTTCTAGGAGTCAGGGGTAAAAAAACAAACAAACACAAAATACCAGAGTTGTTTCCTGTTTTTGTGACTTACAATTAGTTCACAACAAACAGAATACCTTTAACATTTAATGAATATGTGCTTGGTTGATGGTATACATGCTTCTCACAGTGTGTACCTATGTTTGAATGTTTATTTGTTACACACACACCTTCTGCAATCCTCTACTATGATGTTATTTATATGCTGTCTGAGAATACTCATTAAACAAGGGCTGAACAGATACAGAGGTGCCAGGCCACCAAATCTGTGAGATTGGAGGGGATGATAATACTGTACTGGAGTCAGCTATAAATCACAGACTGATAAGGTCAGCTCCTGAATAATGATCATAATAATGTGATGAGTCCCAGCCATGAGACCGAGCCGGCAGACATTTCTTGGGCATAAAGTAGTTAGAGGGGAGCTCACACACGCATACTGTGGAACATTGATGTATATATACTGTATATGTTTGTGTGTGAAGGGTCTAGTGCATCTGTATGTGGATTGTTTGCATGCGCATGACTGAGCAATTGTGCACTTTGGATAGGTTTACTGAGAAAGCTCAATTTGGAGAGCCATCCGCCTTTCCCATCCCCCCCAACCACAAAACAATAGCTCCTCTGCTAAATATAGAACGTCTGCATTTTACCTCTCCCTTCTTTCTCACTCTGTCCCACCTCGCTCTAACACACAAAACATACTCTCTTATCTCTCTAACATATTACGCACTCTCCACTCTCACTCTCTCATTCTCCGAATTTTGTTCTTGCAATCTCTCATCTTTTTAGGCATGCTAGAGGCGTGGCCCAAGGGATGGTTATATTGGTCGAACAGTTAGTCTGTAAATCCAACACTTTGATCCTTAGCTTTTGGATTACCATGAAATCAAAACTGCTGACAGACCTTCATGGTCGCCAGAAGATAAATCCTAATGACTTTGAAGATTTACTGATTTAGCATCTCACTTATCCATCTCTTTAATTCTTGACAGGATAACTCTAAAGCTACTACTTAGCAAACACAGATATCTGAATTAGTGCTGAAACATTAGTGCTGAGGATTAGAAAGTCATCAATAATTATTTATAATGTCAAATGTCATCTTTCAAGAGAAAAAATGCCCAAACTGTGCTGATTAAACAATTTGCTTATTAAAGGATAGGTTCACAACTTTTCAAGTCTGTCTTAAAACCACAGTCAGATGCCCAAATGACCATTGAAACATGTTTTTCTTGCTGTAATCATTCCTCCTGCTCATACTGACCATTAGAAGATCCCTTCATAATGCTCTTACAATGTAAGTGATGGGGGACAAAATCCACAGTCCTTGTTTTGAACAAAAATGCATTTAAAAGTTTATCTGCAGAGAGAGGCTTCAGGCATCTGAGTCAAATAAGGTCTAAAAGTATTTCACAGTTGCTGTCTTTTTTATATAAAAAATTCACAAAGACAACTCTTTGTGTCTCTAAGGACAGTGTTTCCCTGTTCAGTTGCAGTGGAAGGATCGTAACAAAAACAGGGAATTTGGCACTAAAGATTTGATTTGACTGATATGGATGACTCAAGCCTCATACTAGCAGACAAACTTTTAAATACACTTTGGCACAAGGAGGACTGTGGATTTTGGCGTCCATCACTTACATTGAAAGTGCATCATGGAGGGATCTTTCTACAGCATGAAAAACATGAATCAGTGTTTATTTGGGTACTTGATTGTTATTTTAAGACAGACTTGAAAAATGTAAACCTATCCTTTAATTGTAATGTAATGTAGTATGAGATTCTTGATTCTTGGAGCATAATGTAAGCATGTTAATGTATCTATGTTAACATGTTAACATGTTTTATGTTATCACACACTCCTGGTTCTTCCTGCCTGTATGCTGTTGCAGGGCTGTGATCATCGCAAACTCAGCTTGTCGTCATAGCAGCCAATGGGGTCACACTAATGCTAATAGCTTTGATGAGTGTTTTCTAGTTGCTCTCCACCCGGCCCCACTGCCCCATTACCACGGTTCCCCCCTACCACACACTGTGTCAGCATTTTCTCAGCTTGTATGCCGCATTGGCATATGCAGGAGAAATGTGTGTGTGTGTGTGTGTGTGTGAACGCATGGGTGGGAATGTGTGTTCAATTTTACTGCTTGGTCGTCTGTCGATGCGCATTGATTCAGCTGCATGTCATTTGCATTTTGCTTTGTGTCTGTTGAATCTTTATCTGTTGTGTGGAAATATAATTCTCAGTTCTGGCTACATGACATGAAACACATGCAAAAATTAAGGGCAACCAATTAAAAATAATTGTAAGTAGGACAGTCTCATCAGTGGTATGAGCTGATGCACATGAATATGCTGATGAGGTAAATCTCCTTTTTTTTTCTTGAGTTTTCTTGTTGTTAAATATTTCTTTTTTCCAGTTAAAGATTAAGCAGTAATATAATGATAACTGCAAGACATTCCAGACAGCAACCCTTTTAGTTTCTTTAAACACTCAATCACAGAAATAAATTTTCATAATGCTCTGCAATTCTTAAAAAAAAAAAAATCCTCTTTATGCAATGATTGAGCATCTCCTCAAACATAGATTGGACATAATAGTGAATACTGGTCACATTTTACTGAAAAGACAATGATGTCACGACAACAAAAATGAAAAAATGAAAAAAATTAGCATTTTGATAGTAAATATTGATTTGGTTTGAGTAAGTTTTTTCTAAAGATTAGTGTTGGCCCATAATATTCTTGATCTACCTGAAATTTCCTGACATCATTATTTCAGCTGAGTTCCTGTGTGAAATCAAAGTATAAATGATCATTATTATAAATTATTTTGATTGTACTGCTGTTAGATATATTGGTTTAGTTATTGTTCTCCTGTTGGGGCCATAAAGACTTTTTCAACATGAGAATGATGGATGACACCATCCCAACACTGATTTATCCACTCAGCACAGAATAACAGAGGCCCTGTCTACAAGACAATTATTGCATATCAGTAAACAGCCATGAAACATAGTGTTTTATTTACATGAACAAAGAAACACTGTTAAGGAGCATGTGCTGTCAAATGGAAAGAAATGGCATTCTGTTTGACAGCCTCCTTTAAAATGTGATAATTTGTTGGGAATACATACAGGGGGAGAAAGGATGGCCATTTACTTTCCTGTTAACAGATTTACGAAACATTTAAAATGTGATTCATACCATCAACAGAGCATAACATAAACTGAGGATATTTGGTAAACTTTCAGCCATCTGTCAATAACAACTGCCTCCTGTACATATATGGTGTCTCTATGGTATGAAACAGAGAAAAAAATGAATAACACATTTAGTCATGTGTTCATGGCAATCTGTCACTTACATTTTGACATAGATCAGGACAGGGTAAAACTAACACTGGGACTTAAATATAGTTCTAAATGTGTTCCAGCCATTTAAACACATCCTACAATGTTGCAAATACTTTGGTTTGGTGACGTATCTTGCTTATTCATCCAGTTTGATCTTTCCTTGTAGGCACGAACCTCCCTAATTTATAACATGACAGCAGCAGTTTTCAGGCCAGTATTTGCAGTATTTTGATGCTGTGGTGGTAATCAGGATAACAAGCAGGGAGAGAGAGCGTACTACAAGAGGGAGGGAGGAAAAAGCATTTGAGGCAAAAGGGTTGGTTACTTAAAACAGCAAAGCACCATGGGAGCAAAGAATGACATTTGAGAAGATGTTGTACTGCAACAGGGAGCATTGTTGAATTCATTTTTTTACACACAAACATTACTATTTACATTATACTTGAAAACATCAGTCTTCCAATAATCTTTTTTTGCAGATGATACAATTTTATACGTCTTGGGCTCCACCACAGCCTGGGCTCTGACTCGTCTTTATTCTGCCTTTGAAGCTTTCCGATTACCACTTAATTATGCACTTCTTTTAAATGCAGAAAAGATCAAGAATTCTCCAGCCCATACCTATATCACTCTTTCTGAACCATACAAATACTTTGGAATTTAGCTTGATAATTTGACTGTCAAATTCAACATTTAAACTATGCTTCCTGTATAGAATTAAAGACAGTTTGTCTTCTTTAAACTGTAAAACCAGTCAACTGTCAACTTTAATGTGTTCACTTTATGGAGATTGTGTACTGTCATGCTATTCCATCATTAATTTAGCAGCTAAACACTTTTTATCACAGTGCATTACGCTTTATCACTAATGAAAATTTCATACTTTCATTGCTCTCTTTATTACAAGGTTGGATGAACTTCCTTACAGACAAGAAGGAATAATCATCTCATGATATTCATCTACAAATCTCTACTGCTGAAGATTCCAAACTCCCTCACATCTCTTCGCACGTTTAAATCTTGTAACTATAGCACTCATTCAGTATTTATTTTTGTCTGGCCTTATTTGTGTTGTGTCTGTATTCTGGTGGTGTGGTTGTCTGATTATTTCTTGTCTCTTGGTCTCTTTTGAAAAGTTTATCTCAATCTCAATGAAACTATCCAATTAAACCCGCAGTGCAATATTTTTACATATAAATAAATGTCCGTCACAGTGGTGGAAGAAGTATTACTTAAGTAAAAGTACCAATACAGCAATGTTAAAATACTCCATTGCAAGTAAAAGTCCTGCATGAAAAATCCTACTTAAGTAAAAGTACATAAGTATTAGCAGCAAAATGTACTCAAAGTATTAAAGTAAAAGTAGTGGTTTGCTCCCTCTTACTGATATATTATTATTTATGACATCATTAGATTATTAATACTGAAGCATCAGTGTGTAAGCAGCATGTTACTGTTGTAGCTGCTGGAGGTGGAACTTGTTTGAAATGTAGTGTAAAGTCGCATGTAAGTATAAAGTAGCATAAAATGGAAATACTCAAGTAAAATACAAGTACCTCAAAAATGTACTGAAGTGCAGTACTTGAGTAAATGTACTTAGTTACTTACTACCACTGCACAATATGAACAAAACTGCTTTTAACTTGAGCTTCTTGTTTACTGTAGTTAAAGGTCTTGACCACTAAACACAGGTGTGGTCTAGCATCACACTGTCAGCCTAGGCTGGTCTCAGCAGTTTCAAGTAAAACACTGACCTGGGCCAAGTTAGCAGCTGGCCAAGCTTCATCCTTTAGCAAAAACCAAACTAACAACAAAACTCTAAGAATGACAAAACCTTTGCCATCATCAGTCACACCCATAAGTAAATGGTCGGGCTTCTGTAACACATTATGGCAAGATCATGGCAATCGAAAGAAAAATCAAATGAATGACAGTTTTATTTTTAAATCGCATGTTATTCATAAAATTATGTGTCAAAGATTAATAAACAGAAGCACATATCACATTTTTGATTACCTTGTTACTGCTCATTAGAAACCCTCTTCAATTGCTGGAACATCCGCACCTTTCCGAAGATGTGAGCAAGTTTGAAATAGCCACGTGCTATTAAGACACACATGTGCCAATGGCAGTGCTTGGCTTTACAACTGCATATAAAACCTGACTTTAGTGTAATGTATGAAAGTTTAAAACCGTGTTATTTGTTCGCCATGGGGTGCGGCTATGGTGCTGTTAGTGCATATTTTAGTACCAAGGCTGACCCAGTTTGAGAAGTTAATGTTTTTCTATTGTTCAACACAGCTGTTCAACATTTTAGGAGTTTGACATGAAATTAATTTTTAAGAATTCAACAAAATGCAGGTTTTATTTAAAGACATGTATTAAGACAAAAATACTCTGCTTGGAACAATAATGGGTGCCTGATACGTTTTTTCCACAAAAAAGTATAATTACCACTTTAAAATCTTCAAAATTACATTTACTCTTTCTCCCTCATAAAAACTCAGAATCTTTGAATATGCCAATATATTTCATTCAAAAAGTTTAACTGTTGGACACAAGATATCTCCTACTTCACTTTAAATTTGGTTTCCAGTGTATGTGCTCTAAAGGCTTCAAGTTTCCACATCACACTTGCATAAGTTGTAAATTTGACAACGATTGACTCCAAACTAGTTGTGGTGTCAGAAATAATACTCACAGGCTCACCCCTTAAAATCAGATTTTCAGTTAGCACAGAAAAACTTTATGCTTTCAGCAGATGAGTGTAAAAAACAGCCTCCTAGTGTCAAACTCTGCACATACATCATTCTGCACAGTGAAGCTCAAACATCCAACTGAAGGAACAAGAAGAAAAACATATTTTTGAGAGGAGGGGAACTTTGATGCTTTCTGTCTTTGTGCAGACAAATAACTGATGTTATAGTTTCTAACTTTGACCATTATAGAACAATGAACATGAGCCTTTCATGATCATTTGTTTTGAAGGTATTAACCGTAAGTAATAGTATGCCATCATGTCTGAGTGTGTGTGAGTTTCACCACAGTTTCACCATAAATGCTTGTTGTTTATGCAGTTATTACAGTATTATAGAATATTATAGTACTGTTATTTGTGGTAATCACACTAATAAATTGTACATATTGTTACTAATTACAGTCATGCTGACTTAAACATTTTGTGTCAGCCACAAATTTGATGTAGGCTAGTGACTACTGTAGGCGACAGGGCCAGTGGTGGAGAAAAGACACATGGAGGCAGGGAAACACCTGGTGTATGGTTTACCTGCTGCTGTACAGGCATGAGAGTTGTTTCTATCTCATCAAACCACAACTGCTGCAAATACCTTTGGCAGTTCTGGTGGATGGGAAGCCAGTGCGGGATTATGTCCATGTTGCAGGTCATGCCATTCTCTCCAAAAGGTCTTGTGATGAAGCTTTTGATAAACATGAACACAGTGACACCTTGAGGATGCCATGGAGAGCTGCTGAGTAATTAACTAAGTGCCCTCACCCAAGTCTATGCTTTTGTAGCCTAACCCCTAACCCCTAACCCCTAACCCCCTAACCCTAACCCCAACCGTCATCAGCCTCCAAAAGAAAGTTGTTTGATGTCAAACCTGTGATACACATCACACACATACAATACCAGCATTAATGTATCATAAAGACAGCATGTGGGTGGTAGATTGGCATGAGTACTTCTCAGGCATAAACATCCAGAGGTTTCCTTGTTCTTGGCTTAAATGCTTAGCATTTCCTGTCAGCATGTTCGAGTATTTTGTGAATTTATGAAATATATGTTTTACAAAAACATCAATCACAGAAAATGTGTTTTTTGGTTTTTGTGTGCTACTATTTACTGTTAGGAACTGGCATGAGGTCAAAATGTAGGATAAGGTTTGGCACTGTAGCAGCTTCAACAAACCTTTAAGCTGTTCAAAGTGATGTTGTGGCGTCAGGCCACCCTGGACAAAAAAAAAAAATGCATATCAGCAGTCAAACTCCAAGCTCCCTAAAAATCCAAGACTGATTTTCTCATTACAAAAGCAGCATGTACCCATAGGTTTTATTCTGCCTGTTCTGCCTGTTTTTGCCCTACAGATGTTATATTCTATCTTATAGTCCTGTTGTTTGCACTTTGCAGGAAAAACAGCCAAGAACAAAATTGCTGACATGGTTAACATCAGCACAGTAACATAAAAAAATACAACAAAAGAACGTAAGAGAAATGCAAAAGAGACATGAAAATCTGACTGACTTCTTTTTTTTGCCCCAAGTAATGATGACTTTTGGTAAAACCAGCCATTGACAAAATTAGATAAGAATGAAACAATAAAGCTTCCCCTCTGACAAAATATTTCACACTTATACAAAACAAATAAACCGAAAGGCAGTGAGACAACACTGAGACATTACTGTGAACATGTACATCTTAGTGACTTGCAAAGTAATGTGGCACAGAGCATGTCCATGACATCACGTACAGTACAAACCACACAGTATCGCTGTGTGGTAAATGATCGGCAGGGTACACAGAGCGATCCACTGGACACAACCACTTTAAAAAGCATACGGACAGAGTTCTTACAGAATCATGAATCACACAAATTTCCAGAAAGACAGTTAGATAAATCTGCTGAAGGGCTCTGCTGTTTCAAATTCTTCCCAAATAATGATCACACAAGATAAACAAGGCCCAGTATATCAAATATACCTTGTTGTGGCTTCATACAGCTGTCACTGTATAGTGTTCAAAGTAAAAATTAAGTCCTTCTACAAAAACACTTTTTTTGCTGTGTAAACTTTTGCAACCAAAGGCACTATCTTATCTTCCACTCTTTTCATACAGTATGAACCATGGAATCAGATCCATATCCAGATCATGATGTGATTAATCCTGACTCTAACCATGTTCACACCTGTACTTAGAAACTCTGACATTAAGACTCATCCTATACTTAATATGCTAGCATCAACCCAACTTACGGAGTGTTGTATCTTCACAACAGCACAGTAGTAGTGCACATACTCAAAATCACTCCTTGTTGGCTTCATGTAATGTGCTCAGCTTCTTGCACAAGGCAATCTACAGAACACTGCAATCCATGAAAATACTGCCCTTAAAACATAAAAATGTTCGTCACACTCGGGGGAATAACAACACTGTCGCATTCCTCGTCAACTCATTACTCAGCTCTGTAACCACTGAATCTAAATTTCATCTCATGGTCTTCTCATGAATGCAAATAATCTTGCTTTTAATTTGACAAGCTTACATTATTAATTTCTGGTTTACATTGTGGGTGTATGTGATGTGCTATTGTGTGTAGCTTTGTATTTTGTATAATGTATCCTGTGTGTTTTTTGTACTGTTTGTTATTGTGCTGTTATATGTTTTAACCGTAAGGGACTGCAAATGAAAATTAGCCTTAAGCTAAATCTGGTGCAGTACATCAAATGTTAACATTTATGTTTAACAGTGTACACGGTCCCAATAAATACAATACACACACACACACACACACACACACACACATATACACACACACACACACACATATATATACATATATATATAGTTCAGTGTCAATTACTGCAGTTTGTGAGTGAAAAAACAAAAGTGAAAAAGTGATCAAATGCTGATGAAAACACTGTCATGGTAACAAGCAATAACACAAAATGTTCCCATTTGAAAACTCTGTCTGTTAAAATATAACAGAGGCTCACCCGTGCACATCCAGCTGAGATGAAATCAAAAGAATGTTGGAACGCCAGTTTTATGCCTCAAAGACAAGCTGAGACAAATCCAGCTATTTAGGTTGGTTTTCACTGGAGCTGCTGTGCTACAATGTGGCATCCATATCATGCTTTGAAACTGGTCAAATAAAGCAAGCTGCTAAAATACTGTCAGAAATTATTCTATTAATATAATTTAATTAACTTCTATGCTGAAACCTAATGTGCTAAGGTGGCGTTCACAGAGATACTTTGCTAGATGTGTCTGCATCAACAGACTGGCCAAAGCTCAGTGAGCTGGCAGCTGTCTGATTGAAGTGTGATTGTGATGAGTGATGCATCTCCAAATATTGATAATAATTTTGATTTTGTTCCTTGAAAAATGACAATTCACCAGCACAAAGACTCACCATGCACCAACAATATCAACAGCACATTTAACAAATAATTACACCAATTACACATTCAATGAATAAGCCATATTGTGAATTTTATAATTTTGTGTTATTATCACCATAAATTGCATTATGAAGTGAGCAGACCTTCATGAGGTGCGTTGCAAACTTTCTGTAATGTTTCCAGAACGTGTGGAAAGTAAAGCGCATGCTGCTGTTGTGGACCAGGTCTCTGGGGAACGCCATCGTGTAGCAGGCTCTCACTAAGAACTATCATGATCTGCTTCCAGTTACTTCACACTAACTGAGGGAGGCAGGGAGCACTTATGAAAGAGGATCAAAAGAAAATCTTCAGTTACTACTGTGAAACATTTAGAAACTGGTGGAAATAATTGGAAACATGCTGGTATAAAAACAATGGCTCAGGTTGGTTTGACACAAGCATATCCATGCAATTTATTGCAATGATCATTAATGACATTTATTTATTTTTTGGTTTTCACAGACACAATATTTTACAGACCAAATGTTACATCTTAATCCAGACCAATCAGGTGAAACTGTGTAATGTCTTTACTGTAAAAGTCCACAACAGTATCAAATAACCACAAATGTCTTCTATTCTTAAGTCTGCAGTTGGATGTCAGCTCTTACTGCCAGTCTAAGTTGTGGTCTAAATCAAACTGGGATTTGTTGCTGCACAAATCATATGTAATTTTCTCCTTATGAAGAAAATTATATTACAGTTTAGTCTTGTTCCAAGAGAATAGCTTCAGGGTCAGTACAGAGAGTTGAATTGTTGCAGCAACTAAGACCCATTTCCACATACATAATGGCACCAGTATTGTATTGAGACGGACTTGAAAAAACCTGAACCTATCCTTTAATCCATACAAAAACCAAAGTGAAAAACTGTCTCAGCTGTTTGTTTTGCAGCCTCATAGTGATGACAAGCCTCCAGGAATTCTGTACACCTGGCCAAGAAAGAGTCTGGCACATAACGTCCCATAAAACCACAACATGTCATTTTTGCATTTCAGTTTTTGCACAGATAAAACAAATATATAGATTGTAAAAGAATGGCTGAGTAGGAAGTCTACACCAGCAGCTGAGGCCCCAAACATGAGGAGGGCTTTTATAAAGCCTGGAATTAAAAGTTTGAGGGTTTGTTTTTTTTTTAGCAAATTTCAAATGTTATTAGGGATACAAGTAAAATTATTATTATTATTATTATTATTATTATTATTATTATTTATTTATTTATTTTTTATTATTATTATTATTTTTATTTTTTTAAATTATAAATAGACAGACAGACTATTTCTAAAGCAACATTAGAACCACACCCTCTAATTATCTCATAATAGAATTATTGAACGTCCTTCTAATGTTTGATATTGTCCTGAAACCTCATTGTAAAAGCTTCACCCAGTTATTACAGTATGATTAGAGAGAAGGGCTGAAATATACAGAGTTTACATATATACAAATATACAGATTTCAGATTATACAAACTTTCTTAAATGTGTTATAAACACTTAATTACTGATAACCCTAATAACCACTACAGGTGTGAGTGTTTACAGTACTTGATGATTCATTTATTTTTACAGGTGTGACAATGAATGTATTAAAAGAGGAGGGGGGCAACTGCCAAGATAGCAAAATTGCCGTGGCTCAGATCCAGCCCACACCCAACACTTTCAGCACTTTCATCTGGCCCACATACCGCGTGATGATGGCACTTGGGCAGTCCGCTCTGTTTCCCAGATCTGGGACATAAGCAAGTTGTATGTCAACCAAGAACAAACCAGATAAACCAGAACTGGCCCACATCCAGAATACACATAGCTTAGAGCACTGCATCTTTACCAAAAAAAGGTCCACATTTGATTTTGGATATTTGGGCCATATTTGCTATTTTACATGTGGGCCATTTCAGGCTCACATCCATTTTGTCCAGGCCAGAAGAAGGCCAGCAGTGCCGCATCATTGCTTGAAGTGGCCCACTTTTGTATGCTGTCTGAGTGAGGCTGCATATGTACCAGACACCGCTGTCACCAATAACGGTATCCTTCACTAAGCACAGATAGAGTAAGAGAAAAGAATGGAGCTTTTGTGACGTAGAAACTGGGCCTATGCAGCACAAAACAAAACAGCATATTGCATGAGATACTTATCTGAATATGGCATTTTAGCTTAGCGTCATCCCTGGGTTAGAAGCACAAACTTCTTATTTATTTTTATTTATTCTAATGATTTATTCTTATTTTCTCTGTAATTATTCATTAGTTTTATTTCTTAATAGTCCTCATCACTGCTTAGTAGTGCTAAAAACTGTTTCTACCGTACTATATTGCAATTTTATTAGGTACACTTAGATAAAACTAACACATAATAATACAGTAGCCCTGCAATAATTCCTATACATAAAGGTTATAATGTTCAGTTTTTATTTCATCTTTTTTAGAGAGGTGTTGATTGATTTTATGGGCATTTTGGAGTTTGTTGTATTGTATTTATTGGGACCATGTGCACTGTTAAACATAAATGTTACCATTTGATGTACTGCACCAGAGTTAGCTTATAGCTAATTTTCATCTGCAGTCCCTTCAGCAGGTCACAATTAAAACATATAAGAGAACAACGACGAACAGTACAAAGCAAAAAACACACAGGACACATAATACAAAATACACAATCGCACATCACATACACCCACAATGTCAACTAGAAATTAATAATGTAAGCTTGTTAATTAAAAGCAAGATTATTTGCGTTCATGAGAAGAAATTGTAGAGTCAGTGGTTACAGAGCTGAGTAGTTTTTCACAGATTTTTTAAATTTGGTTTTGAACGTACTGATGGAACTGCAGCTCTTCATATCATCAGGTATGGCATTCCACTGAGTTGTGGCTTTCACAGAGAAAGCTGATTGCCCAAATGCAGTGCGATGAAATGGTACAGTACAATCTTGTATAGAAGATATTCTGGAGGATCTAATAGAACTTACCGAACTTACTGTTGAACTATATTGAATTATACTGAGTGTACAATGCAAACAGTATTATGATTGTCTGTATGCTCTTGTTCTTGAGATACAGAAAAAAAAAAAAACTTAACCAGCATAACAACAGTAACCAAGGGGTGGGGCTTAACAACAGCATTATAATAAAACTTTTAGAATGTTCATGCATGTCTTGATGTCCCCAAATGGCCTTTTTATGTCTGACTTCATAGGAAAACAAGAGCACCTTGTGATAGCAACCACTAAACAACCACTACAAAAAACAACAGGCATCATGTTTTGAGAGTCATAGAGTCAAATTAGCGAGATTGCTTTGTTTTTGGTTTGGATTTGCCCCAATATTTAACAAGAGAGGATCTGTGGATATGTTGAGGAACAAGAAGGAGCTAAAAGCCCAAGGCTTCACCGTGAAGGCCACCGGGAAGAACGTCATGGTTGAGGGTCCCCTGGCTGCAGGGGCTTTTCGGGAGTGCCCTTCCAAACCAACAACCTTTCGTTCTATGAGCGTGGAGAGTTACCGATAGCACTGCAGCATAAGCCAGCACGCAACTGCACTTGTATGGAAGGTAGAGATTGAAAAGCTGGACTACCACCACTACCTGCCTCTGTTCTTTGATGGCTTAAGGGAAACGGTTCATCTGTATGAGGTCTTCGCACACCAGGGAGTCCATGACCTGCTGGAGCACGGAGGCCCCAAGATCCTTCACGTCATCCCCCAGCTCATCATTCCCATCAGGAATGCCCTGAACACAAGGAACTGTCAGGTGATAGCCATCACCCTGAAAGTGGTGCAGCATCTGGTGATGTCTGGAGACAAGGTGGAAGAGGCTCTGCGGCCCTACTAGAGACAGAGCCTTCCCATTTTCAGAATCTTCAAGAACATGAATATAAACTCTGGAGATGGCATTGTATACAGCCAGCGGGAGAGAAAAAAAGAGCATTTGTGACCTGATCCAGGAGATTCTGGAGATGTTTGAGTGCAATGGAGGGAAAGACGCCTTCATAAACATCAAATACATGGTGCCCATCTATCAGTCCTGCATGAGCAGCTGAGGGAGCTGTCAGATCAACGAAGCACAGATTTCAAACTTTTCTTATTAGATTGAATAAATTATGAAATTTTGCATTTAAGAACTGAGAACTTCTTTGTAAAACTATTATGCAAGAGCATTCGTAAGACATCTGTTACTGTCACAATGTAGCTATTTCAGTATATATATATATATATATATATATATATAAGAAATCCATAGATGACACTTATTTAAAAAAAATTCTGTTCCATGCATTATTTATGATTTTAATAACAGCTTCATTTAGGCTGTCTGAAAACCCTCTCCTTACATTGATTCAGTTCCTATGGCCATCTCAAGTCAGCAGGACAGATAATGAGCAGTTTGTTACATTAGGCTTATAATTAAACAGTAAACAAGGCTAAAGTTCTGACTTTCAGCTGTAAACTGGTTGAGCAGTGAGGGGTAGTACATTCCTTACATTCCTTTTAGTCACACTAGCAGCCTGGCTCTGGGCTGGCAGTGGTGGTTGCTTGGTTCGTTCACCACTATGGTCCAGACTGAAATATCTCAACAAATATTTGGAGGATTTCCGTGAAATTTTGTGCAGACATTCATGCAGGAGTGGAAGAATTATTCAGATGCTTTACTTAAGTAAAGGTACCAATACAGCAATGTAAAAATACTCCAAGTAAAGTACTCCAAGTAAAATACTACAAGTAAAAGTCCTGCATGAAAAATCCTACTTAAGTAAAAGTACATAAATGTTAGTAGCAAAATGTACTTAAATTATTAACTCTCTATTGCATAGTGCAACAATTACAATTACTTTATCTCAATTTTACTAAAAGGCAGTAATATCAAACCTATGTTTTACTGTTTAGTTGTGAAAACTTTGATACAACAAATAATTGCTCACATCACATTACCAGGAAATCCTGTTTGCACTTTCCATGGACATGGACACTGAGAAAGTCATGATCTGAGGGCTCCCAAAGTTGACTAATTGATCAATATTTAGGCAAAATTCCTTCAAGAACAAAACTGAACAAAACTCCATCATTAAAAGCAGTTTAAATGTGATAAGTGTATATAACATAGTAAATGCATGAATGGTTGTTTGTCCATATGCGAAGGCCCTGCATACGCCACCTTTCACCCAGCCGGGATAGGCCACCCGCCGCCCTGCAGAGTATAAGCGAGTATAGATTATTTGAGTAGATATTAGTCGGGATAGTCTGTGTACAAACACTCATAATCACATTTAGCAATAGAGTCACTGATAAATACTCTTGATGTGCACTGCATGTGCTCAGTTATCAGTTTAATGCTTCATAATGGTTCCCTAAATTGATTCAAATCATCTGAAACATATTGTATGGAGTGACATAGGACACTACATTTCTCCACAGAAGACAAAACAAAACACTGTTGTGTGCTCATTTTAAGCCTCACTGCCTGCTCTACTGTAGCTATCTGTGGTAGGCCTGACACGCTGCTTGCTAGTTAAACAGCATGCTGCCTGGCACAAATCCCCCTCTCTGCTGACGCATGTATTGGAAATCAATTCTGTGCAGGCGAACTATACAGACAGCACTGCAGTGAGGTTTTCCAATGTTCCTATAGTGCCTTATGTGCTAAAGAGGTAAACACTGCTCGAGTCCAATTGTCAGAGTCATTACTGCGATTATAATTACTGTGTTCATCAATAAATTGAAGCAATTTACCATATTATTTCAGGAAATAGGCAAGTGAGCACATTGCATAGTAGAGGGATTACTTTCTTATAAAATTTGATGGAATCGAACTGCTCCTCTTAGCCCTGCCTTAAAAAATATTGATTGAATACTTGATCACTCATACATCTGGTCTTAATGGGAAAATCTAGCTTCTGTGTTGACTTTTGAAATTATTTTTGCCATAAATTGAATACAGTTCCTGCTCATTATTCATTTTCCTTTGAGGCCATTTGAGGATACAGTAAGAACAGAAGTACCATTGCCCATACTCCTGTGAGCAGAGTGTTGCAGCATCCTATTGTACGTCATTTGCTTTTGGGAAGCTACTGACATCAAATGAAATAGGTAAGAGAAATTTGAATTAAGACTCATGGATAACAAGAACGGAATCTGTTGTTCTGTTAAAGTAATGGAATTCATCAGTGTATATTGAGTCTTAACACATTTTTTTCTCTCCGTGTCCTAGAATTACATAATAATAATACATGCAGCAACCTGATTATTCATTATTAGACCCCAAGCACATAAAAGGAAAGCTGACAACACACAAAAAGGTCAGTTAATGTGTATGCGTGTCTCTGAATGCAGAGAAAAAACTGAAAATTTCCCACTCTCTAATTAGATGATTCTCTCTCGGTTCCCCCTCTCGACAATAACTCAATTTCCTGATAAGTGATTACACCATGCTTCCTCCGACATGAACAAGCACCACAACACTGACCCTGCTTGGTTTGATTCGCTAATGCTCTTTCCCTCCTCAAACCAACTGTTCTTTCCCAGCACTGACAGTATTCCGTTTTATCTCTGACAAAAGGATTTAAATAGGCTACACTGAATGGGACTTTTGATGGCGCCCTATCTGTTAACATCAGCTGTGATCATCACCAATTGTGGTTTAAAAAAGGAGCTGCTGAAAAAAAAAATCTTAGTCTGACAGTTTCAGAACTGGTGCAGACATTAAAGAAGACTTGCAAAACTATCCGAGCTGTCATCCGGATGCAGTGTAATGAGAAGAAGTGCTTCAAGTGTCTTTGGAATTTTGTTGCGGTGTCAACACAATATTAAGTATCATCTCATGTAAAACCACTTGTGGTTTGTGCAAAGCAAAGCTTTGATCTGTGTATGTGTGTGTGCATATTTCTTCCCTGTTTCTTTGTAGCAATGGAGGTAGATGTAGCCTTAAGAAGGGAAGTGAACTATAATGTCATTTTCATTTTCATCATCTGCAACTTTTACCAATTTTCTTATTTTCCATATCATTTCACCTCATTTCCTCTAAAATCCTCTCAGCATGTTGTTGTGGCAGCTTTGGAACCTGCCTGTGTTAGCTGTGAATTTGTGAGAAAATGGTGCTTTTAGAAAGAGAAATTGAAATGAATGCTGAGTGCAGAGTGAAATAAGGAAAATGAGACACTAAGGGTTGTGATCAGGAAAGAGGGCAAATGGGAGAACATACCACACCTGAAAAGATTGGGGTTTTGTATTATAAAACAAGGAAACTATAATCGGCAGACGTAAGGGAAATATTAAGATGATTATAGAGAGATGCTGGAGTTGTTGAATAGAAAAGAAGAATTCTATGATTGAGCTCATGCTGTATTTCCCATAATTTATTTTATGCCCTCTTCTAGCCAGATGATGCAGACGAAAAGACAAGAAAAAATCAACTGGCTTTTGGACAAGTGCACACCCAAATAATCTTACAGTGTCATGAAGAAATGAATAATAACTGAGATGAAATCTGTCATGTACCTGAAACTACGTATTTTAGGTACATGGTTGGTAAGTCAAAGTTGAATTACACTTGAAGTCACACTGCAAAATCTAACAGACAGTTTCACCCGGTAGATAGTGTTTTCACCTCACAGCAAAGGAAGTTAGAGAGGAGTTTGTATGAAAGTTAAGAGGTGAGAACAAGGAGTGTTGAGGCGTGCTTTTTGTGGTTGTGATTGTTTCAGTCACAGCCTCTAATCTTTCAACAGCATTCCTGTAAGAGAATCCTCTTTGGCCCCTCTGTGTGAAAACAGGTTTAAATGTGGAGCCGGGATGAGAAAGAGTGAGAGAGGAAAATGGAGAGTGTGTCTGAAATGTTAATCACTGAGAAGGTGTGCAGCAAGAGCAAAGAAAGACAAGATATTTAGGGCGTTTTAAAACCTATAGTTGGTTTGCTCTGGTCCAAATCAATGGATGAGTTAGTAAACTTGTTGTATTTTCTCCTTCGTTTTCACAGAGGAAGAGATTAAAGCAAACCAAAATGCATCACTAAAAGCCACATGAGAACGTTCACTCTGCTCATTGGTTAGTTGTGTCTAGGGAGGAGCACAGGTAGAAGGCCCTGAAGAAGGTCTTCTGGTCAAATATCAAGAATGCAATGTACTTCATTGTGTTGTCCAGGTCGAATCTCGATTACTTTTCCGGCTAGTGGCTTGCAAATGTTGATTTTGCTTATCCGCATCCCTGTATGGAAAGCATGTTACGCCCCTGTAAGCGGAGATTATAGTGCAGAATTCAACTTCCTCACCCTTTACCTTGCGCTGGCAGTACTTCATACATTGGCATATATTTTCCCACCTGATGGATGACTTTGTGGATGCAATCTTCCCAAGTGGTACTTTTGGTTACCTCCTGAATAGGAGATGAGCCTATGACTTCACATCAAGTACTGCTGTATGCATAAATGAGTTAATGCAATGACTTTCCAATTTGACTTCTGCCTTTCAGTGAGCATTTTCAGTTTTTACAGTGGTGCTCTATTTAGCCGCTGAACTTGTCTGTTACCTTCTGGTTGGTACAGTGCTGTTCTTGAGCCCATCACTCCAAAGTTCTTCTTTAGCTATGCAAATAACTGGTCTTCAAATTCACTTCCCTGGTCATGCTGGATGCTCAAGGGGAAATCAAACTTCAGTGCATAATCTTTAAAAAGATATCCATGACTGCCAGCAGCGGTTTCCCATGATATTCTGGGCCATCTTGATGAACCCTCTGCAGAGCTTTCTGGTCCTACCTGGTGTAGCTGGCATACCACGCTGTAATGCAGTATGTCAGGATATTCTCCATTGTGCAGTGGTAGAAGTTCATGAGAAGGATCTGCAGCAGTCTGGCTTTCCTCAGCTTCCTCAGAAAGTAGAGGCATCGTTGTGCCTTTCCAATGACAGTGGAGGTGTGTATGTCCCAGGAGAAGTCCTCAGTGATGTGTGCCCTGAAGTATTTAAAACTGGAGACTCTCTCCACAGCCTCACCGTCAATGAACACTGGGCTGGGATCTGTTCAACTTGTCTTCCTGAAGTCCACCACAATCTCTTTAGTCTTCTTGTTGTTAAGAATGAGATTGTTGGCAGCAAACCAGGCTGTCAGGTTTCGCACCTCGTCCCTGTATACTTACTCATCGGTGTTAGAAATCAGGCCCATGACTGTCATGTCATCTGCAAACTCAATAATGTTGTGTGGACAGGTAGACAGTCATGGGTGAAGAGGGCATAAAGGAGAGGGTTCAGCACACCAGTGTTCACGGTGAGGGTGAAGGACATATGTAGGTTTTCCTAACCTAACAGTATGGGGTTGGTTGGTCAGAAAATCCAGAGTCCAGTTGCAAATGGTTGTGTTCAGGACACTAGTCTCTTGGGAATGACAGTGATGAAGGCCCAACTGAAATCCAAGAAGAGCATCCTGATGTACGTGTCTAGTCTTTTCAGGTGATGCAGGGCAGTATGCAGGGCAAAGCTGATCGCATCCTTGGTTGAGTTTCCCCATTAGGCAAACTGGTGCTGATCCTATGTGGTCAGGAGGGTACATTTGATGTGGGCCAAAATCACCCTCTCGAAGCATTTGGCTATCACCAGGATGACTGCAATCGGCCAATTGTTGTTCAGGCAACTCACAGTTTTTTTGCTTAGGGATGGGCACGATAGTTGTGGATTTGATGTATGTTAGGACAACAGTGTAGGTCAGGGAGAGGTTGAAAACATTGGTAAAGGCCTCTGCTAACTGGTTGGCACATTCCTGAAGCACATGCCCTGGGACGCCATCAGGTCCAGCTGCTCTCCTTGCATTGACACTGTGCAGTGCCCTTCTGACCTCATTAGTGTCCAGTTTCAGTCCATGGTGAACTGATGGCAGTCTATCCATTTCTCTATTGTTGTTATCTCTGTCAAAGTTGGTAAAGAACCCGTTATGGTCCTCTGCCAGTGAGGGGTTGCTGCAGGCTTCCTTCATTTTATAATCTGTAACGGCCTGCCAGATGCATCATGGATCATTATTATTAAAATTGTCCTCAATCCTGAGTTTGTTGTTGTATTTTGCTGTTCTTAATGCCTCGTTTAAGATTAGCTCTTGTTAGACTATAGGCTGCAGTGTCATTAGCTCTGTAAGCAGCATCTCTAAGCCTTAGCAGATTCCTGACCTTTTTGTTCATCCAGGGATTCTGGCTCGGGAACCCCCAGGAACACCTAACACCTCAACCCTCTGGTTGTGACTGGTCTGAGACCACATCGACAAAAGGTCTCAGTAGTTTTTTTCCACACCCGAGTATGATTGCTGTGTTCAGATCTGCCCAAATTAATCGCATCAAGGGGGAAAACAAACCAGAGCCCAATTCAACCAGACTAAACAATGCAGGTCTGAAAACACCCTTAGAAGCCTGTGTGTGTGTGTGTGTGTGTGTGTGTGTGTGTGTGTGTGTGTGTGTGTGTGTGTGTGTATGCGTCCATGTATGTGAGCATATGCATTTCAGTCCAGTAGCTGAAAAATGCATGTGTGTTTGAAGCTGACATCAATCCCTTGCTTCTTAACCTTTACATTTCCCCTGCCAAGAGAGGAGTATGGACATGTCATGAATCAAGAATAAAGAACATCACACACACACACACACACACACATACACACACGGAGCAAAAGTGAAAAATCTATAATAGAAAGACATTCAGCGATCCACTGGTAAAAGCCATTTGTTGCATGCTTCTCTACCCTTATAAAGTAGTGCAGGTACATACAGTAATAACCACGACACACTATTTGCAGCAGGGAATGCATGATGTGTTTACATCCACTATATGTGTCTTCTTCTCTGACGTTTATGGTTATTACTTCATGTCTTTTATAAGGCTCTCTCACTGACAGCTACAAACAGCTTTACTAGCAGCAACCATCGTAGTTATACAGCTATAGGGACATACAAAAAGTTATCCAAGCACTTTGGCCTGTGGAAGAAAAAAGAGATCAGAGAGAGAATAATAAGATTTGAACTCAACCTTCAATCTGTTGTCATGGGAAATGTGCGGTTGCTGAACAGGAGGTGGATAAGCTCACTGCCTTGATCTTCACTCTTTGGGAATATCACAACTGCCTGCTAATATTCTTGACTGAGAATACACGGGAAAATAACTGACGCATTGATCATGCCGGAGGGTTTTCAGGCAGTGTGGGCAGACTGAGGGTAAAGCAGAAACTGTTATCATTATGGGGTTTGGCTCCTGTGTTAATTGCAGAGGGTGTATTCTGTGGAAACAGTGAAGATGTTGCAGAAGAGAGGGAAAATATCTACACCAAGATATTAAGATACAACATTAAAGGATAGGTTCACAGTTTGTCAAGTCTGTCTTGGAATAAATCAAGTGAACAAATGAACATTGAAACAGGTTTTGCAATAGTATTTCATCATACTGTTTAAAGATCCTCTTCCCAATGCACCTCTCTTTCTGTGCAAAAAATTTTAAGGCTTAGGAACTTAAATAAAATAGGCAACATTAGGGCTGTGACGATAACTGCATTACAACAATAAAGCAGTCATGTGATGCCTATCGTGGGGCTGAGCTCATTACCGTCATCACCACAAAGTTTTTTAAAATGCCAAACACAACTGGGTGGAGATACATTGGCGAATCTGCGTTGCCTCAGCTTTCTCTGGGCACTAGATCATAAGACTTCAGCATCACTCCACGAGAACAATCGCCCAGGTGGATGCTGAAAGCAGTGCCCGAGGAAGCGGAAGTGCAGCAAGGGAGCAGGCATCCAAGCTAGGCTAGAGACTATCCCCAGTCTATCACCTCTCATGTCAGCCTTCTTCACCAACATGCGCTCCAATGACAAACCTGAAAACTAGACCACATAAAACTGCTTCTGACCTTCCGGAGATATATCACAAACTGCTGTGCCCTCATCTTCGCCAAGACATGGCTGCATGAGAGTATCTCTGACTCCGCTATCCAGCTAGCTAGGCTAACCGCTCTCCAGTCAGGCAGGATTGCTTCACTGTCCGGTAAGACCCGAGGTGGTGGCCTGTGTGTTTATATTAACAAAGACTGGTGTATGAACTAGGGGTGTGCCCGAATACAGATATGTTGTTCTGCAAAGCACAAATAGTGTGGTTTTTTATGAATATTTGTTTCATACAAATATTTTAAAAATTACTTGTTTTTGGGTAGAAAAAAAAAACATGTCAAACATCAGGGCACAGGTCAGTTATATCGCTATGTCAGTCTCTCTTTTCTGCTCCGCTGTTAAGTCTATCAGCAGGTCTCAACAAGGGGAGTCCCATCCACCTGCAACATGATGCACATTACGTTACACAGTGTGTTGTCTCTGTGTTATGGGTGTATAAATAGGTAAAGGTCTGCCTGCAATGAGGCGATGAGTAAAGTTTTAGGCCAGTAGTCAGCGCAGTCGTCTATGATGTGAGAGACTCCAGTTTGAGACTCGGTGTGGGGACTTCCTTCATAAGGTAGTTTATTCAGCCTCTTTCCACTTTTATTCGAAAACAAATACAAATACAAATAATTTTGCTGCCTCAACAAATACAGATACAAATACAAATACTGGGCTCTCTGCACACCCCTAGTATGAACACAGCGATCATCTCTGCACACTGCTCAGCATTAGTCAAGGTTCTAGCAGCCAAATGAAGTCTTTTTATCTATTAACAATATTTTTGGACTGTAAAGTCCAATTAGAAAAAGTCCAATAAGAAAATATTCTAATTATTACATTATATATTAATTATATAGTCCTTTTTCTCTGTGGTAAGAAAAAGTCACAGTCCTGGGCAGCATTTCAGGATAAAGCAGATGTAATTTATCTTTTCATTATGATCAACAATTCCCCTCCATAGACTGTAATCAACAATTAATTTATCCTGTTTGTATGTGTAATTTGATAGCATTCCCCACTCTGTCTTCCTCTGCCCTCCTCTGCTGCTTGTAATTTTGGGGGCCACATGTTCCACTTATAAGAAAAGTCAGGTCAAGTAACATCTGCATCTGAGTCATAAATCTTACAACTTAATCTGTTGTCACATGACACATAGGGTGGAAAGAATACAGTTGCTCTAACAAGGATAAAATGGAGAGAGGGAGCAGGAGGGATGCTTGTCTGCATAATTTGATAAAGTTTCTTTAAACTTTAAATTCAAAGCTGCAGTTGGTCAGATTTCTGTATAAAAACACACTTGTCTTGATGTAAATCACAGAGTGGCATTTAGCATATACATATTGTTTCTAAACAAAGAAATGTTCATTTTAGTCGTGGAGTGGTTCAGGATGTGTCATTTTACCAACAAAGTGAAATTCAAATTTATAGTATTGTTCTATTGTGACAACAGATTCATGTTCTCATCAGAAACAGACAACATATCACATGATTTACTGTGTGTTTTCTTAGTATACAGAAATATATTAAGTGCCACAAAATTTATAATCTGATACAGGTACAGATCAGTGCTGAATACAAGAAAGATTGAACACTAAAAACATTCACAGATCTAAAAGTGTAGGTTCACATCAGAAAGTATTAATTCATGTATCAAATACATGACTTACACACTCTTATCTATATGCACAACATACAAAATATAGTCTACAAAGCTGACATGTTATCATTCATTCATTCACTAATCACACAACATCAACAGGCGACTGAACAACCACTCAATTAAAAACGGGATCAATTCCAAGTGAATGAGTGAGTCCAGACAGCTCACTGTAACTTCAACAAGCAAACTACCTACAGCACGTTATATGATATCTGCTATATTCTTGTTAAGGAGATAAATTCACACAACAGCCACACAGAGACATTTAACCATCAGAGATGAAATTAGTGACCAAAGAGACAGAGAGAGAAGCTGTATCTGACTCACATTATCTGATATCTTCTTCTTTCTTTCATGGAGATGAAGTATCAAGTCATTTGCGGTTGTTGGTCATCTTGTTTGTTAGTTAACAGAACTTTGTGGCCGCTGGTTAAGCAGTCTGATATCATTAGCAACAATGACAAACAAGCTAACTCTCCTAGTTGTTTCTCCGGTTGCCCCTCTCTCCAGCCTCCCCAGTGGCGTCCTGCCACTGCTGCGCCGCACAGTCCAAATCCATTCTCCTGTTAGCTTATCAACAGTCCTTAACAGTCCTTCCATTGGTGTATAAAGAGTCCTTCAGGCTGCTACAACAAGCTACCTGTTGCGTTGGCTAACGCAAGGAGCTATCTACTGCTCGTTATCTACTGCTGCTACCCTGCCTTACAGTGGAGAGAATTGGAAACTATCATTGGACCAACGCAAAGTCAATATTGCATTCTGGTTGTTGATTGGTTAGGGAGGACATCCTCCCTTAGAGCGTCATTTTATGTGTCTTGGCCAATCATAGATGAGCATGAAAAAAAATTAAGTACATTAAATTGATGTAAGAGATCCAGCCCTGAGGAGAACAGCAGGCACCTGTCCTCCTCTTTGTATTGAATAATAACTTGTGTCTGATTTTTGTTTTGTTTGGTTTATTAAAGAAGAAAATAAAATCAGTTCCCTATTTATACCTCTCATCCAAGTCATCTGCGAATTTACACATTTTCTGTGGTAACACACATCAACTTCACATTACATCAGCTTTCTTAGGGCTCTCTTGCTGCAACTCCACTGCTGCATAGACGGTCTCCTTTGACGACTTTTATGGACTTGAGCTACAGCCTGGAAAACATGTTTGAGGTAAACAACCTGTTTTCAAAGTGCCCTCATTTTACTGATACATTCCCTCCATGGCTCCAAGAGACTATAAATTGCTTTTTCTTAACTCTCTAGGGTATGTCCAGTTGTAGGAGACTGAAAAAGCACTCATTTGATGCTTTTATTAAATTTCAGTAACAGATTATGTAGGGACTTACTCTAAAAATGTCCTGCACCATTTTGCCATTACAACAAACTGTTGCTTACAATTATAATCCTTCTATGGGCTTTGCGATCCATGGAACCACAGTGTTATTTTTGGATACTTCCAAAAACAAATAAAATCGATAAGTCACTGTTATATGTCCTTATTCATCTAATATTTACCGTAAAAACAGCTATTTGGGTCTTCTGGTAAATGAAATCGATGGCAGACATATTGACTCTCTCTTGACCAATCATAAACTGTGTTATTGAACTGTGCGTAAAGAGCTGAGCCAATGAGAGTCACAAAATGTCTGATTGGAGAGATTGGAGAGGTCTATGCTGTGTCTCGATTATTAATAAATCTAGCACGAAAGCGCCTTTGAGACAGGAAATAATCTGTAAAGATAGTAATCTGAAGTTCATTGAGATGCATAAAGACATGTTTCTAACTCCATACACACTTGGAGAGCATTTTAGTGTGCAATGTGGCACCGCAAACCCCCCCCCAAAAAAACCCAAACAAACCTGTGGACATTAACGATAAATATGTAAATAGTTCGGGTTTTAACTCGATAGAGAATTTTTTTTTTGTCACCTGAGACCAAATACTTTTTTGTGTTGAAAAATGAATAAAATGTACATTCAAATTAAATAAAAATTCATATTTGCATACATATTGAATAATATATGGTGAGCAGTTGATGGAAATAAATACATGTGAAGTTCTAAAGTGCGTGGGTGCCATTCACTGCTTATTATCTTCATTTTCTTGTGAGAAAAATGTTGTCACCTGTTTGGAACCTCACCAGTTCGCACCCCTGGCTAAATACATACCAGTCTTGTCCAATACAGAGAGGGACATAGCTGAAGGCACTTACTCCACAGCTAAAGGACATATGTACATAAACACAGCCAGATGGACAGACAGACTTATGAGATCAAACATAGAAACCTGACAGAAACGCTGACAGGAAAAACTGCACATCATCGTAAACAGATGGGAACCCTGGATGCAGAGCTGTCTTTCTGTGTGTGTCTCTCCGTCTCTCCTCTCTCCCCTCTCTGGCAAGGGTTCAGCAGTTTTATTGAGCAGAGGGAGAAAGTATGGAAGCTGTCAGGGGCCATATGATGCTGCCTCTTGATGCAGAGTACACATTTGGGCCCCTTCAGACTTGCTAATTGATTGAGTCTCAGTGCCCCTCCCCTCCTAGTTTAGCCCCTTTAATCCTGTCAACTGTGTCCCTCCTGCCCCCTACAGGTCTAAATGCAAATACCCCTTTTCCTGCTTTTTGTTTCCATTTGTAATTGCATACCGTCTGATCACTGCCTTCTCTTACCCTTTGATCCCTACCTATTTACATACTGTCTGATCACTGCTGTTATTACTGTATAAAAGTGCTTCACTGTCATTATTCTTGGTCAGCTCACCAGCTCAGATCCTCTCTGTATCTGTCAGTTCACCAATGTGGCAGCCTGCTTTAATAAACTCACCACTATAACCAATCTCTGAACAGGACTTGAATGATTTTCTTCAACACTCCTCAGTTTATTCACAGAGACAGGGAAAGAGATTGATGGCAAGGACATGGAGACATAAAGAGTTCTGCCAGATGACAGTGAATATTTTACAAAAGGTTGAAGGTAGACATTAAAGGAATATTCAGGTATATTTCAACCTGATGTATTTCCTATAAATGTGGCCATTATAACTCTATGGATCATGCTAACTTTGCATTCACCGTTATAGAGATTTGAGGAAACAAGGACTCACGCATGTACGTATATTGGGGCAAGCTGCTGAGCCTCCTACAGCTTTTCAAAGTAAACACAGAAAGTAACCATCTAGAATAGCCATTATTAATTATGTTTAGAGCAACATGCTGGCCAACCTACCCACCCTGCATGGTTATCCGCATGCACCAGGCTGTTTACATGCACCAAGTTAAAATGCACCAAAGTTTTCCTTTAAAGACACAAACCCAGGTAAAACTCATGTTTATTTTCTTATTCCCATGTGTTTCCTTCTCCATACCTGTAGTTTTTGTCAGGTAATGTGTGTTGTGTGTGCATTAAAGGTCAGTACTGTCTCCACGACTCAGCTGACCTAGATTCATGTACGTGTGATGGTGTGCACATTTGTGTGTGTTTGTGCGTATGTGCATGTGTGGGTGGGTGGCCTGCCACTGTCTCTGTATAATCCCCCTGGTAGCATTTGGTTTTGAGCATAAGTCAGAGAACAGTCAGGGACTCAGTTTGCAATACGCCTGACCTACATCGGCTGCTCACAGTGTGCTTAAGACGACACATGAAGTCACACTTACTGTATCTTCCCGCAACATGTCTGCTTTCAAGGGCGTGTGGGTACATGTGTGTCTATAGTCTGCTTAAACACATGCACACACACGCACACACACCAAAGCTCAACAGTTTAGTAATGATGGTAGTTTCACAGAAAATGCTGCTGTCACATTAAGGCAAGGATTAGATTCTCCTTAAGCTTCTCTCACCAGGCTGCCTCTCTCCAGGTGGTTAACAGGAGAGGTATAATCTCCACACACACACACATACACACACACACACACAGTGACAAAAACACAAAAAGAATTACAGGCACTGAAATATAGAGACAAGATGTGCAGAAACAGTCTTGTAAAGGCACAGAAAATGTGGAAAAACACGTCCTTTACATGAATATGTACTGTACACAAATACAGCTACACAAGGACATGCACATACACACACACACACTTCCCTGATTGTGTCATATTTGCAGCAATGTGGCAGCAGTAATTAGAGGTGCGACAGCCAGACAGGTAGAGGTGATGATAATGGGCTGCAGCTATTTCTGTTCTCCACTCTTGCTTTTCACCTCTCTCTCTCTGTCTTCTTTCTCTCTCAGTCTCTACTGCTCACAAATTTTCTCACCGTCAAACACCCAACTGGTCCAGGTGGAACTGAAATATTCCTATACACACATGCACATCATACACACTCCAACACGTATGCCTCTCTTTCCTTACACACCCTCCCCTCTCCCCCCTCATTCCCCATTCACCTCCTCCTGAATTCTCTAACACCTTATCTCGCACTGCTTAATTTTCTTCATTCCTTTTGTGTGTTGAATTGACTTGATGTCAGCTTTTTCTCTGGCATCATTACATTCCTCCGTCAGTTTCACCGTGATACAGAGGGAGAATGGTAGACAATAGTTGAGGTGCACAGTATTGAAAAAACATTAATTGGCAGAAAATAAGCCATATACTTTAGATGCATTAATAGTGACTGCTGAAGCTATAGCTCCATGTGAAATAATATTTTCAAAGAAAATTTCCACTATGCTAGACACATAAAAAACTGCATTTAAGATGTACCAGACTCAAAGTTAAATTTCATCACATTCCTTTCAATAAATGTTATCGAGATGTATGGATATCACCAAATTAAAAGGGCCATGGTGGTGGTTGAGTCAAAGAAAAAAGGGACCATATTTTGGTGAAACTTATTTAAAGTTGGCAGCTCACAGAGTTCACAAGGCACAAGGAGTTCAGTAGACTGATTCAGTTATTCCAATTATTATTCTCAGAGTCAGAGTTCTGTGATTAAAAAAACCTGTTCATATGAGTAAAAACTTATAATATTAAATGTAACATTATCTAAAATTGAAAAAGGTTGTGATTTCTATTAAGTCTTCCTACTTATACTGAAAAACAGAAGTCTAGAGGCAATAGGATCGAAAAAAATTTGGCCACTTTTAAGACGATTGGGCGGGTTCTAGTTCTTGGATTGGGCTACTTTTTGTCACTTCTACTGTATCTGGCAACACTGTCCATGAATCTATGTCCATTACTCTCCTTTTAGCTCCGTTTTGGTCTCCAACGACATTTTTAGAACAAATTTTTTGTTCTAAAAATGTTCTGAGAATGTTACATGTAGTGTTCTAACAACCTTTTCAGCGGGAAGTTTTCTTTTGGTTCCAGGATAATGTTCTCTAAAAACATGCTAAAAATGTTTTTTGATAACATTGCTAGAACAGTATGCCCAAATGTTTCTTAAAACGTTTTCAGCGGGACGTTTTTCCATTGCTACCACCCTTGAATATGGCATGCAGTGCAAATTGGCACAATCACTGCAAGACCTCAATTGTCACTTCACATATCTTATATACTTAACCTGTACCAATAATACAATAAATACAAGAATAGGCATGTGGGCATGTGTGTCTCTCCATGTACTTGCAGGCATGTTTAACTCAGCTGCATGTGTTTCTGACAGCCACTGTCAGCATTTTTGTCTGTACATACAGCTGGAGATGAAGTCTGCCAGTGCGTGTGTGTGTCGGTATGAATATTTCATCACCGCAGGTTTCCATTAGAGTGGTCCAGATTTAGCATATTATCTGTCATCTGGGGTGAGACTGCTTTGACCTTGAGGATCTTACTAAGAATACATGTTGCACTGTTTCTACTCTGCTGTTCCTGTCCTCTCCTTCCTCCCTCTATCCTGCCGTGTCTTTGACAGTCCCATTCTTTCTATATGTGTCTCCTCCAGCTTGAAAATGATGCTGCGTCAGTGGGCAGATATTCTTTACCCCCCTTGCTAACAATGAATTAATTTCACTCCCTCATCCACCATGGGGGTGTCATGATGTTTGGTCTGAAATAACCCAAGCTTTCAAAGGACTGTCACATTTGATCAAGAACTATAGCAGCATCATACCCAGTCTCCGCTTTTTGCTTCGTGACTGAGGTTGTTTTCACATTAGGAGTTTGGTTTGCTTGGTCCACACCAAAGAGGAAAATGTAGTTTTTAAGTATAAAGTAGTGTCACAAACTGGCTCAGGAATGTGACAAGGAAGGAGTCCACACAAGAGTTTGCTTAAACCAAATGTTTATTAAAACTAAAGCTAAAACAAAACAATAAGGTGTTTAGAACAAAGTGCAAAACCAAAAGAAGATGATGTAGGGTGGATGTCGGCAAGAGGAAGGGAGAGAAAGAGTGACCACATGGGTCAGCTTTTATAGTTTGGCAGGCCCAGGTGAACCATATTACACTGACGACCCTCCACTGTCAGCCAATATCCAGAAGGCAGCCTCCAAGACAGTGGGAGGGGTGTCACAGTAGCATAATATGGATTTATTCTAGTAAAATACAAGTATATCAAAACTGTACAGTGTGGTACTTGGGTAAATGCACTTAGTTACTTTCCATCACTGATGACAACTGGGTAAGCTCCCTGTGATGATGATGCTGATATATGATGATCAAAAGCTCAATAACAGCTACCAAACTTAGGAAGAATTAAGTAGTAGTAGTTGACATGAGTAGAGACAGACATCATGGCTACACAAACATGGTATACATACATACATTTATGTTTTCTAATGTGTAATGATTCCTGAACCATATGTGTCTCACCCTTAATATTTTCCCTTGTAAGGGTTGTAAGTACATATGTGTGTATTTGTGCACTCCTGTGTTTAAGAATAAATCCCTGTTTACATTTTGTGTGTATTTGTGCATGAACGTGTTTCTGTGTGTGTGTTTGCAATATGTGCAAAATATACTTCCACATCACAAGCAGACCCCCCTCTGCTGCGCTGAGTTGCATCAAAGCATCTACGGAATTACTTCGGGCTGCCTGATGGCAAAACTCCCTCTAAGACCAGCCCTTGCATTGGAATTAGGGATGTGTGAATGAATATGTGTGTGCGTGTGTGCATGCAGCTTACACTTCTGACTCATGCTAGAGGTTAAGATATGCATATTAGAGTAAGTGGGATAACAGACATAGCAGAGCAGAAGGTTGCAATTTCTTTGGCTCTGAGTTTTAAAGAATGCCTCTCATAAACATCTCTAGAAGAGGGACCAGTGGTTTGTTTTTCTGACCTGGTAGAAAAACACAAGCTGCTCAGTTACACTAACATCAATCAATTCGATCCATTCTTTTTAAAGCTTTCCACTCCATTTATCACTGAGCAAATAACACACATATTTAATCTTTCCATTTCAACTGGTATAATTCCCAGTACCTGGAAGTCTACTCATGTGATTCCTTTGTATAAGGGAGGAGACAACAGCAATCTCAATAATTATTGGCCAATATCCAAACTTCCTTGTCTGGCAAAAAACCTGGAATCACTGGTGAATAACCAACTCAAAGTATTTCTCTCAAAATATTCTGTTTTGTGCCCTTACCAGTCCAGTTTCAGACATATGCATAGTACCAAATCTGCTGTTACATTAGTTGTAAATGATATTGTTTCTTGTACGGACAAAAATAAGCACTGTGGTGCTGTTTTTTATTCACTTTTCAAAAGCATTCAATACAATTGATCATTCTCTGTTTATTCAGAGACCGTGTAATATTGGGTTTGATTTAATTGCTTGTAGAAGGTTTCAGAATCACCTTTCTTAAAGATTTCAGTGTGTGAAAGGTGGAAATATCCAATCTGATTTTTTACCAGTAACAAAAGGTGCTCCACAAGGATCAGTTCTGGGCCCTGCCTTGTTTACAATTTATATTAATAATAGTGTCTCTTCTCTAAGTGACTGTTGTGCCCATCTTTACGCAGATGACACTATTCTGTATTGTTTTGCTGACTCCATACAATTTGCTGTTGAGAACCTGCAACTTTCTTTTATTGCCCTTCAAGATGCACTTGTCAACCTTAAATTAGTACTCAATGCAGCCAAAACAAAGTTTGTGCTTTTTTCTAGGGCAAGAGATTGATTTTAACAGTCTACACCTATCCACATTGAATGGTAACAATATTGAGAGAGTCACAGGATATAAATATGTAGGTATTTGGCTTGATGAATCATTTACATTTAAACGGCATACTGAAAATCTTATCACCGAATTGCGGCAAAAACTCAGTTTTTGTACAGAAACAGATCCAGCTTCCCTTTGAATTGTAGGAAAAGTATAGTTGAGGCAGTCTTTCTATCAGTCCTATGGTGATATAATCCACAGACATGCTGCTGCTTCCACTCTCAAATCCCTAGACTCATCATTCTGTCCTCAGATTCATTGCCGGAGATTGCTATGCTACTCACCATTGTATTCTGTATGCCAAAGTTGGTTGGTCCTCTGTGGCACTGAGGCGTGATAAACACTTGTATCTTTTCATGCATAAATCCCTTATTGGACATTCACTCCCCTATATAACATCTATGCTGGACTGGACCACAGGACCCTACCAAACTCGCTCTACTAACAGTCTTATGCTTCAAGTCCCACAAGGTTATTCTGAACTTGGAAAATTCGTTTTTATGCACCAGACACATGGAAACATCTTTAACACATCCTCAAGATCGACACTCTCACTACCCCTGGACAATTCAAAATGACAATCTCAAACTACTTCACCTCAGTGTGCGATTGTTTTCATTGAGTATTGTCGTCCTCTTTGATTTGTTTAACTCTGCGTATTTCTCTGTATCTCAACATCATTGCAAATTAGGGAAACCTCAATGATTTTCGAGGCTTGTTTAAGATTACTTCAGGTTATTGAAGTTCTTCTGAATGACATGGTCTGCTCCCCAAGGAAAATCAAGCTGTTTAAGGCTTTAAAATTCATACAACAACATCTTAAATCAGTGGTTGTGCATAGTTGTGGAAGAATGTAGATTTGGGAGCTGTTTATTCACACACACTTCTTTGTTATGGGCTTCAGTGAGAGGCCTGGGAAGCCCACTGCGGAATAGATGTTTGCCTGGCATCCTATGCTCCCCTCTATTAGTAGATAGAGTTGTTATCAGCCAATCATCCGCCTCCTTCACATGCCCACCCATATCCTGGTCTGGCAAGGATGTGTGTGTGTGTGTGTGTGTGTGTGTTGCTTTTCATATGTTCATGTTTATTCGTGTGTTTGTGTGTGTGTGTGTTCGTGCTCCCTCTCCCCAGAGCTGTAACCATGTAGTTATCTAGTTTTCCGCCCTCCTGTGACTCACTTTTTTTTTAATACTACAGTTCTGTCGTCCTCCTGCTCAAAGTACATTTTAACCACCCAAATGTGTGCATTTGTGTTTGCACAGGCTTGTGTTGAGGGAGGTTTACTTGTGCGTGTGTGTAGTGACAGCATGTGTATGAAGACAGTGTTGCATTAAGGAGAGCTTTCTTGCACCCATGTTGGCTTATAGTGGCATGAGCTTGCTTGTTTGTATGTGTGTAATTTTATGCAACACTTCAGAGACAAGCAGCACGCTTGTGGGTGTAAAGGCCAACACAACTGTGCACATTAGCATGTGATTATGTATGTGCTTTATGGTTCAGTGTCATTAGCTTTTATCACAGAATGTCTGGGAACATCAAACCAACAAAGACCTAATAGACAAATCATTTTGTTGTGTTTTTCTAAAAACAAACCCTCTAGCATTATTGTCTGACAGTTTCAAAATGTCAATGTGATTATTATATCATCAAGTTAAAAGCATATTGTTACCACTTGGAGAAATCCCCCAATATAGCACTAATGTGTGCTGTACCATTTACAATATTTACAATTTACATAACAAAATATCTTGTTATCTCATGTCTGTTGGTAAATTTGTACAAACATGGTTTTTCTCTTCAGCCAATTACTTTGCTCTCTGTGTCATGTGCATGCACACACAGCGAACAACTAGTAATTTGTTCAGTAGCTGATCAAGTCCCACATAAAGGTAGTGTATTTGCACGGTATTACATTATTCAAGGTGATGCTACTAGACCAGAAGAATGTGAAAAAGAGGAGGAGAGCAAGGCAAGGAGAGATACCAAAGTGTCTTTTCACTTTATAATTATATATAAATACATGTCACATAATTAGAAATTATGATACCACACCAGACTTAATTACAGTATATTTTCTTTTATTAATAAATCCCCTTTTCTTCTAGAAAAGAAATGCTTACATTTAAAGTATGCAAAAGGCTCAAATACTTGAAGCAGCTCAACACCTACAGGTATATATACAGCAGAAACAAAACAAAACAAAAAAAACAAAAACAAGTTTGACAAAGTTGAAGTGTATTTGATACATCCAGCCAGGCACTTAAAATCCTAAAAGGTTAAACAAAAACCCGCATGAGAGTATGTGATCATAACTATTTGAAATAGCTGAGATTACAGTATTTAGCAGGTTTGTCAAACAATACCAGACTATTTACTAGATACTCATTTGAAACAATATTTTACCATTAGAATTACAAGAATACATTAGTTTCAGCATGTGTACTATGTAACTGTTAGGTGCACTATAGACATTTTATCAATTAAGCAGCCAGACCGTAAAAATCTGACGATCAAGGATGTTGTACTGGACAAACAATAAAACTGAAGTAACCACTATTCCTCAGAATGATTCATGCAGATAGAGAACAATAATGCAAAATATTTGGGTTACTGCATCCTCGTCACATTAGGAGATCATCAGTAAAACCTGCAAAATATTTTTTATTCATCTTTTAAAAGATGAAGAAAAAGTCTCCAAACCCATCACACACTAGGTAGAAATATGATTACAACAGTATGTTTGTGATGACAAAAGCATGAATATGTGTGTTTGCAGTAAAAAAGCAAGTCTGTTTTCTCAAGAGCTTAATGCAGACATTTTGTCATGAACTTAATTAGTAATGCAGAAACCTTAATTACCAGAGTGTTCCTTAGACAAAAATGGAAAAACTATACAATCAAATATGTCTTTTAAGACATCTTCAGCATCTAAACTGGCACATTAAAGCACTTTAAAGTAGGAAAGTACTTAGATAAAATGTGTTTTCTCCATTGACAAAAGTACTGATACAGTACAGGACAGCAAAAATATCACCGATGAGAGAAACATCAAAATTATTTTAAAAATCCTTATGAAGAAGGCATTTCATCCCACTAAATCATTTGTTGAGAAATTGTTATGTGTGTATTTATCCATTAGTGCAAGTGCAAATAGAGAGCATCCCAAATGACCACACAGACCTGTTGGTACCATGAAACAGGAAGCCTTGTGAGCACACAGTATATACAGGGTTCACATCAAGCTGTGTAGTCTGTGTTAGATGCAGTAATGCATAAACATTATTCTCTGACCTTTACATTCAGATGGCTTAATACCAAAGACATGAAATATGAATACATTTGTATAGATTTTTATAATGTACATACTATAAAGTAGTATTATGTTGAATAAAAATTAAGACACTTGGATTCACATGTGACACATTCAAAGAACATTTCACAAAAATATGCAAAAAAAAAACCTATTTAATATTTTTTTAAATCATGCCAAATAAATTGGACCATTTAAGTGTATTTTGTTATCATTATCTGCAGGAATCAGCTTCTCACAACTCAGTACTTGTAAATAGTAAATCGCTTTATAGACCAGAAAAAAACATTTTAGAAACACCCTTAATAATGTACTTATTTGCTTTGAAGAAGTTTCTGGTTTCTTTAGTCTTCTATGATAGTGCACTGAGGGGCAAATTCACAAAAGGATTGCTAAACCTGTGCAAATGAAACAAACAGAAACCGTGTAATTCACAAAGGGTGAAATGCACCCCAAACTGTGCTGCCAAGCAAGTAGCCTCGGCGCTCTTTTGCTATATGCATGTATGTAAATTAGATAATATGGATACATGTGACGCAAAATTGGCCCCTTTCTATGCAAATGAGCCTCACTGGAAAAACAGTTCAATTCACAAAGACCAGCGCTAATAGCCACACACAGTTAGACTGAAATTATTAGTGTCTTCAGAGAGTTGATGGTAACTGAATCTCATTCAATCTCTCTCTCTTCAAATCAAGCTTGTGCGGCACTGAATGATATTGAATTGATATTATTATTACATATTATTATTATTATTATTATTATTATTATAATTATTATTCACCCATAAAGACTTCTTTATTACAAACAATTCCACCTCATAAATCTGTGTTTAGTGGCTGACCTGTGTAGATGTGTAGCAGAACACAGAACATTAATTACTGTCAGATCCTGACCGATCCAGTGTTAATGAAGTTACCGCTGCTGTGCCACGTGCGTAAATTGTATTGTTAGAGCTGCTGTATGATGCTGCAGCCAGCTGTGACACACAGCCAGTTGTGGGCAACAAACATCAGTACTGATGTTTATGCCACAACCCGACACATTCAGTGGTATCTGAACAACATTATTGTAAGATTCAGACATTAATATAACACATATCAGACCTGCCTGAGTCACATTAATAGCTGTATTCTGACATTTGACATGTCAGAAAATTATTTTACTAGATGTGAAATACTAGAGAAGTAAAAGTAGCAAAACACATGAAAGTTGGTTTGTGATTGTGGAGAGCTCTGTGTGTGCGCACCTCTGCTAATTAAAGACACACTCTGCAGTTTTCATTTTGGACCAAACTGTGTACTGAAATGTGGAGAAAAGCCTGAAACAGTGGAAATTGCTCCACTATATCAGTCAGATGCAAAACAAGCTGCAAAAACAGCTGCAAAACTTTATGGGCGTGTTTGCACCGTCATATCATTAGCGCAAAATCTTTTATGCATCGGACCTTGTGATGGGGCAGATTGCAAATGATGCACAATTCATGGTGCAATCAGCAGCTGCAATCCATTCTTTGTGAATTCGCCCTTGAATATCTTTGGGTTGTGGACAGTTGGTTGGGACATTTTCCCCCATTTTCTGACATTTTATCGACCAAACAACTAATCAATTAATCAAGAAATAATCGACAGATGAATCGATAATGAAAATAAGAGTTAGTTGCGGTGCTAGTCATGTTCGTTATTGTATAGAATTACCCACAAATCTATCAAATTAATAAACTCTAACACGCAATCATGTACAATTCGTGTTTCTGTTACCACAGCAGCCTGATAAACAGTATGTACTGCAGACTACAAAGTATTTTTATTACCTACAGAAAGGTTGTGAGATACTTCTTACAACTCTTTGGAAAACCAAAACCTTTGTTTAAGTTAAAGCTTGAATACTGAGGAGGTTTTGTGCAATGGACCCCAGATTTTTGTACATCACTGATGTTGATGACCATCTATTTTATAATGTCACCACACTGCAACACTGGAACTTTTGACTTATCCCATAATTTTAACAGAGAACGTTTAGTATTTTATCATTTTGACTTGCATCTTTTAAATGTAATCTCTGAAAGTTTAAGAATCACTGGACAGAATATAAATAAGTGAAAAGTTCCAAAAAAGTACCATATGTAGTAACACTTTCAGCACTTTTCAGCACTTTAACATGCATAAAATCAAGATTAAATTTAAACATGGAGACAGTATACATATATATATATACATATATATATATATATATATATATATATATATATATGTGTATATATATATATACATATATATATATACACACATATATATATATATATATATATATATATATATATATATATATATATATATATATATATATATATATATATATATATATATATATATATACATATATATATATATAATACTGATGTTAGAAAATTTTCTCTCACCTTAACTTTGGTTATGGGTGAGCCATACCTTTTTCCTATAATGGTAACATATTGGTTTTCTTTACTACATAAGGCAGCTAAGAAGGAGTTTGCATCCTAATTACAGAAAGGTCAAATGAATCAATATACTTTTTCACTTTAACATGGTGTCTGTGACAAGGAAAGTTGTGATTAATTCATATGTGGTGCGAATAGAAGCACAAATAGATGTAGGGCCTGCCTGAAGAGTGTGTGCACAAAAATCAATGTTGCAGTGTGTAAATAAAATAAATAAAGGTCAAAGTGCTTGAAGATTCAATACACCAGTGTGTGTGAAGATACCAGCGAGAGTGCTCTAATCAAATACTGAAGCCTCAGCAATCAATTACATGATTTCGTGCATGCAGCTTCATATTGGACACTTGTTTTCTGACTGCTGTAGGCTATAGGCAGGAGTCCCAGTGTGTCTGCAGGTCATATGTGTCCAGGAAGTCTGTGGAAAAGACACTAGTGGGTGTTGGAGGGCCCAGTGGAGCCAGAGCAGGGGTTTCCTCACCCCTCTCTTCTCCCATAGTGAGGTCCAACCAATCCATACTGTCCAGGCCTTGCTCCCCCTCCGCTGATAGGTTGAATGTATCCATGGGAGATGGTGGATGGTCCAAGATGCTGGGGGTGCACAGCATTTGGCTGTGGAGGTCATCAATCAAAGTCAACAGACCACCAGGCTCCACCCCCAGGAGAGGCGTTCCAGTGGTGCTTTCCAGAAAGTCCTCCAGACGTCCACTTGTACAATCACTGAGCTGTTGCTTCTCTTCTGGGGTGTCGACTGGAATCTGAAGCTCAGGTGGCGCAGGGGGGGTGAACTGTGGGGTGTCACAGCCGGGCAGGGAGGGGGGAGGAGGGGAAGAGACAGAAGACGTGGAACTAAGGTGGTCCAGAGAAGGGTCTGGTGCTGGTTTGAAAGTGGTGGACATTTCTGAGAGGAAAAACACAGAAAAACACTGAATTTTAAATTCAGATGGTCTTAATGGTTACTTAATTGCTGAGTAAACCTTAAAAAATGTTAATTCAGAACAAACATGTTCATGTTATTGCATCTTACCTCCTGTCTGCAAAATGATGTCAATAAAATCATCTTCATGCTCTGTATCCTGAGAACAGACAAACAGGTGGGAACAACACAGTTCAACTGAGTCCATGGTTAAGTCACAACTCACCACAATACAACACAATACTAATCTAACATGGCATGGTGTAATGCAAAACAATGTACCGAAACAGAACACAAAGCAACACAACTTTGCTTAATAAAAGGTACAGTAGCAAAACCTAAGAAAAGGCCCCCGAGGGCAGTAAAAATCATACTTTCTGAAATATGATCATTAAATTCATAGTGTGGAAAGGGCCTCCATGAAACAATCAAACATGCAGTGCATCATACTTTGTTATCAGGTGATGACGCAACTGTCTTAATGGAAGCAGGAGAAAGAGGACTAAACAGGACATCCATACTAGGGCACACCTCCTAGAGGAGAGGAGAGGAGAGGAGAGGAGAGGAGAGGAGAGGAGAGGAGAGGAGAGGAGAGGAGAGGAGAGGAGAGGAGAAGAGAAGAGAGGAGAGGAGAGGAGAGGAGAGGAGAGGAGAGGAGAGGAGAGGAGAGGAGAGGAGAGGAGAGGAGGAAATTAGAAGCTTCCATTCACTTTCTGTTGCAAGATATGGGGGAGATTTGATTTTCTGTGCATCCAAAGTCATCACCAAGTCTTTTATAAAGGTGACTGGATGATACAAATCACACTGAAAGATTATCCATGTCATCTACTTACATTTTCAGAGGAAGGTGATATGGTGTTTTCCCCTGAGGGAGTGGTCTCCAAGTCCTTGAAGAAAGGCTGCAGACTGGGTGGTGCTGACAAACACTGAGCGACTCCCTGCTGAGGTTCATCTACAGATACCTGCAGTCCCCCGTTGTGTGCCTTCAATTCATCAGACAGAGCGGAAAGATAAGAACAGAAGCAACAGTACTAGTTACAAAACAAATCAGTCAGAAACCATTTTTTCTACATTAGACTTTATCTTTAAAGAAATTTCTGATTTTAGTAATGCCAACAACTCATTCATAGTTGTAAACACATCTGCCTACACAAAAGAGTGATACTTATACACTCTTTCTGGTCAAGGATGTCTTGCTCTCATCATCTGACCTTGCAAACCTCCACTCCAAAACCTTCTTCAATAAACTTTATCCTACTGCCTCCCAGTATAAAGAGTGTCATCGGAGGGATAAAGAGACACAGAAGACTGCTGATAACAGCAATATGTGAAATCAGCACACAGTGTCCCACTAAATCTTGTCATTTTTGGAGGCACACCTGCACTCGACGAGAGATACCGTACATCTCAATTAGCCGAGATGAGATGGCGTCTTTGTTCCTCTTCTGTTAACAACATAAATCATAGTAATGGAGGGTGTCGTTAGAGTAATTAGCAAAGCAATAATAATCAGCATCAGGCTAGTGTCAGACACTCTTATCATATACTGCTGTCACTGTCTCAAACAGCATACATCATTAATTTCTGCTCCTATAGGACTCAGTGGAGCAGTTCTCTTTCACTCCCATCTTTCTCTCTCGCTTTAAAGAACATTAACAAACTGTCCTGTTGTTGCACAAGTGATGGGGAAAGAGGCTCAAGGACTCTGGGGTTTGGTTGAGAATGAAGTGTATGACCGGCATCCATTAAATGTGTAAAAGAGATGGTATGAACACTTTAAAAATGTTTCAACATCTGCTGCTCAGCTGCTACTTATGGTGGCAGAAATACTCCAGCTACAGTTTTTAAAGGGACGTTTCACCAAAATAATCATACATACTTGCATACCCATTGTCATATTGAGCAACAAGGTGTGTAGCATGAATTGCTAAGTCTGTATGTTAAGAAAGCAATACAACTTTTAAGGCTCAAAATACCCATAAATATTTTACAATGCAATGTTTTACCAGTTTTTTCGTTATTTTCTGTATTGCGCAGTTGAGCTACTATGAATCTTAAAGATGAAACAATCAGTGTCTTTATTTAAACCTCACCTTTAAATTTTGTTGTTTCAAGAATTCAAGATGCATGCTCTGTTTGGACTGATTATCAGCTGTTGTCAGCTGAACAGGGTCGTGGCTTGGGAGCTTGGCTGGAGTAGACTGTAGTCGCTAATGGAAAATGGAAAATTGAAAGAGCTTAGTTGGTAATGTTAAGTACTAAATATAATAATAAAAACGTACATCAAGCAATAGCTTTTTCATGAGTTAGTTTGAGGCAGACCGTTAGTGGTTGAAACACTGTCATTGTGCAGGTACTTCTAAATCTTCACACACTACTGTATATGTATAAAACACAATACACTATAAAATTACACTTCCTATCCGTAATGCTTTGATGGTTGATATTAGTGTTGGAGAAAGTTGGTTTATCTGTAAATATACTTCCCTTCCACAAGGGAATCATGCATAGACATGGTCAGGACTGTACAGACATTCTCAGGCAAAAGAAATAATTTAAAAACTGTCTTTTTGTGAGAAAAAACACACAAGGGAGCTTCTGAAAGTGAGACGTGTACCTGCAGTGTAATGTGATTGGTCGCTTTGTTCTCAGGTAGGTCAGTTCTTTGGTTCTCAGTGATGTGACTGGTCAGTGCGATCAGGAAGTGGTTACCGTTGCCATCGGTGACCAGAGTTGGGGTGGAGTCACTCTTGAGGAGATCAAGAGTGAAGGAGGGAGTGGAGCCTGACTGCTGGTTGAGGTGTGCTTGAGACACCTGTACATATAATAAAAGAAATAACTTTAAGAGAAAGAATATGAATTTTCCTACATATTGTCAGCACGGCAAAATGGTGCCTGGAAATTCTGTGTTGACTTGCTGCATCTGTTATTAGAACAACATGCTGTTATTTTTACAGAAACCCTTGCCAAAGATAGCATTGCATTGTTAAAAGACCCTACCTGCAGTGACTGCTTTTGCCCCTTTTGTTTCTGTTGTATTAGCAACTGTTGCTGCTTCAGATGTATCTTCGTCTGTATCTGGATTTGTTGTGGCTGTTTCGTCTGCTGCTGTTGTTTAAATTGCTGCTGTAACAGTGACTTTTGTTGCTTCAGTAGAATCTGTTGCTTCAGTTGCATCTGCTGTTGATGTTGTTTTGAATGCTGATGCTGTTGTTGTGACTGTTGGCTCTGCTGCTGCAGTTTGAGCTGCTGTTTGTGAGATTTCTTCTTTCTCTGCTGAGAAAGTCTTTGCAGGTTCTGTTGATTGTCCAGCATCTGATTGTTGTTGTGAATGTTGTGCTGTTGCTGTAGCAATAGTTTCTGTATGGCCTGTTGCTGGGCCAGCTGCAGAGTGGTTTGCTGGAGACGTACATGTGCATCTTGTTTTGTTTGTGCGTTCGTCTGCCCCGGCTTGATTTGCAGCTGAATCTGCTCCTGAGTTTGGGAGTGCAGTAATCCATGAGTGTCTGGTGATTGCATAGTTGTTTCAGACGCAACTTCCTCTGCATCGATGGCTTCCTGTTTCACAGTTACCTTGGTAACGTCCATCTCACATGAAAGGGAGGATGATGGGAGTGGGAGACCAGGCTTATCAGGTGGTTCTTGTTTTACTCTTACAAGAACCACAGGCTCAGCAACTTGTCCTCCTCTTTTCCCGTGCTCCAGCTGCATCTTGAGTACCTCCACCAGCCTCTGTTTCTGCCTTAGCATCCTGGTCAATTCCTCTATCTGCTTATCTTTCTGCTGCAGCATCTTGTCTTTGTCCATAGTCACTACTGGAGCTGTGGTTGTGGTGGTGATGGCAGCTGATGAGACCGGGCAGTGTTTCTGCAGAGAGACGGGCTTTAAAGAGAATTCACAAGGTGCTGCGGTGGAGCACGAGGGCTCTTCTTTAATGTTTGTGGGGAGATGAGAAGTTGAAGATGGCTGTAGGCTCAGCTGTGAGAGAGAGAAGGAGGAACAAAAAATAGTTAAAAAATACAGTATTAAAGTAGTTGTAATACGTGTATATAGTAAGTATATATTAAGCTGTACTAATTATATATTGGTAATACACTACTAGAGTACAATACTAGTCAAAAATGGCACATTTTGTACATTAATCATAGCTGCATATGGAAGTACATACTTATTACAACACAATTAAATATATATTATTAAGTATACTATACTTTTTTTTTATAAAGGAACATTAAAAATGTGTGTGTGTCATATCCTGGTAGTTTATGAATAAATCAATAACCATACTCAAATTTGTAAGATGAGTGGGGAATGTCGGTGTTTATTTATGAACGATTTAACATGTCACATATGAAAAAAATACAGACCATTTCCCCTAAAGGGTTGCTGTTAAAGCAGGTATCCTCTGGACTCATGGGGGCCGGTGAGTGGTCAGAGGGGGTGAGGGAGACGGGTGGGGGGGATACAGTGCCACCACAGTTCATGAGCTGCTGAGGAGTGGCTGCAGCTGGGGTGGCACTTCTTCTTGCATCAGCTATATGGAGGTTAAGAAAGGTAATATAACATTAAACATATCAAGTAAGTCAAGTCATAACATTATGCAGACAGCATACAGATAATACATAACCTATGCTGTTGTCTTTTTAAAAAACTTGATTTAGCCATAAAAAATGAACTGAGCATGATCAATTTATGTACAGTATGTGCAATGATTTTTACAGCAAGACCCCATTTGACTAATTGTGATTGCATTAAATTACAAACAAAATTGTACATATCTATGAGTAGGGCTTTATAGTGAAATCACCATTCTTCATTTACCTGACTGACTGATCAGAGAGGATATCTGATGACACTGAAACTGAAACTGTTGTTTCTGTTGTGATGAACTGTTATTGATGGTGGCTGCCGCAGTTTTAGGGGATTTTCCTGCTCCTTCAGCCCCTAGCCCTGTGGTACCCCCTACTGTTGGAGAAGAGGTAGTGTCAATGCCTCCATTCAACTCCTGGTAGGTCCTCAGCCTCTCAATAAGGTCATTTTTGGTGCCGGAGACAGGCAAGCCACGTAGCTTTAACTCGGACTTCAGTTCTGCCACCTGACAGACGACAGAGTAAAAGAGAGATTGAGATTGAAGGGAAAGAGTGAGGAAAAGTGAAGAGATGAGAATACATATTAAAGGAAAATGGAAAAGGATCAAAGTAAAAAGAAGAGAGAAAACAAAAAGACAGAGCAATCCATCACTCTCCCTCTCTTTGTCAGCTCCGAGTTTGCAGGCCACTCTTCAGTGACAAAACTTTGTTAACAGAGGATGTTTTACACACATCAAGTTCTATCCACCAACTACTCTATCGACTCAGTAGCTTGTAGGCAGCAGAGAGAGAGCTGCTGGTCTACATTGTACTGATTCTTGACTGAAATATACTATAATATGGGTGAGTAATCATCACCAATGTTGCACACATCATGAGAAGTAAAAGATGAAGAACAAAAGATACAGATCATGAATTAATCAAGCAATTTATTTTGGATTTGCATGCTGTTCTGCAACTAACCTTCATTTCATCCAGGTTTGGAGGTAGACACACTGGTTTGGTCCCCCCTGAAGGGGTAGAACTCTGATGGCTGAGACTTCCCTGGTTAGAGGGGGCTGTTGAAGGGGCAGCGACAAGCTGATGTGGGGAGGAGGTGGTCATGGAATTGGAGGAGGAAGAGGAAGATGGCTGCTGGTCTGTCTGAGGTCTGTTGTATAGAAAGAGAGACATGAAGGAAATGGATTGTGATCTCTACAGTCAGATTTAGACAGCTAAATGCAAATAAACCTTAACACAAGATACCAGCACCCCAGTTTTGAGACTCACTTGGGTGGTGCAGGCAGGATGGTGTGGTAGTTGTGGTGCTGCTGCTGCTGCTGCTGCTGCTGTTGCTGCTGCTGACTGAGGATCTGGAGCTGCAGGAAGAGCTGCTGCTGCTGGAGGATCTTGGCATAGGATGAGTCCAAATGGGGAGGAGGCTCTTTATCTCCCTTCTGGTCAGGAGGGATGTACTGATGGTATTTTAACTTCTTTATCTAGAAGGCAACACATTAACAAAAGAACAAATAATCATTTTATAAATATTTATTATTCTTTGTCTCCTAGTATTAGATCTAGTTTTAACAATAGTACTGTCTACATGTCAGAACCAAAAGATCTACCTTAGGCTTGTTGTCCTTGGGTTTCTTGTGTCTCTGGGCAGAGCGGTCACAGTTTAGTTTAGGCTGGGGCTACAAATAGAGGAGTTTTTCAAGTAAGTGTATGCTACAAACTTTAAACCTGCATTAATTGTATTTTTGGCTACTTGGGTGGCAGTGAAACAAGCTGTAAACACACTTTTATAAATATTATCACCTTATAAAGTTGATATGGCCAAAACATTAGCAAAGAGTTGCCTATTTACGCATCCAACAGAAAGAGAGCAACATTAGCTTTCATTTGAAGTCATGTTTCAGGCCACCTGGCAAATGTAATGTATTTCCTGTTAGCTCTGTTTTGGTCTCCACTAATTCCTGAGGGAAATATCTGGCTCATTAGCTGCTAAATGCTCCGATATGTTCACCAGCTAGCTGCTAACTTTGTCTGTCTGCTGTTTGGCGCTAAAAGACACTAAATATGTGTTTCATGCACTGTTTCACACAATTTCATGTTCTGTTCATCCCTTTTAGCGACCCCTGTCACATTACACATAGTGATGTGATCCAGCGCTGACATAAAAATATTGATTGGAGCAGCTTTAAAACAGACCACCAACTGTGAAAACAGTGGCGAATCCAAGCACAGTTCACTCATGTTCTCTTTCAAGACATTTTAAACATTTTTGTTTGACTGGCCTTGAGAATGTTGCTTACCTTAATCTGACAGGTAACACCTGCCCTCTGGGCAGATGGTGCTGGCACCCCATTGGTCAGCTTTAGTGAGGGGGAGGATCCAGAGATTGGTGGAAGAGGAGGAGCTGGAGGAGGGACCTGATGGATAAGAGGAAAACATAATCTAAGGAATGGTTTAACCATAGCCTTACAACTCTGACACAGTACTTACACCTAAACCTTGGGAAAAAAAAGAACTAGAAGAAGGAGATGAAAATTCAACACTTAACGGACCCCAGCAGTAAGATGACATAGTGAAGCTTTATGGTAAATAATTAAGTAGTTTTTCTGTAAAGTTAGATATTGTAATGGAGTATAGACACATTTACTTTGAGTTCCAGTTTTACAATCTTGCATGACACACAACATGCCAGTCACACTGTGTCTACCACACAGTGATCCTACCTGTGAAGGAGATGGGATGCTGCTCCCAGCCAGTGTCTCTGGTGGAGAGGGCAGAGGTCCCAAGCCCAGAGGAGACTCCTGGCTGACTGGCTGTTCTGGAGACAGACTGTCATAGCTGTCCTCATCACATGACGAGTTATCCGCTGAAACCTTTGGAAACTGCGTCTCTAAGAGTGAGAAGGATGGATTGTGATTGTAAATAAAAACATAAATAAACCTTAAAGCAGAGTGGTGCAAGAACTGCATTTATCCCTCAGTGAGGGAGGGAGTGTATGACACCCAGTATCAAACATTGCCATAGTGAAAGCTAGTGTATCTACCTCCTTGTCTGAGTGTGTGTGTGTGTACCTGTTTTACTTGTGTACAATAACAGACCACACAGCAAACTGTTATCACCTGCACTCAGAGGTGTTGACACAGTGGATGCCTCCATACAATCCAGACTTACTCCACTGTGACAATGAACTAACGCCTTGTGGGCATCTCTTAGTTCGGCCAAAAGGGTTGAGCTACACATCACTGCATGTGTGCCTCTCTGATTGTGTGAAATACTACGAAAAATACACACAAGCTTCTTCAACGGTATCTGCTCTAGTAATGTCAACCAGTGCATTAATGTGATTGCTGCAGAACAACTGAAGCGCTCTCCCTCTCTGTGTGTGCATCATGCCCATGACAGCCAGTTGTAGATAACTTCACTGAAAAAATGCTTATTTTGTCCATGATGAGTCAGGCCATTTCTGACTGAAAGTTTTCATTCATCTAAGTTTCAACACAGCCCCCTCACTCATACCAGTTTTCATCTGACAGATGGCATCTCTCTGGGGAATGACGTTATGCTGAGAATTCTGAAGGATCATTTCTGTAATTTATGCCATGAGTGCATTAACTGTTTATGTAATGGCTTATGCCAGCCTTCTGTGCTACAGTACTAATGATGTACTCTTTACAAAGTGCTTTCCAGGTAACAAATAAACGTAAGAGAATAAGATTTTTAAAAAATGGACCTATAACTCAGGGGAAGTATGTAAAAGCCTGTCATCAGTCAACCAAAGGACGAATGTTTCCATATCAGCTGGCATCAGTCAGGTTGAGACATCCTACAGCGCAGCAGTGAATCCGAGCCGTGCCCCCCCTGCTAATTTTCCCCTCAGGGATATCATATAATCATGTCATTAATATGCAGGCTTTTGAGTCTTTACAGGGATTTACGAAATAAAAGGTACCTGCAAGGATCATCTGGACTAGGATGGAGACTTTTCTTTTCTCTGGTGGATGTGTGTTATTTAATTAGAGAAGCTGCTATGGGCTGGAACAGACAGCTATGTAGAATACACCGCTGGCCATTAATTTAGCATCAGCAGGCAATGAAGAAAAGACAACATGGGGCTGATTTAATACCCTCTGATCCAATAATGTGATGACTTCCCTACTGCTGAGCTGTGCCAGTGTGTGTCTGTGCTTGGTCTGTTTGTGTCTTTGCATGTCAACTCTGTGTAACTCTTGTGTTCCCAGTGCTCCTACAGTAAGTGGCGGTAATGCAATTGTGTTTATTGTGTCGCCGTGACGGAGACGGATAATCCACTGACACCGTACCTTATTGAATCTCAGCATTCTTCCTTCCACACATCAATCAAGCAGCTGGGCCCACTGTCTCTGATCTCATCCTCTAATATCTGACAGTACTGGCACTGGACCAAATATATGCAATAAAAGTTGTGCATGTTCTTTATATAAATCCAATTTGTGCGACAGTATGGGTCCTTTCTTTGTCTTCAATTCTTTCTTTCTCTTCAATTAGTAGTTAATTCTCCTAATCAAAGCTAATGGGTTTTATTAACAGACACTGTAGCTATTGAAAGCTGACAGCTGAGAAGGATATGTCTTCAGTTCCTGTCTGTCAAGCAGACATGAGACGGCATGCATGATTTACTACATCCTAGTTTAACCTTTCTAAACCCACAGCTAAGGCCGTTTGAAGCATGAATACTCAGGTGGGGAGGGAGTACGTGTGTGACTTGGGATGTGAATGTGCATGTGTGCCTGTGTTTCAAATGTTTGTCGCCAGGCATGTGTGAGTGCCTGTGTGTGTGATGAGAACAGCTGAGGCTTCTGAAAGGCAACATCAGTATGTTCATGATAGCTGGAGGAGATGGCCAGGAGGGACATCCTGTCAGGAGTCTGACTGTGGGTGTGTTGTGAGACATCACACATATAAAATTATGTGTCCCCCTCCCCTCCTCCACAAATATATACTGGGCAAATTTTATTTAAAGGTGCATTTATAGATTTTTGGCCACAAGGGGGCAGAAAACATAATCTGACAGATATATCCAGTCTGAATTGTGTTTTTTGGCCACCTGATGAAAATGAGCCCAACATTCACTCTTCTGGTCTGCTTTGACCTCATTTGATTCAGTGTCAACATCAAAAATATTGATATAGTGGTTTAAGTATTTATTTGGTTTAATTTTATGAGTAAATCCTAATTTGATCATATTGATCTATTAAGACAACAATGTTTTATTTAAAGCATAGGTTCACAATTTTTCAAGTCCAAAACAATGGTTTTTAATAGCCAGTATAAACAGGAGGAATAATTACAGCAAGCAAAACCTCTTTTAATGTTCATATAGGCCACAGTATTATTTTCAGACAGACTTGAAAAATTGTGAACCTATCTTTTAATCTGGTGGCCATGACAAGGTAAAAAGGCCTCTTACAGGAGACAGACAGGAGCAAAAATCAACAAGCTTATCGGATTCTCTGTTGAAAGTATATCAAAAACAGACAGAGCCTGCAGCCAGCTTCAGTGACTACATCTGTGCTTTTACAGCAGTTCAAATGACTCTTATTCCTGCCACAGTGCTGATGCTGTTGGTGTTCAAGGTCAAAGGGGCTGCAGTCAGCTTAATTAATCATGATCTTAATCATCATAATTTAACACTTATGTTAAGCTTGTAATTGGCTCTGCCAGTGAGAAATAAATGTGAAAGGAGTTCATTGTAGTCTGACTATATTGGATGAAGATGGCTGCAGTCCAATAAAAAGAGTTAATTTGGCGAAAGATAATTGTAGAAATGCTGAATTACCTTGGATGGATTCCATTTGTAATTTAGACCCAGTGGAAGAGTAAATGACAAACAGAATCCATTCTGTATAAGTTACAGCTACCCAAAGCTGTAAGACCTATTAGACATTCTATGAATCTCATCACTCAAGACCTCAGAGATTCAATAAAAGCTTCAAAGGTCTGCTCATGTGGTCCCTTTACCTGGGACCATGATCTGAAGCCTGGCTAACTTACCTATGATGGCCTGTTTGATGCTGGAGTGGACAGGTAGGATGTTTTTGTGGATCAGTTCCATAGGCCCCGGGCGGTGGGAGATCTTATCGTTCAAACCGTCGGTTAGACGAGCTCTTTTCAGCTGCAGCTGCTTGGCCTGCAATGACGGCTCTGCTGATGTCTCTGGACATTAAATGATGGAAAGATTTTTGACCAGTGTGCTATAGGTAATCTTTGGAAGTTACTTGTATGAGTGGTGAAGGCTCCCGACAGGCAGAAGGCACTATGAAACACTCACCCTCTAGGATGTGCATCCTGATCAGTTCAGATCGCTCTGGCCGACTCCTGATCTTTCGCTTCAGATAGTCCTCAGTCTGGAGATACAGAGATTAAAAAAATGAGAGACAATTAAACACTCTTTTTGATTTATACCATATGCTTGTCATTTTTTCCCAATTCGGCTTGTGCCCTTCTTTAGTTTTCACTCAGTTTCTTCAGTCATTATACCTCTGTGCTACATCATATAGCATTTAGTGGATACTTTTATACATTGCATCTAGTCCAATAAGAGTATCTTATTTCTCTTTTCTGCCCTTTGCTGTACTATATGATTGTTCAAGAGTTAATGTAATGATATCATATGTTAGGGCCTACAGAGAGTATGAAAATCAGCTTGAAACAGGCCAGTTTTGACTCCAGTGATTGATTTGAGTGTGGCATACTCACCCGTGCTCGTTCCAAACATCGTCTCTGTTCATGGAAGGCAGCTGAACTTTTCAGTGCTTGGAGAATAAAGCGTGAGAGCAGAGTGAAAGTGGAGGGAGAGAGAGAGAGAGAGAGAGAGAGAGAGAGAGAGAGAGAGAGAGAGAGAGAGAGAGACAGGGTATTAACATGGCAGTGTGTAGATTCATGCTACTGAGAGGAAATGGAGAGCAAAATGGCTTTGAATGGCTCTTTGCCTCTTCAGTTCAGTTTGAATAGGTTGACTGATGGTGAGGATTATTCCTCCTTATATTGCCAAATCTTTTCCTTTCTCAGTGTAGTAAATGCCTGCTCACACTGTACAGGCTCACATGCTTATAAGCCATGACAGAATAAAATGCATAATATCCCAGGCAGTGGTCCCATTAACAGGCTCTGTAAAAAGCCAAGAATCACAAGGTCAAGGGAGAAATCTAATGGGATGGACTCTGAGAGTTCCAGTCAGACGAGCCTCTCTACAGCAGTGGAAATTATGGAATATCTTCAGCGTTCACAGATGACTCAAGAAAGATTTCTTGTAGGCCCATGATTATGCAAAAACCAAGGGATTACTGATACTGGAAACCTAAAAGCCTAAGGGTTGTCATGACACCACACTAATATCACTACAGCCGTTAAGATTTGGCTTCTAATACATTATGACTAAAAACAAAAGAGAATGAACATGGACAAGTTAAGAAGGATAGAAAATTGTTGAGAATCATACATTTTCTTTTGAGTAAGATGGAAGAAATGTCCAGTGTTCAGAGCCACACAAGTACAAGTAAAAATTAAAAAAGATAATTTGAATGAATGCATGACATTTCTAAAACCTGCATTTTGTTAACACTGTTTTATCAGTTATCTCTATGACACAAAATACAATACTTTGATACAATAACTGTGCACTGGATAGCTGTACATTGTGTTTTTTATGTAAAGCAGATGTTTATTTGTTGACCAATCACAAGTTCCCATGAATGAGACAAAGGTATTAAAGTAAGCATTTTTTGCAGGTGGATTAAAGAGTGAACTGGTTACGCAAGTGACTGCTGTCGTGGATTTGTTGCTAAAACATTGGCCACAGACACAGAAGTAAAAGCACAGATACTGATTACAATGAAGATTAATGAACTTATTATTGATCAAATAAGGAGATACACAAAGTGAACCATTCCCCTATCTCACTGCACAGAGCCAAACTAACCTTTTTTTATAGCCTTTAAAGATAAAGAAATGATCAGTGATTGGTCAAATCAGATCAGCTAATAGATTACAGCCAATGGCAAACAGTCATGAGATATACATCTGCATGTACATGCATGGTACATGAGAATCATATTTCCCCAAGACAAGAGAAACCAAGGGCCCCAAGCCAGATGCAGCTCTTGACCGCTTGACATATTTTGGTCATGCCAAAACCCAGAACATTACTTTTTTGTGGCATGAGCCAAGAGGAGGGAGACCAGTGGGCCTCAAAGAATAACAAAACAACATTCCTTTCTAATAACACACACAGTAAGAAGGTAAAAAATAATGATTTTACTTCCACAATTTTGTATTAAAATGATAAGCCAGCCATTTCATCTTTCATTACTTGTACAACACATCATACAATACAATACTTTGATACAATAACTGTCCAGTGGATAGCTGTACATTGTATTTTTTATGTAAAGCAGATGTTAAATTGTTGACCAATCACAGGCTCCCACAAATGAGGCAAAGGTATTAAAGTAAGCATTTTTTGCAGTTGGATTAAAGAGTGTTACGCAAGTGGCTGCCACCACTTCCTGACTTTTGAGACTAAATCAAGCTTCCATCATACAATCAAAGTAAAGTTGGTATGCAAAGCCTTTAGCGGCCTTGTTTTTTGTTTTGCTTTAAATGCCATCCATGCTTCTGACAGAGCTGGCTCACAACTCACAATCACAGAGGGAAAACACTGCAGCAAAAATGTTCAATATGAAAGTAGCCCTTTCATAAAGACTGCTATACCGTGTATGTACAGTAGCTAAAATAATAATAGGCTGTGTTTTTTGAAAGCATCCTTGTGTATTGCAATGTAACACATTATATTATAAGATCATAACATGTAGTTTCAACCCTTTTGCATATTATATTGTTGAATATTCATGCATAAAGATAAAGTTATATTTGAATAAAGTTCTAGACAACTAACATAAGCTGACAATTTCAGAGAGTTACAAACATAAATGCAGAAAGTACACATTGCTATGTGCTATGTGGTCATTAAAGGATAGGTTCACGATTTCTCAGGTCTTGCTGTAATCATTCTTCCTGCTCATACTGACCATTAAGAGATCCCTTCATAATGCACTCTCAATGTGAGCCATAGGGGACAAAATCCACAGCCCTACTGTACTTTAAAAGTTTATCTGAAGCTAATATGAAGCTTCAGCCATCCAAATTAGTCAAATCAAGTCAATATGTTTCAAAGTTACTGACTTTTTAATGCCAAAGTCCCTCTTTTTCTTTTCTATCCTTCCACCACAGCTCAACAGGTAAACACTCTCTCTAATGGTCAGTTAGAACAGGAGGAATGATTACAGCATGAAAAACATGTGCCAGTGGTCATTTGGGCACCTGACTTTTGTTTTAAGACAGACTTGAAAAATTGTAAACCTGTCCTTTAAGTATTAAGACAGTGATAGTGTATGCTTTTGGCTCTCCAATAGCAAACCGGACTTGAGAAGATACCAGGTGTCCACAATGGATGTAAACACCTTCAAATTAAAGCTGAGCATCAGCACTTTAATTTCATACTCACAGTTTAATTTCAAATCCAATGTGCTGAAGCTAACACCACAGAAAATGTGTTGCTGTCCTAATACTTTCTGACTGCACTGTACACACACACACACACACACAAACACACACACACACACACACACACACACACACACACACCCACCAGTGGTGTGACTGGATTAGCAACCCTGGGGCAACACTGCTGGTACCTGCTCAAGCCTCAGTTCACGTCGCTGAGCACTGTCACACTGCTGGTACACACTCACTCTTGCACACCCTGGGGACATCAACCCTCTTAGACCTCTCACCCTTCCACTGGGGGGTTATGTGGTCTCCTTGAGGGCGCATGAACCTGCCTGTCAGTCAGTTACATGGGAAATGAGTGGTGGGATGGAGGGAAGGATGGATGGATGAGCACAGAGTAAGGTTTTGGAAACGGTGACGGTGAAAGGGATAGAAATAGATAGGAAGAAGATGGAGAATCAGAAAACGGATGGAGAGAGGACAGGGTGGATGAGATAAATGGGGAGAGGCAGCTGGAAGAAAAATGGAACAACAGACCGAAGGGCAAATGAGGAAGGGGGAAATAGAGAGTGGTGGGGTGAGGTCAGAGAGAAAAGACCCCATTATGTGCATGAGTGGCTGCATCATGGCTTCTTGTCACCCTGCTAAAGCTAACCAACATTCCCAGTCTTTAAACTCTGAGAACACCAAGCAGCATCACTTCCTCTGGCGGTTGCTGTCTTTTTATGTTCAGTCTGCTGCTGACTAGGTTTTGTTTTTCCTCGTGTGTTAACAGATTGGCTTGTGCTAAAGAGACTCTTCTCTGTATTTTACTTTACTATTCCACGGGTCAGCCATTAATACTGGCTCATATATTTCATAATGGAATAACAAAATTCAACATAATTAGAGGGAGCATTGAAAAATATAATTAATTGATTAATTAGCAGATGTTTTCTCTTCTTGTTTTTTGTTTTTGCTGCTGTCTCTCTGTCTGTTGCTCTTCTTTTCAGAGCTTTTCTTGTCTTTTTCTGTACCCGAATATACTTTTTTTCTGTCTGGACAAACTCAGGTCAGTGTCTGAGCACTGAATGTAGTCACTGTGTCTGCTGCAGTATGGAAGTTACAACGTTAAACTGCAACAAACCCAGTTAGCAGCAGGTGGAGTTAGCATTAGCAGCCTGAATGTGGCCTATCTCATATTACATATTAACATTTTGGCTTTCATATTTTAAGTAGTCACAGTAACTTAAGTCACTAATAATAACATTAATTATTGCCAACAACTGTGCTGTGTAATTAAACTTAGCAAGCTAGCTGACTAGCATTTTTTTATGTTCAAAGACCTTTTCTTTTCTCAAAATTTAGGGCCAATAATACAGAAAATAAAAGACATAAACATGCACACAATATGAATAACTTGTCAAAGACTATTTTCATGTGAATAATTCATTTTTGACAAAAATGTCAGATAGAACCGTATAATTCTATGTCTATAGTCGCAAAATGACTAAAATATCACCGCTGTCGTCAACAGACATGTCAGGTGTTAATACAGACCACAGATGTAGAGGTGTGAAGTTTGTGAGAGCTGCTTTAGTACAGTGCTGCTCCAACTCCACCAGTTAGTGTAAATTCAGTATTTATGCAGAACTCTAAGAGTATGTACTGTACATAATAGCATCTGTGAAGCTAATAACTGTCAGTGATCAAAGTTTTGTAGAAAGGTTTGACCTCATGTCCATTCAGAAATAGCAGAGACTTTTAGATTATCACCATATAAACTTGTGAACATTGAATAAATGTGTGACCAAAGCTAACATTAGTTTTCACTGTGTCTGCAAAGAGGGCAGAGGCAACAAAAAATTGCAAAATATGCTTTACTCAAATGGATCAGCTGAGTTTCACTGCATGTAACTACCAGCTTTGTCTCTTTCTGCTCTTTGGAAAAGAGCAGAAAGAGACTAGTGCATTAAGGTTTAAACCTGAAAAGCACATTTACTGAAATGAAAAACACTTAATTTACCTCTTCGTGTCTTTGTGAATATTATGGTGAATATATTTTATATTTTATATTTATTATATATATATTTTTTAGAAGTGTTCAGTTTTTTCTAGAGGCACACAGCATTTAGAAAGAGTATAAATAACATGATATGTAGGGTATCACACTGTGGGCTTATTATAGCACTGTGTTAAATGAACACACCCTACCACACACCACGACCTCCGGCAACCAAATGTGCAGCTACAGTCACACACACACATATAAATGACTGATTATTAATTAAATAAATAAATGGACAAAAAAACAGCACAATAGAAACAGTGGTGCTGCTCCACATAATAGTCTTAGCTAAGATAGAATTAAAAAATAAAGTTTTTTCTACACAAAGCAGGGATTTAACAGATTATTTTCTGTTGGTGAGATGGTGGGAGAAAACAGAAAGTGAGATTTTGAGACACAGAGCACAGGGAGGTGGACAGACAACAGAGAGACACAAACACCACTGTTGCAAAAAGAGGTGGTATTTGTGAGACTATCGACACAGAACTAGAGAGGGGGGCTTCCTCTGTTGTCTAGTCTGGTTTTTTATAAAAGAGACGAAGATGATGTGGTGTTATGAGAAGTACTTTGATGACTTTGATGGGAGATGAAAACGGACGATGGAATGTAGGTGGAGTAAAGGTGCAAAGTCAAAAAGTGAGGTTTCTGTTAAGCAAACTCAGTGGAAAAAAGAGCAAAAAGGAGGTAAATATCCCTTTTAAACCAAATATAGCTTTTACCTAACAAAGGACACTTTCAGCTACCTTTCTCTGTCAGCCACATAACCCTTAATAATATAATAATCATATTAGTCCCTATCAATCATATTAATCATATTTGCCCTTGTCTGTAATGTCTCACCTGTCACTACATGAGAGTCTCTGCTCTGCTGAAATTATAAATCCTAACAGGAACATTTAGATACACAGAATGTATTTCCTTTATGTTGTTCTCTGCCCAGGCTGTAAGGGACATAGTGTAATTCCTCTAAACACTGCTGGAGATATGACAGTGGAACAAAACAAGCTCCTAATGAAGCAACAAGCCTTTGGTTAAAAGGCATTGAGAGGCATAGGCTAATTGGATGAAACCAAGCAAACGACACATTTGATCTTCGAACCTAGCCAGTTTCTACAAAGCGGCAGAGGGGAAGAAACACATGTCAAGACAGACGAGAGCTGTGATAACGTTAACTCCTCTGGTCACACTCAGCCTGATTGCAGCTAGACTGTGGTGTCTCTCTCCCACCCACACATACAGTATATGCTCACTACGCAGATAATACAAAACTCAGTGGCAAATATTGTCCTTCTAATTGTTAACAATGGCACATTTTAATTCACATTTTTCCATTTTAAAGTAGCTCTCCAGCTCATTATTAATGCTCTCTGTCTACAAAGATAAGAACTGGTTATTGTATTGAAAATGTTATTTATAGTAAAGAGTAAATAGCGTTTGCATGTATTTGTGATGCAGAACAGATTGTATTCCTGCAACAGCCGGGTGAATGCATAAAATAGTCCACGTAGATAGTTTTCAGGCAGCTTATTCAAGCATTAACCACTTCACAGATAACAATACTGACCCAGAGGAAATAGTGGCAGATATGATGCACAGCACAACATGCTTTCTGTGTGACAAATGTGTCAAAAAATTCAAATAAACTGCGAGACTATTGCGAGATCAACTGTCAAAGGCAGTGTATGAGCGTCAATATATATGAAAATCAGCGGAAATGGTGTACTAACATGACCTGCCCCAAGCTTAAAAATACACTCTCTTACAAAGAATGTAATCTATGTTTGTATGATCAACATCACCACATGCTGCTATTAATATATGTACAGCATACAGGTGCTGTCTAATAATGAAAATGACAGTTTTAACAGCGTACTTGAAATGCAGAAACATGTTCTATTGAATGAATCAAACAGAGGCTGTAAATTAAAGCCTCTAAACATTTTTTGGGGGGGAAATCTCTTCATCAGATAAAAAGTAGTTAACGGATGTACGTGTTGGCAGTTGAGGTATGAACTTGATTCACCTCACTTTGAAGACTGAAACTGCTGTCTGTCAGGAGATGATGCCACTGTCTTAACCACGATCCAAATCACTTCAGAAACTACCTGTTGTGCAGCAAGTATTGAGGCTAAAACAACGTGGCAGATTTTCACAGGTGGGGGCTGAATGAAAAACCTCATCATGAAGCAAATGACAGGCTGCACTCTGTTGCTAGTTGGTTGAAGTGCACCAAGCTAAAAACTAATGAGTTTAATACAACAACCCTTAAATAAATAAATCTTTATCTCCATGAAGGTTATAATGTTCAGTTTTGTTGAAACAGATGTTGATTAAAACATCAGAGGTGTAATATTTATCTTCATTAGCTAGGAACTAATAAATAATAAACTGCCAGCAACGATAAAGTCGACAGAAAATTACTACACCAACTATTTTTATAATCCAAATATCACTTCAGTCATTTTTAAAGTAAAAATGCCAAACACTCTCTGGTTGCAGCTTCTAAAAAGTGAAGGTTTGATGTTTTTCTCATACATGATATTTTTATTATATTATTATTATTATTATATTTACTATATTATTATATTATTTACTATATTATTATTTATTATATTATTTTTGTCATACATGATAGTAAACTGAATATCTTTGAGTTTTGGACTGTTGGTTGAATAAAACAAGCTATGTGAATACATCCCTTTGGGAGATTATAACAGGTATTTTTCACTGTTTTGTGGCATTTATGGACAAAAGATTGATTCATCAGTTGTAACATATCATTTAAAAAAAATTGTGTAACCCCCTTTAACAATAATTACATATGACTTATTTTATAGTACAGTATGTCATATGTTCTGTCAGTTTTTACCTTATAATCACAGAGCATTGTCTTCAAATGAAAAACAAAAAGGGCCATGAATGAATAGTCAGGGTTTACTAACTAATATACATCATCAGCCATCACCCACGGAAGTCTAACCTTGTGAACAATTTAAGTGTTTGTGGCCCCTGAAAGTATGCACTCAGAAAATGGAAACAATGACTCTCTTAGTACAGCGACCAAGATTTTTCTTGAAAATATAGTGCTGTCTACTTACGAGGCATGATTCCCTGGTTGACCAGCTCTTCTCTGCTCCTTCTCTGTTGTAACTTCAGCTGGAGAACTGAACACCAAGACAGAAACAGACGAAAAGGAGAATGAATGGAGAGCATCGCCAAACCGACAATACATAATCTCTCCCTCAGTTTGCAGCCACAGAAAGCCACAAAAGTAGCAACATTACTCATACGTTACATGCAAGTTAAAAAATAATATCAATATGGCTACAATAGATGTAATTAATAATGGTAAGTCTAAGTTTCTGTAAAGAGAGGTTTTCATCTACCCTGTTTGCTGCTGATGATCAAAACTGTGGGCCTCTTTGAAAAAATGTCCAACATTTATGTTACACACTATAAAGGAAAAGGAAACACACACACACGCAGACACACCAACAACTTCCTGCTTCAACTGCGTTTGATTAAAAAGCAGCACACACACTTTATCACTACACTCATCTCGTTACCACAGAGACGTAGAAAGTGTGTTGAAGAGAAAGAGAGATAAAGGAAAGAGAGCTGCATGCATGTAACTTTGTTAATCCTGATGTTAAATATTTTAAATGATTTACTCCACAGTACATTTATCATTCCAACGTTCTATTCAGGAGAATGGAGGCTCAGATACAAATAAAGTGTAACATAAAACAAGGACATGCAGCCTCACATTTTCTCAGGAGAAAATATGTCTGCAAGTTTTCCAAGATGAAAATGTGAATTGGCAGGAAATGATCTTCTGCAGATGAGCAGCTCTACTGCATCTGGGTCATGAAGCATTAAAGTGCAACAAAGTAATGTATCTGGAAACATTTTTGGTAGAGGCTTCTTTTTCACACACCCTGCCCAGCCACAGACACCATTTTAGCTCACTCTTTAGCCCTGCAGAGCAGTGGCTAAGGTGTTGCAAAGTGGATTACAGTATGTTTTATGTTATATGTTGTGAAAATTACCAGTAAAAGATGATACTTGGAAAAGACCACGTTGACCTCGTTTAGAATGAGAACTGTATGCTGCATGCCCACAGTTAATGTGGCTTTACTTGGTTATATTCAACTACAGAAACATCGCTAACTTCCTAAACACATACAAGTAGGTGTACTAATCTCACTGTCTTTGTTCTGAGAACATACTGTCCTCAGAGGACATGGCTGTGTTGATTTTGTCTCACATAGTGTGAACACAACACATCAAAAATTCTCATTCTCATGTCATTCTGTCTGATTAGAGGTGAAAGGATGTAAAGTCAAAATTTACTGCTGCACCTTCTGGGTTGAAGTCAATCACCCAAATTCATACTGTAGTTCAACCTCCTGAATCATCGGCTGAGACCTAACATGGGGTCACCTGATCGTAAAACCAAAAATGATACTTCAAATGATTCGTGCAGGACTTGTACATGAAAGAACACAGAAGAACACACATGACTCCTGATATATTTTTTAAAAGTTTGTAAAAAAGAAATGCTCACAATAGGATACTAACGCTACATTTTTGTTAGGAAACGCATACAGCACATACTGAAAAGCATAATTAATAAACTACATACTTGTTTGAGCAGTGCTTTCACAATATATGATCTAACATATTGAAAATATGGTTGCAAACATTTCAGGTATTAACAGCTCAAGCTATGTAGCCTGTGTTCATGTATTCTACGTATTAAGGATGACTGCCCAGTGAGTAAGGGTGTTGAAATCACATTAAAGTGATCATACTATGAATGCAGCATGCACTGTGTGTGGGACTGAACAAAATTTGGATTTGCCTCATTTAGTTTGCCCAGATCCTGCTTGAATCTAAAACTTCTTCTCTTCAACCTCTATCTACTTTTTTCAACCTGTCTCTGGTCCATTTTCGCAGAGATGTTATCCCTGGTCTACCAAACCATGACTGTTTTTTTTTTCCGTTAGTCTCTCTTCACATCAACTAAAAACAAGTGAGCGCTGTCATTCATTGCTCCCTTTGTTATGCCCTTGAATTTGCACTCAAAAAACACTGGCAGGAAATGAAAGCAGTCATCTTTCTCATGCATCTGCCCCTGTTGTTACCCTTTTTCGCTTATCTGAAGTCTACATACGCACTAAACTCTACATTCTCATTTTTATAATTACTGTTTTTTCTTCTACAGTACATTTTCTGTCCCTCAAGTTAATAATAATGAGAGCGGGCTCTCTGCAGACAGTCTTTCTGTGTGTCCTACAGTAGCCTGAGATAAAAAAACATTCATATTCCTTTGATTTCTGTGACGAGAATGTGGCTGACGCAGGATGGTGCAGTTTCTCCCCTTGGCAGCAGGAAAGATTTAACTGGCTCCTGCAGGCAAACACGGGCAGACTAACAAAACAAACACAAACGCAAATACTCATTACGAGCATGCATAATATTTGCAGACAAACATACATATGAGTACATATTAAACGTGCACAAATAAACACACATGGTTTGATACCTACACTTACAGCTGCATAGTGTGAATACGCATACACTATCATAAGACATGCCCACGCACGCTCTGCACTCACAGTCACACACACACACACACAAAACACTTCTTTTCAAGGCAGATGATTTGTGCCAAGAGTTGACAAGCAAGTGATGCAATGTGCTGATACAGAACCTATTCTGGGAAAGTGTGCTCATTGCTCAAATGCCACTACATAACAGCATGTGTACCATCACTTAAATAACAGTTTAATGCAGACGAAGAGCAATTCAATCATCACACACACTACACATGACATTAGAGCTACATTTAAGAGGATTCTTGGACAGCCTGTACACGAGGGCAAACAAGTCATAATTACATAACTTTTTTACTTACTTTTTTCTTTCTTTTGTTTGTGCATATATTTTAGAATTCTTGTCATTTTAACCATGAATAGGTTTTTTTTCTAAATAATATGATTATTTTGTTTCAGGTTAGTGTTTGTAAGTGCGCTTTTACTTACTCTAAGTGTTTTTCTTGAGACTCGTCTGTCTTTTATACAACAATTTTGTTAATCAAATCTTACAAGAGGCAATAAAAGTAACCTTGACATAAGTTGGAAACTAACAAACAGTGATATGATGGACATATACAGTGCAGTATTCAGTATGGAGTTGACAAACTAGGCTAACTGCTATGCAACTTAACATGACACACCTACTGCACCAGGGTTTGCACTGATGGTTAATTACTTCAACTTTAAGTTTATTATGTTTAGTTTAGCCCCTGTAACATCCCTGCCACACATGAACCAGTGACATTGCGATCATGGTCGGCACCTTAACCCCTAGGCCACTAGGTTGACCTAATTGATCTTCATGTTATTGTGATCAATATTGTAGGAATTTGTGCACTCAAGTAGCTTTATGATTTTATAGGGGAATTATGAGTTATTATTGTGCACAACTCCAACATGAAATTATTCATCCAGCAACATAACTCATATTAGAGTAGGTATAATAATAAGGAAAGAGTGCTCCTTGTGGGCCACTTTTAAGGTTAAGTGACTGAAATGCAAGCACAAGGAAACACCAATAAGTCCACTTAGGTTACACACACATTTATTACTAATACTGCAGCTACAGGTACTAAACATTATAACATTGTACAAATAAGACACAAAAGGGAAAGGGGAAACTGGTACACAAAGCTATGGCTAGTGAATAATTGAAACGAATGATGCAGAGTTATCTATTGTGTAGTTGTGTAGAGACCTGATGAAATGACTGTTACCTGAGAAGCAGCCAGTCAAATCAACGGTACAACGGCTAAGTTCTGAATTACCAGTTGAAGTTACAAATTATAAAAGCACCAGGGCTTAAGCAAATTGGTGGAGGTTTTACAGAAATACTTGCTTGCTCCCTGGAGTGGCTTCTTTTGGAGAATGGAGTTCAATGCGCTGAGGTGAGAAGCTGGAGTCTGGATCTTGTAATGATGAGTAAGTTGGCCAGTCCAGATTTGAAAAGTTTCCATTAGAAGAGAGCTCCTTGTTCAGACTTTCCTTGTTTTGATCCTTAACTCATGACTCAAGATTCTGAAGTTTCACCTCCTATTGTTCTGAATCACATCTTCAGACTAGCAAAATGCAAGCTTTCTACCGACATGGAAGAAAGCAAGAAGACAAAGACAAAAGCAAGACAAAAACAGCAAGAAAAACCAGCAGCCAGCCTGGAGTCTCAGATAAGAGACAGGCAGGTACAATTCCTGAATGTGGTTATTCTTTTAATCAAAGTATTTGCAATTTAACAATTGCATGTTTCCTACATTTTTTGATAGTATTTCTGATAGTAGCTTTAGCATTCTGAGAGTCAAACAAGCAGAATGGTACTAAACAAGATGTTAGTGTTATCAAGGATGATGGAATTATGTTAGTGGTACATGTCTTGGCTTAAAGGCAGTGGAATTAAAGTCTAACTAAAGCAGATGACAACACACATATGATATACACACATATCAACATACAATATTAATTGTCCTTAGACAAGTCTACATTTTAGAGTTCATGTGTGTGTGTCTACATGTTTGGTGTGGATTGTTCTGGTAAATGTCTGTGAGTGTGTGTATGTCACTGGGGCACGACATGTTGTGCAGCAAATTCTCCTTGTTGTTGATGGTGATGACTTGCAAGCTGTCTGAGGCTCTTGCTGGTTTGCCCAGTGATCAGTTCTTGGGTCGGTTATTCAAGTCCTGAAAATCAGAGTCCACAGTGGGATTAAAGTTGGTGGCAGCTCGTCTCTGTGGGTGACTGGTTCTTAGAGGTGAGTTATAATCGCCAGTGGTGGGGGTCATTTACCCAAGTGGTACAATTAATTCACAATGGGGTGTGAATTGGTCTTTCCATCTTGCTGGCTCTTGTAGCTTGAAGGATGAAATGTGATTTGGGTCAGTGGTGTGGTTTAGTGACCATGCGGGACGTGGGGGGTTCCTTCTATTATCTTTTCGGTTTGCAGGATGTTGTTTAGATTGTCTGATCAGTGAGAAATTTGGAAATCTCACTTATGTGTTATTCGCCAGCATTCCTGGGGGGTTGAAGAAAGCACTGGTCTATTGCTTGAGGCTTGTACTGTCTGCCTTCGAAACATGCAGGGATTTAACTCTACAATATGTTTTCAATCTTCAACTCTCCATTCTTCATCACAGACTTTTTTGTCCCATCTACATGTCTCAATGGATGACGTTTTTCTTGTTTATTTACCATCCTCTCCTCTTCTGAGAGAAACGTGAGCCAAGCCTGATGATATCAGTGTCATCTTCCAAAAAACTGTTTCAATGGATTTTTTCTGATTGGTTTAGACATTTATGTTGATTGGAATATGTTAATACCTGCTTTATTTCTCTATGATCCCATTTTAGATGTTGTATGAGTAAAATTTACCATCATTATTCCTTTTATGCCTGTTTTTACACTGCAGTTTTTGCCAGTAGAACAACACTATTTTGTGCTCTCTTTCTGCCCCTAACCTGTGGTCCTCCTCTCTCTCCCCCCTTTTCACTGCCACTCAGTTTTCTATTTGTGTGCATGTTGTAATCACTAGGAGCGCAATCCCTCTGGAGAGCCAACTGAATTAAAAGTGACATTACTGTAAATTACCAATACACACACACACACACACACACACACACACACACACACACACACACAAATACAGATGGACTAAAGATGGAGGAGAGCAATCTCTTGGGGAAGATAGGAGAGAAAATGAGACTCATGTTCATTATTGTCTCACTTCATCATGGTTAAAATACAGTCACTATGCCAAGTTATCTCATGTTACACAATAATGTCTCTGTAAAAATATGCTTTTATAAAGCCCTAGTCACATAGAAATCAAAATCTGTTACAAAAAGCGGGAACTTAAATCTAAACAAAGCCACAGGTTATAGAGTTTCAGGTGTAATGTAAGTTTTTAAAAATCTTAATTCTCTTGAAATCTTATTTTTAGAGGTTAGTTCAACCCATGTCAATACAATTTAGACTTCTCTGGAAGTCTCTTGGACTTCACAGAGTTTGACCTTTCCTAAATCAGTCCAAACTGCTCTCTGTCCAGCTACTTTGGTCCAAGGCCCATGCCATTACAGTCAACAGGTTGCTGGGTTCATGTGCTCAAAGCATTAGTGTGCTGTGCCCAGGCTGGCTGAGACCCAACTGTAACCCAGCCACCTGTACAATATTTGATCCACTTTACACCTCAGCCCAGAGGAGGGAGGCCTATACACTTAAAAGGGTTTCCCACAGCTTGTAATATACTGTTTTTTTGTTTTTTTTTAATTGACAGAAGCCTGCAAATGTTGCACGAGTGTAAACTTTGGCCAATTACTGCATTTTTGTTCCAAATTTAGTGGAATGAATTTGAAGCATTAAACCAACAAGTCACAACCTTTTAAAAGTATTACATAATATAAATGTTGGAATGTTGGAAGCATTGACACACAACAGGTATCCCACCTTGTCTGAGACTCTGACAGGCCTGCCGCTCTAACTCAAACCGTATGGCTCTCTCATCCATGTTGCCGCTGATTGGCTGAGGCCTGAAAGTGACAGGGTCAATGCGGACAAAAGGCAGGTGCTCCAGCATGGTGAGTGCGATCCAACTAGGAAATTATTCTGAATGGGACATCCACAAAAGAGTAACAATGAGAAAAAGAAGCAGGAGGTTGGCTACAGCTTGGTCCAGGTGTTGGTTTTACGCAGCCGTTGCAAGGTCACAAGTCTGTACATCCATGACACAGAGCAATGTAATCCTTTGGATATGTAATCCAATGGATACAGTTGTTGTAAGTGAAATGAAGGAAAATTATTTTGCAAAGCAAAGAAACATATGAGAGGAAGTGCTCTGTAAATTTTCTGGAATTAAAGACCATCAAAACAGGCACTTCTTTTCAAAAACTCCTTGATTAGATTCAATAAAAAACTTGTCAGGCTCCTCTACAAATGTATCATAGAAATAAAATTAAAAAGAACATCTAAATACAAAGCTATCAGAGCTAATTCACAGCTTTAGAAGAGCTTCTACTGTATTTGCTGCAGCCACAGGACTGACTAAGACGCGTGTGTGTTCATGTGTGTGTCAAATGTCGGTGAATCCGTGATCAGGCAGTCTGTCACAGCTGTTGCTGTACTCAGTCATTCAGCCGTTGACAGACACAGACAGGCGCACACGAGCGCACAAGCAGAGTCCCTTTCCTCCTCACCAAATTCCTCTCACTTAGCACTTCTGATCTGAGCTCAGTGTGGTGTCAGTGATATGCACCTGTGTGAGCACCTCTCTGCCGTCAAACCCTCAGACTTAAAATCATTACACACACAAACAGTAAAACACCTGCTGCCACTCGGCATGCCCACCGTCTTTCCTTTCTGCTTTCACTTTTTTTTGTTTTTCAGCCTACCTGTCTGACATTTGTGTTTTTCTTTTCCTGCTAACCATGTTTACAACTTGAGCAACACCAAACACTGTGAGATCATTTGAAACACAGATCTTGACCCTCTGTCAAGCAAACAACAGGAAACTATCCCAAAAGGCACAGTTTTGTGGATGTACAGAGATGTTGACATTTGATAGACAGCAGCTACGCATGCATGACAAGCTTAGCATAAGAATGAACTGAGGGCAGGCTGCTCACATTTATCTAGTCATGCGCTCTTCAGAGGGTAAATAATGACAAGGACCACAGATAAGTCAATCGTGCTCAACCAAACCTATTGTAGTCTGATGACAAAGAGAACAGTCAGCTGTGATGCAACAGATTTTGTAATCAAGGCGCTAAGGTTGACGTTCCAAATTGGCACAAAAATGAAAGTATAGAGAAAACTGAACCAAACATGTGGAGTATCACAGCAGACATCTTTTTAACATCTGCTTTTAGGCTTACTCTTTCATTTTACATTTATAATTGGTTGATAATATAATATTATCAAATAATATAATATACGGTCTATCAGATAATATAATATTATCAACCAAATCCACAGTGAATAGGGGTTATTGTTTTAAGCATAGGTTCTTGATCTTGTGAAACATAGCTCAGGCTATAAAGATAAAAGGAAAATAGCACACACTGACCCACTAATATGGTATAGTATCAATGCCGAAGCTTATAAATTGATATGTGATGCCATTTTTTAGGATTTATATTCTGTAATATTTCCATTCAATACTACACTTTGTGTTGATTTTTGGTTATTGTATTTTTTTTAAATAGGATTATGAAGAAAAGTTGATAGATTCTTCCAAAGATAATCAGTTGAGATAATTTGGTCGTGTGTTCTGTCTGTCTATTATGTAGCAAAAATTAGAAAGACTGCAAGTAACTTCTGCACTGGTTTCAACGTTTAGCCGAAGTAGTTTCTCGTTGAAAAAACAAAAAAAGTATAAGAAGTATAGGCCAACTACCAGTTGATCTGTTGTCTTTTTGCAAGTCAATAAAGTGTAGGCTACCTCTCTGCTTGCCTATAAATTGTCTCTATCTCTACCCTTTTTGATTGCCTTCATCTCTCCCTGCCTGCAAGTCCATATAAAGCACCTGTTCACTTCCATTGACAGTTTCATTCATCTCCATTATTAAGGCCCTGTCCCAAGTGACATCATATAATATGATGTGACATTAAAAGATAAGAGAGGGCCCTTTCAAGGTGAAAAAACAAAGCACCCTTTCCTCATCTGTCAGTTAGCATTATAATGAACCAATGGGGCTTGTCATGTTCACATTACGTCGATGAAAAAAATATATAGAGACGGCAGAGATTCAAAAACAAAGATAAAATAAGCACACCGTTTTTACATTTGTCACTATTACAGACAGTAGGCATAAAGGACTGTTTTGTTGAGCTATGTCAAGCATGATGTTCTGTGTATCTGCGTGCACATGTTAAATATACAGGATGATGTGTCTGTGTGTGCAGTTTTGTTACTAAGGGTGTTAATATGCAAGATGTAGCGTCCCCAGGCAATGAACTCCTCAGTCTGACAAGAGAGGGGAAAACGAATCAGGACTCTGATCCGCCATTACTTCAGATAAGACCCCAACCAAAACGCTGGGAGGGATAATCCTGCTTTGCTGTGTGTGTCTGTGTGTGTGTGTGTGTGTGTGTGTGTAGGTGTGTGCGGTTGTTTAGTCTCAGTATGTGTGACAATGTGTTTAACTCTGTGCACACTGATGTGCCTCAGTAATTCATGTAAAAGCAAGAGTAAACTGTATCTAAAAATGTTTCATCTTTGTTTTAATCTAAGTCTGCTAAAGTCTCTATAAAGTGTGTCTACTGAATAACAGTGTGTTCTCATATCAGTTATAAATACTGAGAGAAAAGCCAACAAATTGCTAAGGGCTCCAATTGGGCCGTAAATCTCTCTCTCTCCCACACACAGAGCTTGAGGTTGGTCTATCAGTAGAGGCAGATGTTAAATTAAACAGTGTTTATTAATAAACAGAAAGAGATCTCAGAGTAGTGGTTTGGAGAGGTGAAGTTTCCACCACTGTTAAAAGCTATGTATTAGATAGTCCATCTGTTTTCTGGTGGGAGTGCTTATGGAGGTAAAAGGGGGATTTTATATCTGTACAATTACTTGAACATCTCTATAATTGCTATATAGCGTGTGACCAAAACAGCTGAGCAGGCTCTATTTGCTGGTAAGGACCATGGGATGTGGCTAAAAGCTATTATAAAAGCTAATGCGATCTTGTGGAATATGTGGAGTTGTGTTCTCAAGGTCAAGAGTGAACCTTCAAGCTCGAAAATTAATTCGGTGTCACCCAAGTCAAGATTTACCCAGTCATTCATCTAAATCCAATCCAAATCAAGGAAACTGAGTACACTTTGTACATTTTTAACATTTTAGCACAGATACTGACTGGAAACAGTCAGCAGCCATGAAAGCTGTTATTCTAGCTATATGCTAACATCAGGATGTCAACATGCTCAGAATTACAACGCTAAGATGCTGATATTTAGTGTTTATATTTAGGTGTCGTTTTTACCATGTTCACAATGATAGTTGCAATAGTTTTAGCATGCTAACATTTCCTAATTAGCAATAAACACCAAGTACAGCTGAGGCTCACGGGAATGTCATTAGCTTTGCAGGTTTTAATGTTTTCATATTTTTAGTATTCGACAAAGTGAAATTTTGACCTGATGATAACACTAGATGAAAAGTCTGAGGATTTCAAAAGTTATTACAATTCATTCTGAGAGGGGCATGAATTTCTGTACCAAATTTCATGTCATTGGAACCATCCAGATATTTCAGCCTGGACCAAAGCAGTGGACCATAATAACAAAATGTCCACAAAACCCTTGATATAAAGAAACCTCAAAGACCAGACACTACTTTTAGTGATGAACCTTGTACAATGCACAATCTATGAAAACAGTTTAAATGTATAAATAATTAAATGTGTTTTCTGTCAAGACACTGCTGGACCCTTGTGTTTGACCTCTTAGCATTACAGCATGTCTGGCTATGTTTTCATCAATGTCTCACCATCATCTCTGAGGAGGTAGCCCATGGATCTTAAAAAATGATTTGCTGTTATGTCAAGAGGAAAATGATGAGATTAGAGGTCAAAAGTCATTGCCAAAAGCAGTGGCTGCATGTAAACTGATGTTTCAATGTGCGTTCATTAAAAACCTGACTCAGTACTATATACATAACCCCAACGACCCTCTTTAAGTTGAGTTAAATTAAGGCATGGCTCTGAGATTGCAGTATACAGAGGAATAGTTATCCCATCTTCCAGACATCAAGCTACTACTACTGGATGTACAAACAAGTTATCTGTTATGAAGCCATGGATTTATTATTTTGTAACTCTAATATTAAGGGTTTTCATAGGAACACTGGTCATGAAAAGCTGTGTCATGGATTTTATATTGTTTTAGAGATAAATTGTTCAATGGATGAGAATTTAAAATTAATTCTAATCTATTAACATCACAGTAGTAAATAAATTCTGACTATAAACGCCATTATTTTTATATTTCCCACTGTTATTAATTCCTAGGAAGACATGTCCACCTCATCTACAGTTTCCTCACCTTTACTCTTCCTAAGACAAGACAAAGCTGTAAACAAGTGTCAAATTAACTCCAATCCCAACTCCTCCTCCCCCTGGTGGAGTTGTCATGCATGTAATTACAATGAAATGTCCAACAATCATATTACTGCTGTTCTTATTTCTGCTCTCCACATAAAGACTCTATTATCTGCCTATGAAAGTTATTGTACTTTGTAATCTTGAGATGTCCAATATTTTATGTGGGGGGGAAGGCGTTCTTACTGCTTTGTGCAAAATTATCAAATCAGATGGTCCATTAACTTTTAACAGGAGAGGCACACTGTATATTTCAAAGTCAAACCTTGCCCCTTTAAACATTTGGGAGCATGTAGACTGCCTCTCTTTGTCCACTGTATGCTGCTTTTGTTCTGCATCTTTCCCCAACTGGGATGATGCAACTGATGAAATCAGCTGTTGACTCAAAGATACCCATTTTTCGGCCCACTCTATTCCCCACCCTCCACTTAATGTCAGTATATCTAAAATTTATCTTCCTCCTCCGTTTATTTTTTTTTCAAGCAGGCCACCAAGGAATAATTCAGCCCAAATTGAAAATATACAATAGTTATTAACTATTGATCCACATGTCAGTCAAACTGAAGTCTATATGAAAAGCAGAGACAGAATAAATAAGGTCCATCTCAGTTTTCCTTCAAACTATTAAAAATAATGAGATCACATTTTGACAGCTCCAAAAGATGCGTCAAATTTCTATATTGGGTGAAGCATAATCCATGTGTTTTTTGGGGCAATAAAATTACTGAGTTGTAAATGGAGCTCAAACTTTTATGTAGGTGATAACTGTTCTGTTTTTCCCACAAACCTCAACCTAATTTCATATTGAACTCTTCCTTTGACCTTAGATTTCATTTTGTTCTTTCATACTGCCCCCCCAGCTTCCTCAGCCAATACCTTTTCTTCACTTTATATCCCCCCACCCCCAACCCCTCCTCTGACATTACATCTCTCTTTCCTCTTAACCTCTGTACTCTATCCCACTGGTTTAAATAGCAGGACCAGCTGGTCACATCGCTATATCCAGAACTTCTTTATCTGTGCACAGTGGGGCTAAGGTTCCTCACAAATAGGGTCCCATTACACTCTCTCACTCTCTCTCTCTCTCTCTCTCTCTCTCTCTCACAAACACACACACACACACACACACACACACACACACACTGCCAAACTCACATAAAGTTATTCAGGGCTGATTAATGGGATTTTAGGGGGGCTTAACTGATGGTCCATCAGATTGTATCCTGTTCATAAACCGCTAAACCAGACACCATGGATTCACAATTGTTTCAGTGTTACAGAAATGCTGGTTGTAGTACTTGTTTTGGCCAGAAGGTGGGCACATGCACCATTTTTAAAAAGGAGGGCTTCACAGTGTTTTCCTGTTTTACACATTTGGTAACTTTCCCAGATGTTTCAGATTACTGCGTCAACTGTGTACTCACTGTAGCTCATATTGTATATTCTTATTGTACTCCTGAAACAAAAAACAAGCAAAAAAAACCCAAAACACATCTTCTCTATCGATCTTCATTTCTGCTCTAGAGTTTACTTGAATTGGTCAAATGCTTATGCACCACTGAAAGAAAAACAAAATAGTGCTATAAATATCACTAAAGCTCTTTCATTTTACTCATTTACATTCAAAAAATAAAACCTGATAATACAGGCTTCAGGACACTAAGAAACTCATTTGACGAGTCTCCATGTGAAAGGATCATTTATGTTCTGCAAATAGAAAGATACTTCTACACATATACACACACAATTTGTCATAATTAATGCCAATGTTGGATAATATTAAATGTTACCAAAAAACATTCAAATATGCACAACATACTACTGCATTATCAAATCCAGCAAGACATCAGCTAAATGCCTCCAGCTAGAGGAGTCTACATTTCAACTGTGAAAAAGAACCATGGCTGTTATTTTAGGATGCTATCATTTGTGTTGAGTTACAGCAATCATGCCAGACAAATGTGCACGCAGACAGTGCATGTGATGTTGCAATATACAGTATGTGTTGATTAGTTAGGTGGTGGTATGCATTGCTGTCTCTAAGTCATACAGTAGTTTTTTCAAATCCTACACATTGAGACTTTAAAGAAATTTAAAGCCCCACACAGTCATAAACACTGGCAATGTATTTGCACTACTGTTTGCAATAGAAGAAAATAGTGAGGGACTTAGTTGCAGTTGGTTGCAAGCCATTTAGGCTGAACACTGCCCCTGAATGTGCGGCAAAGTTTAGGAAACAGTGAAGTGTACCTTTAAGAACCTCAACTATTAAGTGTTGTATATATACTACCACACAAACTCACACATAAGCCTTAGTGTTTGGGTCGAGTACTTTATCGTTTCACCATCATTTCAACAAGTGCACTTCACTGAAATATGGTGTGTGTATATAACTTTTTTCTCTCCATGGTTCAAGGCTGTGTGTGTGTGTAGTCAAGCTCACATCTGAATGTGTGAGTTGTTTACAATGAGGTAATGCGAAGAGGGACCTAGTATGTCTGAAATGTAAACTCCCTCAGCTTGCAGCTCTACAGATACTGGAAAAAACCCTGACACACCCTCTCTCCCTCTAGGAACATTTGCTTGACAAGTTACTCATTTGAGTTTCCTGAAATACAAAGAAAAAAGCCCACAGTCATGCTCAACAGACAAATTCAATCAAATGAGACCCTAATGTGGTTTTATTTGGATGCTTCATCCAAGTATCTTAGTACATTCTTAGTGCATGATAACTGGGCCATGTTGTATTTGATTAAGTAAAAGCATTTATATTTTGTTCTTGTGCACAAAATGGCACTCACCATTTTTCCTCTCTCTGATTGGCAGCAGGTTGGGGATAGGATGCAGGGACAACTCTTGCAGCTCATTGGTCACAGCTTCACTCTGAGGGCTGGGGATGGAGACATCTGCATCTGGTCTCTCTCCAGACTTCGTCTCCATGGCTACAAGGGAGTTAGGCTCGTAGACAGACCTTGAAAAGTGAGGAAATAAACACAAGGACGATTGAGGACCAATTGTCACACCTCATCTTGTTTAGGGTTCTCAGGTCTTTTCTCAAATCAAAAGGTTCAGCAATTACATATGACATGAGTATACAGTGGTAAATTAGGAACATCAGATCTTCCATGCTGTTTGTATGTCTCCAGTAATTGAAGCATTATCATTCATCAAATCTTACCAGTGGTGCAAATCTGTGTTTCAGGGCCAAATCTACCACGAACACTGACAAAAACTCTGCTACTTGTAACCCATAGCATTTGCTTACTATTCTCCATGTAGTCCTGGCTCCCTCAATCTGCAGCTCTTTCTGTATCTATCCTCTCCATGCCCTCCTATTACCACAGCTCTAACACATACACAGATCTGTCCCTCCATCGCACTCTCTCTCTCTGTCTGAATGACTCATTCCTAGTTATACGAGCCTGTAGTTAACAGTGAAGACATAACAGAGGTAATGGACACTCTGGTGTCCTTAACACCGACAATGGTCCACCACGTTGTTGTTATGGCAACGCCCCATAAACAGGGAGAGTTGTTGGAACGGTGCAGCCGATGAGCTGCTGTGTTAAAAAAACAAAGCCACAACAATCTGAATGGCAACACATTACATAATCAGCTACTCAGGGGAAGTGTCCTCTGTTGTATTACCAAATACACAGATACACACACGATTAAGAAGAGAATGGGGATGTGGATATGGATATGATCATAATAAAGTATAACAATGAAACTGACAGTTACCACAGATATTTTATATGTTTAGAAATGCCGAAAACACAAATTTCTTCTTGAAAAAGTCTTAGAGGCCATTATGTTTAAATTATATTTTAACAACAATTAGTCGCTTTTACTTGATATGTTTCAATACCGCATTTACATTTCTAAATACTAAGCATCATGTATTAGACAATACTGAGTACAGCTCTACTCCAGTAAATTTACCGACAAGGTTACTAAATAATGATAATTGAATTAAATAACGTACCTGAGGCTTTTCCACTCCACACTTCCCTAAAATATTTTTACACTTTACTTTACAACTATTTTTGCTTGAGTATCTGAGTTCATGCATGTCTATGTCCCACTAGGATTTACTACTGAATGCACCACATAATTAAAAGACTGACCCCGCTCTTGAATTAGTGCCATACAAAATGCTATGTGTAAGATGAGAACATCAAAAAATCATTCATTTTGACATATGCATTAATGTAATATTTGCATAAATACCTTCAATAAACAACATATATGTAAAGACCATCAACCAAATTGCTGCCCCATACCCTACTTCCTTCTCTTCGAAACAAAGGCAGAAGGAACAATGGCAGGGAGGATACAACCCAAATATCATAAATGATAGTCTTGTTGTTTCTCTTATTATATCAAGGTATAAAGCTCAACTTTCTTATTTATCTACCACCCCCAACCCCTCTTCTGTCATTACATCTAAAGTAAAAGGATCACGTGTCTTTTGTTAAATAAAGTACTGCCTGACATTTGCAGTCTGTTGTACACGTGGGGAACTATCCTTTGCAGTCTTCCACTGTTAGCCTATGAGTAGGGTTTGGTTTTGATATTCCTGTGTCTGATTTGTATGTACAATTACAGATCATTGTAATAATAACAACAATAATGTCTAGTAACTTAACACCTACTATGTCAGTTCTGTTTTCATGTTTATGACTTGTGGCTGACTCATTCTGAAATACTCTTTTTCCAGCACTGATCTGTCAAGACTGAACTGTCAATGTTTCCATTGTAAGGACATAACCATATTTCATTTGAAATCACAGCTCCATCTCCCTGCTACTGACAGTACAAGCATTACACAATATCACTGAATATAATCTCTCTGTTATTGTGTAACAGCATTGATACGTTGTAATGGTAAGGGTTATTTTTGTCATTTTTATGACCTTTTCCAATGATTTCGGAAAACACTGACCTTCAGTTAATGTCTGCAGGCACAACCACAAAGTTTGGAAACTAAAACAAATAAATCAAATTTTCCCTTCCTGAAGCAGCCCCAAACAGGTTTATCGTTATGACTGCTAACATGGCAACTGATTTGAGGCCTTAATTTCTCTCCTGGGTACACTTAAGTCTACTGGTCCTCCTCTTCCTCTACTCTGCTCTCGCTCTTCTTGGTTCACAAGCACTTCTGCCTGCCTGATAGTCTGGCCCATAAGTAGTGGCTCTGTTTCTGAAAAAACTCCAAAATCATTAAAACAATGAGTAGGAAGTATTGTGCATTTAAGTGTTCCTGCGGACTATCACCAGGTAACAAAAAATCCTTTCTTTGCCTATCCGGAGTAGTTTAAGGCTGGCATATACTCCATCAGAACTGTTTCTCAGATGGTTGAATCATTTCAGAAACTCCCTCCTACAACACTTTTCTGAAAACGGATTAGGGAAACTGTTTTAGATCATTCCTGTAACTTTCCAAAGCCGACATCTGACATGCATACCTTTTTCACACTGTGATTGGTCAGCTGTGTGGAGGTGAGAAAGGAACTGGGTATGAACTTCTCCAGCCCTCTTTTTTCATTCTTGACACAACTATTTGTGTCACTGTTCATGTGAACAAGTGCAACACTATCAATGCCTTCCAGGAGAGACATTTGGCCCACTGTGGTTCGGCTAGTAACTGCCCATTTGCTAAGTCCGTTCCTAGTCCCATAGCAAAAGTAGCAGCGACACCTTCAGTCCTCAGTCTGTGCCTACACAGGATGTGTTCAGGCACAGTATGGAGTGAAGGTCACCCATGTTTTGGCAGCGCTCAGAGCTAAACACACAACCACTGTAACAAGTGTAAAACAGAAGAAAATTGACTTCAAGCATAAAAATACACTTCTGGTTGCGATTACACACCTATGGCAAAGACTGAAGCTGCTGCCCCCCATAAAACTGCAACTGTACTTGCAGTACAGCACTGGTGTTACTGTAAGGGGGACTTTTTTACCTTTTAACAGAGCCAAGCTAGCTGTTTCCCCCTGTTTTGAGTTTTAGTGCTAAGCTAACTGTCTCCAGGGCAAGACAATGAAATCAGCAATTAAGTGTATTTCTCAAAATGTCAATGTATTCTTTACTGGACCCCGAGGAGTTGGCCAGGCAGCTGAGCGACTGCGAGATAGAGAATGAGGCTCTGATATACAGGTCAAGGTGATGTAGGTTCATGTCAGGAGGAAAAGGCTACTGAGCTCTCCACCAAGCTGGAGACAGAGACCAAAGAAAATAAGTCTCTGAGGCAACAGGTGGAGCATTTAACCACCAAGCTCCAGGAGGGCCGAGAGACTAAAGCTCACTGATCAGCTTCAGAGAAAAAGAGAGAGCCACCCATCAGGAAGAGCTTGAGGCAGAGCTGAAGTCTCATGCTGACACAGTGAGCGAGGACCAGGAGCTGATCTATAAGCTGAGGGCTTTGAGGTGGGCCCTCTGTGAAATGATGGAGCAGCAGATAAAAGACCTGAAAATAAGACTTGATGGACAGACCTCCACCAACCTCGAGCTTGTCACTCAGCTCCAGGCTGAGAAAGAGGCAAGCCAGGCCCTCCAGGAAGAAACTGCCAAGCTCAAAGAAAAGCGGAAGGAGCAGGAGGACAAGGCCCTCGTCGCTTTACAGGCCGTTGAGCTGCTGGTAGAGGAGGAAATCACTGAGGAGATAATCCAAAGGAAAAAAAAAGAGGAGCTCAAGGTGGAAAAGAATCTGCCACTTCCTCAGTTTGAAGAGGAAAAGGAAGGATAGTCCACACCCACCAAGTGAGACTCCTAAACCAAAGCGGCTCACCCACCCCCTCCATACTTAATGTTTAAGGGCAGTTGAAAATAAAACAGTTCAGCTGTATATGTTCTATACTGTGTTTGAAATGCTTTTAGAAGATCTAGTGTTAAAAGTAGGTGGACAGGTAAACATGATAGAGACTGAGAGATTGGCTAAACTCAAAACTACAGCCAGAGCTTCATACTGAAAACCATATTTACAAAGTTCTTCAGTTTTTCTTGACTAAAATTACACAAAAACTATAACTGATAAACTGAATAAAACTCAAATTAAAATTTCAAAGGATTTTCTTCAACAAAATAAAAATTTAAAAAACTAAATTAATCCCACAGATAATTTCACTTGGAGTAGTCAACCTAAAGTGTTAACTGCAGGTTCTCTAAAACAGTGGTTCTCAAAGTGGGGTCTGGGGATCATTAAAGGGGTTCCACGGGGTTGTCAATAAATAGAGAAATAATTCATTTTCACTATAATTTCATACATAAGTAACACAATGACAGAATGTATGACTATTTTGGTCATGAGTTTCATACACTTTCTGTAATAAAACATCTAAAAGCAAATTTCTAATCAGATGGGACAAAATCTTATCAAATGGGGATCCTAGGTCTAATTTGTGTTAGTCCTTGACGAGAAAAAGTTTGAGAACCCCGCAAACCCACTTCTGCATAAATGGCAGTAAAATGTTTTTGTATATGGGACACAATCTTCTTAATTAGTGACAGTCAGCGGATAGTCTACTTGTCAGCAGTGTAGTCGACACACAGAAGGAGCATGCTACACTAGTGCAGTCAGGCCAGCTGGAAGCTCTGCTGTAAATACTTACCTCGGTACTATTTTTGTTCCTGTTTGGCGCCCATATTATTATCCATCTCAAACGAATACAACCAAAAGACGAACAGAGCTTTCATAGTCCGGGAGATCGACAGGTTAATGCGATACACATTGTGAAGTCATCCAGGATGAGAAAAATATAATTTCCTGTTACAGCTTTCAAAATACGACAGTTTCTGTCGACCCAATCGGAGTACAGTTTGAGAATACCACCTGCAAGTGTTTGGAAAGGAAGATATCGTGTCTCTGTGTGTAAGACAGCATATTTATTTCTGTGGACAGGCTCCTCCCTGCTGCAGCGCTGCTTGGCTTAACAGTGGCTCACCTGTCCTGAGATAACTGCACCTGTATAATTACTTTGATAGTTACTACATATTAGCATATTCACTGGTTGCTCATTATTTATCTGAGCTGATAAGAAGACCGTGGAGTTCGAAGAAAATAACCAAAGTAAAATAAATATTTGACTGCAGTTGACTCCACAGGTGATAAAAAAAGTGTTCCAATCACTGTCTCTAACCAGGTATACCTGCAATTTATGTGAAAAGACATAGAAATATACTGCTTTGAATAGTTATTTGTGTCCGATACGTTTTTTCCACAAAAAAAGATAAATTACCTGGTTAGAAATTCTCAGAATTACATCTACTCCTTCTCCCTCATTAATAATCCAGAATCTATGAATATGTAAATATATTCATTTTCAAAAGTTTAATTGCTGGACACAAGATATCTCCTACTTCACTGAAAAGTCCATTGTCACTGTATGTGCACTTGAGGCGTCAAGTTTCCACATCACACTTGTGTAAGTTCAATACTGGACCAGGATTAGCTTCAAAACTGATTGTGATGTCACAAATATTGCTCGTATGCCCCCTTTAACTTAGATTTTCAGTGAGCTCAGAGACACTTTCCATTTTCAGCAGATGAATGTGTAAACAGTCTTCCAGTGTCAAACTCATCATTCTGCACAGTGAATCTCAAACATCCAACTGAAGGGACGAGAGGAAAAACATTTTTTTGAATGGAAGGGGACTTAAAGCAGTGGTAGAGTAGAGAGGGCTTATGTGTAATTTAGTGTGGCTAGTGATGTCATAAATTATTGGCACAAAAAACTAAAGGTAATGGCATCTTGTGTGTTTGGAATTTTATTGATTATATATTTTTATTGGTAGCCCTATGTATGTGCAGAATTAACTACCACAGTATAAACACCACATTGATTTTTTTTGCTCTTTTCTGCTCAAAGATCATCTGAGTTCATAAAAGCTGACTGCAGTCAAATCTTTGAAGTAACACTGTCTTAATTAATGTATCATATAACACACACATAGAGTTTAAAAAATGACATCCCACTTATTTCGATGCCCAAAAAGCTACCACCAGAGGTCGACAAAATTCGGCGCCTCGTTGACTGAGGGGGAACCAATCTTTCCGTCGCAGAGGACGTGGTCGATAATACTGACGGACCAATATGGCGGCCAAACACGCCCCAAAACAAATGTAAGATGTAACTAAAATGTGTGTTAACCTGTAATTTGGTGCATTTTACATGTGATAATGTCCATATTAAATAGAGGGTCCATGATACATATTCAGTACAGTAACAGGCAACAGACGTAAACGCTAGCTAGCTTATCGTTAATTAAGCGCAGCTTCCTATTGAGAGCTACTGGACACACGTTAACAAGTCGTATAGTTCACTATGTGGGGTGAGATCGAAACTCCCGTTAAAACACAGCCGAGTTTGTATGAGAGGGATGACCAGAGCAGATTACCAGAGGAACCGGTGACACAGTCCCAGTCCCGGAGATGCCGGTTAGACAGTCCCGCAGACACTGGGCAGCTCCAAGACACTCAGGTGAGACCACCAGCATGAGCTCCATATACACTATTTTATGTAACGTTAAGACAGTTTTATTTCAGGGTATCTGCAGGTCTTGAAAAGTTTTGCAAAGCATGGATTTAGTTTTCCTCCTTAAAAAAGGCCTTAGAAGGTATTTAAAAGCCTTAAATTTCGTTCACAGAGGACTTCAATGTTTTTTTTATGTTAGTTATAATATGTTTTTTATGTGATCTTGGCAAAACCTTGCTGGAAAATCCCCAACTCTATTGTTCCAGGCCTATGACTTTAACTGAATTGCTTATTAATTCATATGAATTATTTTTAATTGGTTAACCTATCCATCCATTCATCCATTGTTTTTTTGCTGCTTATCCACGTCCAGGTCATGATTAATGAGTAATTGGTCGTATTATTGGGAATGATTGTTATATACTGCCAGAAAGTAATGACAAAATTTGTGAAACTAATTTAAATAAATTAACTTTTTTTCACATTGTGCTTGGTAAATAATTGTAGCTCTTATCATTGCTAATGGTTTGTATTGATATCATTTATACTTTGACTGTGAAAGTATTAAATTGCATTCTATGTGTTATTAAAATGTCCTTAAAAGTCTTAAATTTAAATTGGTGAAGCCTGCAGAGACCCTGTATTTATATAGCACATTTTATTACAGGTATGTGCCCTGGATGTATAATGCAAATACCTGCCCACTGTGCTCTGTCAATGTCATCATTCTGCTTTACACTAAATGTGTTTCTGGTTGTCTTTCATGAGCCAGGCTGTGTCCGGTTGTGTAAATGCCATGTTAGAGGCCATAGTGCTGAGCGGAAGCCTAGTGAAGAGCCAGCAGATAGGAGAAGCTGAACTGACCCCAAAGGAGTGCAGAGAGGAGCTACTACATCAATTCAGGAGCAGACCACTGGTGTTCCTGGAGAGGTACCATGTATGTGTACACAGCTCTATGTGTGAATGTATGTGTCCCACACATCCTTATTATAAAGGCTGGTACAATTATTAAATTAAAAGTATAAAACAACCACCTTTGGATACTTGTGTATTGCTAAGTATGAATAGGCAGTGAAGTTTAATGTATCAGAGGTGTTATGTTCAGTGAAGCGTATGTGCTGCCCTATCTGACTCTATCAGAGATTCCCAGATGACTGGGAACTGGGACTGGTTCTTCAAAATACACTTAAAAAATGTTCTTATAGGACTTGGCTTCATGCTCGCCTGTTAAACGGTTGCTTGGATTTTTAATAACCTTCCTAGAATACGTTGTAACTTGTTGCATTCAGCAGGTGGAGAGAGCTATAATGACAGTTACTGGGTTCAGTAAGTCTTAAGAAAGTCTTTCCGACTTTGTTGGTTTTAGAAAATACTTAATATAAGTGCAGCACCACAGTCAACCTGACATGTAAGAATTACTACATCATTTGGCAAAGGGATTTAACATGCTAACAACATATGTGTTTCAAAAAAAGGTTACTGTGTTAACTTATTTTTTTTGTGTTATCTACTCTTCCCCCATTTCCAGGCCTGCCTGAAGCCTCAGCATCTGTCAGCATTTACCCACGTCAGCTCAGACCCACGTGCCCAGCACTACAGCAAAGTGATACAGAGACAAGCTGCAGGATGCACCAACAGGACCAGGGTCCGAAACCAGCGCTACGCTGCCCTCAGGGCCCTGGAGAAGGGTAGGGACTTTGATTTTCAACAGTGTCAAAAATACAGATGGGTGACAAATTAAAGGAAAAGCCAACATAAAATGTCTTAGTAAAGTTTTAGGCCACTATGTGCTGCCAGAACAGCTTCAGTGCACCTTGGCATTGATTCTACAAGTCTCTTGAACTCTTCTGGAGGGATGAACACAAAAGATATTCCCTCATTTGGTGTTTTGATGATGGCGGTGGAGAGCGCTGTCTAACACATTGGTTCAAAATCTCCCATAAGTGTTTAGTTGGGTTGAGATCTGGTGACTGTGAAGGCCATAGCATATGATTCACATCATTTTTATACTCATCAAACCATTCAGTGACTCCTTGTGCTCTATGGATGGAGGCATTGTCATCGTGGAAGAGACCATTCCCATCAGGATAGAAATGTTTCATTGTAGGATAAAGGTGATCACTCAGGACAACTCTGTATTGATTTGCAGTGACCCTTCCCTCTAAGAGGACAAGTGGACCCAAACCATGCCAGCAAAATGCCCCCCACAGCATAACAGAGCCACCAGATCCCCTCACTGTAGGGGTCAAGCAGTCAGACCTGTACAGCTTTTTCCTTTAATTTGTCATCCATCTGTGTATATATATATATATATATATATATATATATATATATATATATATATATATATATATATATATATATATATATATATATATATATGTATGTATATATATATATATATATGTATGTATATATATATATTTATTTATATAGGTACATATCTCCTGACACTACAGTAAAATAAAGGTGAATGGAATTTTGTTTATGTCGCTCAAAGCATTAAAAAAAAACAACATTTAAAAGTCTCATCAGCAAGGGGACAGTCAAAATTTACCCACTGCTTCCACAAAAGAAATAAGAAGTAAGTTTTGCTGTTTAGTTTTTGAACAAGTCATTTGAATGTGGCTGCAGTGAAGTGTTGACTCAAGACCTTTGCCTGTGTAACTCAGTTCATCACCACACCAATCACTGGTGGTCCTGTAGTATGTACTCTATACCTGATGAAATACATGAATTGCATGTTGTTTTTTTCTGCTCACCTTGTCATCTCTGTTCTTTTGCGCCACCTCCTTTCCTAGAGGGTCAGTATTTCAGTGAGGAACAGATGCGGATGAGGGAGCCGCTGCTGTATGAACAGTATATTGGCCAGTACCTGACTGATGAGGAGGTGAGAAGAGAACATGCAGTGCCAGTGTTGTCATACACAAAGGATTTGCATTTGATTCCATTCATAACTTACAGCTGAGTTTAGATGGTTTAAAACTCCGTTTCTGAATGATTTCATTCGTGTTTTAGGTGCTAGAGCGCTCCCAGGAGGCCATGTTGGACGGTGCACAGGGGGGACCAGGAGCACCCGGGGGAAGCACAGGAGGGCTCGCCCACCTCCTCCTCAACTCCTACCAGGAGCGTCTCATCCAGAATCGCCTGCAGGAGGAGCAGGAGAGAGAGGATGGTGCACAGGAAGAGGAGGAGGATGAGGAAGATGAAGGTGAAGTTATAAGATATAAGACAAGAAATGCACAAAACACCAAATATACATGAGTGTGAAAACAGTGTGCTTGTGGATTTATTTTCTGTGTTGCTCAGGTGGAGAGACAAAGAAGAAAAGTGGCTGTTTTACTCTCACTGCTTCTCTCTCTGCTCTGTTCATCAGCATGTTTCTCTCTGTGTTCCCACTGCAGATAACGGAGTCCAGGAGAAGGCGTGGGAGCCGACCTCTGAGGAGAAGGCTCTGCTCAGGGAGGAGTTCATCAGTCAGATGCACCAACGCTTCCTTGATGGCAAAGACAAAGATTTCAACTACAGGTCAGCCACACCACCACTGACACTGACTGGGCATTCAGTCTGGGTAAAGGCTGCATTAGAGTTCAGCAGACATTGGTCAGGGTACAAGACAGTTTAGATCTGGCTCTGGTAGATAAAACCATTCCCCCTAAGTATCACTACAAAGATATATATCTTCTGAAGCCTGATTGAGATATTTGGGATTTCTTCCATATTTTATGAAAAATGCAACATAAAAATATTTGGCGACATCAGTAAATTACCACTGAGTGAGCAGCATTGTTGGAAATGTTATTCTTGTTACAATAAACATGATTTTGGTGTTGAATTTATAAGGTTAAAGAGCTTTTAAATACAAATAAAAGCCTGTTTTTTCAGATGGTGTAATGTCACCGTGTACAGTAGCTTCATTTATAGCTGTAGTAAAGTAGCAACATCCTAGCTAACTACTAGTGAACTAATGATAGTGTTAAAGTTATCTTCAAATAGTTACTGGCAAAGTCTTCAATTGAAATTTGGGGAAAAAAATCATATGCTCTGGTTTATACTTTTGCTGGTTTTACTTGGGGCTTCAAATTTTAGTTCACTGTGAGATAAATGACGTGTATGTTTGTGCAAACACAGGATCCTGTGTTTGCACAAACAGATGTCACCGAACCTTTTGATAAGCTGCCTTGAGAAATTTAACGTTGCTTTTGTGTAAATTGTGTGTGTGTGTGTCTTTTATAGTGAGGTGGATGAGAACCCCGACTACGACAACTTGGACATAGTCAGTAGAGATGCAGAGGAAAAATATTTTGATGAAGACGATGAGGAAGAAGAAGAGGAAGAAAACATGACAGAATAGTAGCTGTACTAACAGTAACAACTGTTTTACAGTCTCTGATCTGAGTGAACTGTGAATACAAATGTACAAAATAAGGTTGTGTTTTCTTTTTTATGTTACACCTGAATGCTTAACAGCTGGTAATAAACATTGTTTTGCAATTTGTATGACTACAATCTTTTTCCAAACTCAGAGAAACTGAACAGCCTCTTTATTCTGCCTTATATAATAAAATGACACAATGTAGCTCAAAACCTCAGAAATTCAACAGCAGTACACAGAAAATACTGTGTACTGAGGAAGTGAATCAGCTTCATCATTTGAAATGTTCATTTTTATGAGATGTACCAAGTCATGTTTTTTAGTGTATGTACTAAAATATATGTGAAATATATGTAAAAATAACATTCAAGTTGATTTCTGAGTATCCAAATTATGCCCTATATAAATAAAACACATTTGCTTATACTATTTACAGTACCATTAGAAGCTGGATGTCAAGGATGTCATCACCTGACAAGAGGAAATAAAGTTTGGGCTGACGTATACACTGATCTTTAGTTTTTAGGTTAATGTGTAAGATTTTAAATGATCCATTTTCTCTTTAAAAACTACAAACTGTAGTAAGAAATTACAAGAGTTAGTACAGTACAAAGATATTCCAAAAGATTTCAATACCTCAAATGGTTACTGTGGAAATTTAGATTTTTTTCAGATAAAAGTTTGATCTTGTCTGAATCTTTTCAGTGGCATTCCTGACTATGGATTGAGCAAAGTTGTTAAATTTCATCATACATCACACAGTGTATCACGTCATACAGAATGGATCTAATTTTCCAGTGGGCCTATAATCAAAAATGCAGTTGATGACTGCCACATTCTGGCAGAATAAGGGCCTTAAAATGAAACAAAATGTGTGTGACACAGATGCTTAAATTTTTTATTGCTCAAGGATTTTGCAGGGGTTAAGACTACATTTTTTGTCTTTGAGTCACAAGTCAAGTCAGGTCTGCAAGCTGCAAGTCTGCAGCTCTGTAGAAATCATCATTGGCTATATCACAAATGACACATTGGATACAAACCTTTGATAATGTTGGTATGTGTGTGTTTTTTTTTTGGGGGGGGGGTTGTACATTGGGTCTGATATATGGCTCAGAATATGAAATTTTTCACAATTAGCCCAAAGTTCTCAGATGGACTCATTTTTGCTCCCACTGTTGAGAAAGAAAGTAAAAGCATTTTAGCATCTTAATTCTGAAAATTACTATGTCCACAGCTGTCTTAATCTGTTTTTTAATCTAATGTTTGTTTGAGATCTAACCTTGGAGATCTTGTTTGCAAGTTATATCTGGCCTGGCAGTGTAAAATAAATACTAGGAGATGGTGTTCATTCAGGCGAAGACATGCACATTTCAGAGACAGGTGTGTTGGGATTACATGACAACGATACATCACTTGCTTTGTTGTTTGCAACCAATTTCCAAATGGAAGAACAGGGCCTTAAGAACATGATGTCAAAGTTCTTTAAAACTTGCCACCAAAATGTGATCTCAAGCAGTTGTTCAGAGTTTAATGCAAGTAAATTGCTATGCCTTCAACTGTGGGAGACCAGACACAGATGGAAATGATGATGGTAAAGTTGACAATAATATATGCAATTAATAATAAAGCTGTTGGTGTGAATTAGTCAACTTTACAATAAGACTACAGTGACACGCTTTCATTGTTTAAATTTCTTTATTTGCAGGGTGTAGTATTCCTCTTGCAACTTTAAGACTTTCAATTGCATTTTTATTTTTTCTCTCTTTAGCTGATCAAGGTCCATCGTATCCAAATTAAAGCCAGCAGAGGGCCCAGAGGATGGACCCTCCAACATGTCTGAGGCTTGGACTGTTTGGGGACACCTGTGGAAGAAAAAATCTATTATGGCCGTGCATGTAAATGAAGCATATTTGTTTATCCAAATAATGTCATCATGAGACTACCTTTTTTCTTGCACCATCTCTTGTAATTGAGCCACACCAGCGGTGGTGATATCCGAGTTCTCACCAACCAGCACATTCACACGTATAGTGGGAGGGCCAACACCTGTATAGTTAGTAGAAAAATTCAAATTTGAAATGCATTTTAAGTAATTACACAAAAAATAGACAATGTTTCCAACAAAACAGAATGTAAGTTATTAAACTTATATCTACAAAAAGCACATGAAACTGTTGATTTCTTACTCGTCGCCTCTATGCTTTCTTCTTTAAAGCCTCCAATGGACGTTGTGTTTGCATTTTCATTTGCAAAGGCTTGACCACTGGCTTCAAATGGTGGCATGTAAAAATGCTCAGTATCAGCACTGTCACAGTCTTCAAAATGTTCAGTCAACTGTCTCTGCATTTCAGGCCCCATCGCTCTTCTCCTCCATTCTTCCTCCTTCTCTTCACAATGCCCCATTTCCGACTCTCGGACTTCTGTCCCCTGCAAGTTGTCTTTGCAGAAGACAAAATGTCAAACAAATAAAGATATTTTTTTCAAATTCCTGAAATCTTAAACCATTGTACTATTCAAGGAACTGTTTAATCTTCATTTGATGCTAACCTATAATGTCGGCAGGTTTGATTTCTGGGGATGAGGTAGTTGATGATGGAAAATTTACAGCTTCAGTTTTGATTTCTCTTTGTCCATGTTCTTCACTCTTGATATTTTCACTCAGCTCCTCTCCATTTTCTTCCTTAATACCTCCAACGACGGGTGGTTCTGGTATCTGAGTGGGATCAATGTGTCCGGCTGATGTGACGGAGGTGTCATTCTTTGCCGAGGCATTGCATCCTCTCTTCTCTTCACTCTGTGCATCCACTGTAAAAAAATTGGCTGCTCACAAGTTACAGAACAGTATCACTTGAATTACAAAGTAATACTGTGGAATTAGCAGACACATATTTCTAGATTGAAATGGGATGAACATTAGACGTGGTATGAGCATCACTCTACAAATTAACTGATTTAATCTCACTGCTCATACTGTAATAAATTGCTGACTTTGCTGAAGCAGGAGAGAAGCAATAATAATAACATTTGCAAACCTATTACTGGATGATCTGTGCAGTTGGACTGACAATCACGCCTGACCTGAAACCAGGACACATACAAAAATAATACAGAAAAATGTGACACAGTTCATCAGAACTACTGTGCTGTGTATTATCATTAATATCATTACTATGGTAAACATTTTACTTATGTTCATAACTACAGTATAGTGTGTTATAAACCATTTAATAAATGTTTATATACTAATTATACAGCAAATGCTAAATAGGGGGATTTAAAGTAAAGTGTTACCAGTATTATGTTTACCATGTTCACCCTCTTACTTTAGCGTGCTAGCATGCTAACATTTGCAAACTAGCACTAAACACAAAGCACAACTGAAGCTGATGGGAATGTTTTGTAGGTATTTAGTCATAAACCAAAGTAATGGACACATTTAAATTTTGACCTGATGAAGGTACTAGATGAACAGCTGGATGTGTAGGCTTCAGTGTGTGTATCTATCTATTCAATGGTCTATTTCACGCTAAACCACAAACTTCATGCTGGCACGACAGGAAAGGTCAGTTCTCAGTCTTACCTCTGGCAGCCTCTCGATGAGAACTTGCAGTTTCATTTGCAATGCACTTTTCTTAGCTGCTGAAATGATCAATTTTGTCTCACTCCCTGAAAGAAGAGGATTGATATTGAGACATCCACCAAGAAATGCTTAGTAGCCTAACATGCCGTCAATTTCAGCAGATGAAAGTTGCTATTAGAAAAGTCACCTTCAAATGCATCGTTGTCACTGTCGTTATCAGCAACAACAGGAATATCCTCATCTTCCATTTCTCCCTTTTCCAGTTTATCTTCCTCTTCTACAACCTCTCCTCCTTTTTCAGTCCCTACCCTTTCTTCCTCCTCCTCCTCTGTCTCTGGTGCCAATTCTTCACTGCCTGGATGCCAGTCTTCATCTTTAACATCATCTTCCTCATTTCCTTCACCAGATTGTAGGCTTATTTCTGACTCTTTGATAGGAATATAGTCATTTGAAATTGTTAATTACTACTTGGTAGGTCTAAGCATTGAATAAATATAAAATGGATACTATTAAGTTGGCATGCACCCTCTCTTAATGGTTTTTTTTTTTAATTCAAATGCTGGTTCAAGTAACAGTTAGAAGTTGTAAGAAGATGCAGACAAACCTTCAGAAAGGCTCCCTGATTCATGGTCTGATGACAGGATTTTCTTATGCTGGAAGAATAAAGATAAAATACTCATTACTGTCAAAGTTTTATGAATTTGTTTAAGAAAATCTGTATCACAATGTATTCTGAAGTTCAGTTACCTTTGCAGTCTCAGTTCTTCTCCTTTTAAATCCCTTAGTGGTTAAAGAACCTTGCTGTGAAGTAAGTAGTGTTATTTAGTGTTTGGGCAGACTTTCTTAAATAAAGAAATGTACACCATGCTTAAAAGTTAAAAGAAAAAAAAAAATCTTACCTCAAACCAAAACTGTAGAGGCTTATTGTCATAGAAAATACTTGTTTTCCATTTTTTACTGTGCCCTTTCCCTCCAAAGTCCTCAAAGGCAGGTGGAGCAAACCAGTGACCTTCACACTCAATACACTCCTTGCCTAATCAGCACCCCAATACAGCAACACAAATTAGAAACAAGAAGGAGGAAATTACTAAAGAACAATCAAACGAAAACAAAAGATGTGTTGAGTAAACTCACATACAGTACAAACACAAGATCCTGCTCACCTCTGTCCAGCTTTCCTACATCCAGGATGCCCTTCTTGTTTCCACAGGTTACATGTAAGAATCCTGGATTTGGCACACATTGACATAAATGGCAGGAGCTGCTCACACAGTTGACATTCAGCAAGAAAATGTTTGACTGTGACATGTCAAGGACATGTTTTGTAAAGAATTCAATAACCCAACTTAATGTTAGACTCACTGTCTTCTTGTGTCCTCTGGTTGTGGGTGTTCTGGGTGGATGGGCCTGGCTGCTCATTTTCTTCTTCTTCATCCTCCTCTTCATCCTCCTCTTCGACTTCCTCTTCCTTCTGCTCATCATCTTCAAAATATCTGACTCTCTTTCTAAACCTTTGGCTAGATCTCCTGTCCCTATCTTCTTCTTCAGAAGAAGAAAGACTTAACCGAGTCCTTTTTCTCTCCATTCAGTATTTTCAAATAATTAAAAGAGAAACACAGTTGAGTTCTCAGAGCAGCTTATAATTAAGCTGTTGCATTCTTACCTTTTGAAAGGCATTTTCACCTTTGTTTCAGTATTTACACGAAAACTACAATTTTAAAAAACAGAGGAATAGCACCTATATAGCAATATTTTTGTCCTAAAAAGCATGCTCCATTTTTTTCACTGCCTGGGTGGCACAGGGAAGAAAATATTTGCATACCACTGCACAGATCGAGGTTCAGGTTGTGACAGTGGTGCATCCGGTTTGGCCCTGAGGAAAAGACGTAGCACCATTAGTGGTTGGGAAGCAAGTGAGAGATCCTGTCCTTGTGGTCTGTTTGTACTGTGTCTCTCAAGCTACATAATTCAAACAACAACAACAAAGAAGACCTGGATTGGGAATAAGAAACTGCAGTGGTTCTTCTATGGTCTGTGGAAGCAGAAAATTATTTCATTTATATGAATTGTTTGTCCTTGTTTAACCTTGAAGATGGCCTAGTGGCCTGCAACCTACTAACATTTTAAGCTACATAGTGTTTTTATGAATATAATTTCAAATATGATTCATTCTTCCAATAATAATTTCCTGTCCTCCTCCCCCCAATTATATACTGTATGTGATGCATCCTTGGTTTTTATAGTGCCCTCAATCTAACTAATCTAGACTAATGCAGATGGCTGTTTTTTGACTTAATCCAAGAGGTTAGGTAGTGTAGAAATGCAAGAAATTTGTTTTAAATTTAAAAAAATCCCCCTCCCCACCAATTATGTATCTTTCAATTTTGTATCAATTCCATTTTGATACATGACCAGGCACCTATGTACATGAGTACAAGTGCAATCTCAAAAACAGAGGAATAGCACAACATTTTTGTCCTAAAAAGCATGCTCCTTTTTTTCTCTGCCTGGGTGACGCAGGGAAGAAAATATTTACCCACCACTGCACAGATCAAGGTTCAGGTTGTGACACTGGTGCTTCTGGTTTGGTCCTGAGGAAAACAAATTGTACCATTAGTGGTTGGGAAGCCTGTGAGAGATCCTGTCCTTGTGGTCTGTTTGCACTGTCCCTGAAGCTACACAATTACAAGACCTGGGCTGAGAGTAAGAAACTTCAGTGGGTCTCCTATGGTCCTATGGTTGCCCGTCATTTTTGTTTTACTTCAGACCTCCTTTGCAAAGATGCTTGTGGTTTCCTAATCTGCTGCCCACCTGATGGCACAGCAGGGTCTATCCAAAGAGTCCATGTTCAAAAGCTCGGACACATTTAATATCATGTATTATTACTATTATTATAATTGTTATTATTACTACCATTTTGGCACAGTACACACAACCTCACACAAATTTCTGCAACACAGTACTTATATAACATACTTAAGGTGCAACATTCATATTGTGCACAATGTATACTGTTAGACTTCACCCTACATTGATATGTCAGTGACAACTTTTTATATAAATGTGTATTGCATGCTTTTAAAAAAGCTCATCTTTTTGAATGTCTATCATTTTAATATGGACCAGACAGTTTCAAAGAGACTGTGGGTCTCCCCTCAGACAAAGCTTGGAAAAAGGTGCTCCCTCACCACCCATTAGTTTACTTGCCTAGTTTCACTCTGATCCCGGATGCATATGGGATGATTGTGTTATCTGATCCCATAGACACTCAACAATTGAGCCAAGATAGCCTAATATTGTTGTTTTACATAACCTTAGACTACACAGAATACATCAAAGTCTGTCCTAAGGTTCTTGTGCTTCCTAGCAGATGACAATAAACGTGAACCTCCCACACAGGTGTCTAATGAAAACATTTCTTCACTGAGTCAGCATTCCAGATATTGTCACACCCATTGGTTGACATATTACTTCTTATCACTTCTTTAGAAAATGGGAGAATGAACATACTAATACACCTCCCAGTTTCAAGACAATGAAAAATGTCAGTGCAATAACTTTGCAAGTTATTATAAATTCCAGTTTTTAATTTTGAACAGAGTTATGAACTGTACAAGATCAGTCATCCAACATAGACTATATCCTCTACTGTTGACGAACCCAATGATAAGTTTCTTTAAATTCTCCTCAGAAATTAAAATGTATTTTCGCAGAACTAAACAGCCTCCCACCGCTTCCTAATGACTGTAGATACTCACGCTGAGGTAAGCAGAAAGGGTCGGGCAAATCGTTCCGTTTCTTGTAAAAAAAACCCGAAAAAAAGACCGCGAGAGCATACGGAAGTATGCTGCTGCTGCCCCGCAGTCCCAGTCAGAGAGAACTGTCAAACTAGTAAGTCAGATGAAACCACGTGAACTCACTTCTCTCATCTCTTCAACTGTCCGATAAATACTGTGACGTATACATGTTAATATATGACAAATTCACGTTTATCGCGACTCACATAGGCTTTTGCCCACAATGCCACATACAGCATACAATGTGGCATTATTATCAACCATCTGACGTGAACATAGATGCGTTAAGTATCGTATTGCACAATTCACCTTTCTTTTGCTTAACAATGAATTTATGCAACAACACTTTCAATCCATCGGACAGTTGTGGCAGCTATTGATTGGCAACTATTTTATTCCAATTACAGCAAAAAGCTCAGCAAACACACAGCGCCTGTTCATCTGTTCATCTGTTCAATCTGTTTATTATGAACGATTGTTTCACAAAACTGGAGTAGAAACACACAACGGACTTGACATTTGTTATTCAAAAATCACTATAATAATGACAGATAAAATCTCAAAACATTGTCCTACCTCTGCTGATTAGGAAATGAAACAGAAACTGAGCAATAGACACGCCTACAAACTTAGTCAATCACCAGCAAAGAAATTCAGCCGTTTGAAAGTCACCCAGCATGTTATTGTGCAAGATCTACCACTAGGGGGCGCTGAAATATGAAAATCACTCCGTGTTCAGACACCGAAGAGGCAGAAAAATACTGTCACAACTAAGCAATTACAGTTCTGAGAGGTAAACATTAACATTTCCTTTCTTTCTTTCTGCTGGTTTTATGTTTTTTATGCTGCTGGTTTATGTTTTATCTTTTATGATAGGTGGCTACATCACCGTTACAGACACATTATTGCAAATTGCCACAAACATACTATGAAACATATGAAGAATATCTGCTTAAGTAAACCATTTTTTGACCATAAAACAGTATTAAATTCCATTTCAAAACACAATGTGGCTCATTAGCATTTTTTTACAGTTTTGTTACATGAGTGGATTCAGTCTAAATCAGGAGAAAGCTATAAAATCTAATCTTTTTTTCTGGTTTTTGACAGATAGATTTCATAAAACCTTTTTTTCCAAACAATTTTTTTGAAATACAGTCCATCACATTAATTGAACATCTGTTATAGAGTTGAGGAAAAGATGACTAATTACTAACAATGCATCACTATCTAAACACACACCTACTCAGTTTTCTTGTTAGACATCCATGGTATTTTTCCTGAAGTAGTTTGAAACATATAGAAATAAATGCACATCAAGATGATCATCATCGGTAGAGCCCAAACTATTCCTAAACTCAAGAGTGCTCCAAGGAAGAACATGCAGACCAAAAGTAGCAGTTTGAGTTTTATGTTAGTTGCCTTCTCTGCAGCCAGTCTTGCATTTTTCTCCTCTTTTCTCCACAGCATCCTCTTCTTCATCTCCAGTTCTTCCCCCTGGTAATGCTCCTCCAGCTCTCTCTCCTTGCGGCTGATCTCATCATCTCTCTCTGTCAGGATGCTCTCCTGTCTTTTCCTGATCTTCCTCTCCTCTTCAGGGTACAGGTCCGTATGGTAATGACCCCCTGCATTCAGGGCCATCAGGGTCTGGATCTTTGCGATAAAGCTTGTCACCTGCTCTGGTTCCTGGTCTTCTTTGTTGTTGAAGACATGGAAGCCACCACTACACTTGCGTATGAAGCTGCGGAGGTTTTCTTCACTCTCAGTGATGACGTCGTTCATCGTTTTTCCCTCCAAACGATCCCCATGGGTGAACAGCACAATAGTGTAGTCCCACACTCTTGGGCCAAATCTGTTTTCGATCAGTTTGTTGGTATCTTCATCCTCCTGAGTCATCCTTCCTACAGGGACCACTAACACAAAGACGTGAGGTCCTGGCTCCTGGAGTTTGACAGACTGCAGAATCTCTTGAACTATTTCCTCCTTTTTGCGATCTGTCTCAAAAAGCCCTGGTGTGTCAATCACAGCGATGTCCACATCCCCAACTTTTCCAACCCCCTTTTCACAGTGTTTAGTGACTCTCGCCAGACTCATGTCTGATTCAAACACCTTTCTTCCCAGGATGGTGTTCCCACTCGAGCTCTTGCCTGCCCCGCTCTTCCCAAGAAGCATGATCCTCAGGGGCTTTACCTCTGTAAGTTCAACAAATAGGAAACACAATAGGTTTGTTTTTAGTCATCAGTGTGGTCTCAGCCCACAGCTTTGTTCACCTTTACAAAATAAGTCACACTTACATTGTGTCATCACATTATCACAAATGCATTACATTTTAGTTATTCGTGTTGCTGATTTTAATATAGAGCTGAACCTAACAATTATTTTCATTAACGATCAATTTGTCAATTATTTTTTCTATTAATTGTTGGTCGTTTGGTCTATAAAATGTCCAAAAACGGTGAAAAATGTCACCGTTTCCAAAAGACAAGGGTGACGTCCTCAAAAGTCTTCTTTTGTCCTGACCAACAGTCCACAACTCAAAGATATTCAGTTTACTATCATAGAGGACTAAATAAACCAGAAAATATTCATATTTGAGAAGCTGAAATGAAAGAATTTGGCATTCTTAAAAAATTACTCAAAAAGACTAATCGATTATCAAAATAGTTGGCGGTTAATTTTCTGTCAATCGCCTAATCGATTAATAAACTAATTGTCTTTCACTAATCATTAGTATACAGGTTAACACACTCAATGTGCTGTATGGTACAGTATATGGTGGTGTGTAAGCTATTACTATATTAGTTAGTTTTTTCTCCAATATTTTTGTGATAAAAAATATGAAAGCACGTAAACAAGATGTCATATTCTAGGTTTCCCTCTAAAATCTTCTTTTTGATATCACCATATTCTTTTATTTTTTCAAATAATCAAGTTTTTCTATGATTAGCCCAACTTTCCAAGTGGGTCAAAAATGACTTCTATGCATTTGCAGAGGAAATGTACAGAACCCTTTCATGCTTATAAGTTATTTCTGTCAGGTTTGTATTTACTGTGAACCACAGCTTGACAACCCTTAACTTTATCATTCAGCTACTTTATATTAAATAGTACATGTAAACATTCTCTCTATATTGTTTTATTTCAGAAAAAAATACTATCACTAAATTGGTAGCTGTTTTACATGTTATTCACACATTGATTTCAATTGTGTTAAAGAGTATCTGTTATTATAATGATATTAACCTGCTTTGTTGCCAACTAGCAGCACTGTATTTGGATGGGATCCAATGACATAAGTAAGTAGCTTAGTAGCCTCATATAGAGATTTCACAGTGTTTCCTCAAGGTGCTTACTAAGGAGCATGATAGAACACATAAGGAGTCAGCTGAAAGGCCATGGCAAACTATCAACCCAGTTCACTGAAGCAATGGGGAGGCATGAAGTGGCACCAAAACAGGGTCACGTGAAAAACATGTCACATCTGCTGAGTAAAAGCAATATAAGCAATATACTAATGTCCAATGATCACAGCCAGAAACAGTCAAAAACACAAATGTTTCTTGCTTCTTTTCTTTTAAAATGTGTTAAAATAAAAATTACAAAGCTTCAATAATTCTTGTGTGGAATTCACAAACCTATTTTGTGCAAAATTATGAAGATAGTATGTAGAAAATCCTCCTTCCTGCCCAGTCCTAGGTGGGCAGGACTCAGCCTCAACTTAATAGGCCACACCTGAACTAATAAGAGGTCTGGCTCAGGCCCTGCTCAGTCTCTTTTTGTTTGCTGTAACATTCTGGTCTGTATGTAGAAGCTGCTGTTTCTTCCAGTTGACTGTAACCCTGGATGCGTTATTTGAGTAAGTTATGGATATTTGTTATGGTTACTGCTGTTTCTTTGTCTAATGACCAAATGAGTGCTTTGATTTGATTAAGATTTATTAGAGTACCTTTGTTTACGGATTGTTTTCATTTGCCTTTTAAATCATCTGTGACAGTCAACTATTTAAGTGGAAATCTTTTGAACAAGACAATAAAGTGTTGAACTGCTCTCATCTCTGTTCCTCAACTTTAACTGGTGTGCCAGTGCAGCGGCTCTTTAAATAACCCAGCTACCACAAAGTCAAGATTCTACATAGTCTATTTATTTCTAACAAAATAGTCGATTTTGACCCAGTTACAGAAGAGTGTTTCCTGCTTTTCCACACTGTTTCCATTTCTGTAATTTTGTTATCTTGGTCTGTTTTGTACACACAATAGCTTCTGCATTCCTGTCCATCCTGGAAGAGGGATCCCTCCTCTGTTGCTCTGAGGTTTCTGTTTTTTCCCTGTTAAAAGTTTCTGGGGGGGAGTTATTCCTTATCTGAATCGAGGTTCTTGGGATGTGCTGTACAGATTGTAAAGCCCTCCCCCAAGGCTGTGATATTGGACTATATACATAAAAATGTTCTTGACTTGACTAGATCCAAATGACTGTTAGCTTAGGGTTAAAATGCAATAAAACAAATGTTTACTGGAAAAGAAGGGATGACACAGAGTGCCTGTTCATTTTCAATTACTGTATGACTTAAATGTGTTTTTAAGGGTGTCATGTAGACTTAAAATTGTGTATTTAGCTATATTCAGACTTTTATACTCTTATAACTATAACTCTTTCAATTTGCACATCCAATGGAAAGCAGCCAGGGCAGAGCAAATACAAAGCTGTACAAATGACTGTTACAAAGTCTTAGTGTAACTGAGACAAAAATGGGACAAAAGGTGACAGTACATGCAGTACTCTGACCTTTTAGTTAGAGTAAAACTGTGTACTTCAATAAGTTGCTTTAGGTAAAGGCTTCAGTCTGGAAAAGACAAAAAACACCTCTGCTAAACCTCCCCTCTGTCTTCCCCTGCTCCTTTTTCAGACCTGCCCACAGCCTCTCGACATGTATGAGCAGGATTCCTACGCAGTTGTGAACTTTCTACATTACTGAAAAATTAAGAAGTGTGACTAAGTAATTCCTGATAATGAGTGACAAAGTGTCGGGTGGCTACATTTGTCCCACGAAACAAAAGAGAAAATAAAGCACAGCTTATTTTAAAGAACTTACAACTTTCCTGACAGTACGGCTAGGTCTACATTTTTGTTACCAATAACTCCAGAGGGCATTTGTGTTCATGAGCAACTAAAAACAGCTTAACTAAAAGAGTTAAGACTAAAGAGCTCATTTTCATACTTACGTTGCCCGAGATCCTCCTTCTCTGCAGATGACATGTTGTCAGAGTTCATGGCAGAAGCAGATCCAGCTCAGTACTGCCTGAGTTTACAGAGGTTTCTTGGAAACAGCTGACTTGTCCTCACTCGCAGTGTAGTTATTCTTAATGTTCGATCTTGCGAGGGGAAGTTTATTTGTTCAGATCAGTCGTGATTTCAGCTTTTCTCCTGTCTCTGTGAAAATGTGTTTTACAAGACGGAAAATGAAAGTAAAACCATGAGGACATGCAATGACGGCAGGAAACTTGCTCAACACAAGTTTCACAGGTTTCAAAGGCCAACGATCTGAAAAATATCCTCCTAGAAAATCACTGCCGGCATTAAAGTACAGCATATTATACAACAAAACTTTAACTTGTGAAATAGTAAAAACCTAAAGTAGAATTATGTGTTTTCATGGTGCAAATATATACTTTTTTCATATTGTCAAGTGACAGAAAACAAATGAAAGCGACACACTGAACACCCGTAACTCACTGTCTCATGATGATAGTCTGCATACAGATGATTTCTGGTTTCTTTCATAGCAGTGAATTAAAACATGTTTGTGAAGATTTGTCTGCAGAACAGCTTTTAAGTTATTGAAGTGTTTTAAAGGGTCACTTAGCTGATGAAAACTACAAAAGTATTTAAACGTATTTAGGTTTCAAATGAGTGCTTTGTCTTTACAAGTCTGATGAAGGCTCCATATGAAGTGGACTTATGAATACCTTAGCTGACCAAAAACCAGTTAGTAGATGAGCAGCACCATCTACTGGCCAAAACATTTTATTGATAAAGGTGCATTAAGGGCCACAGTATCCACAGACCACAGCAGGTTCTGCCTTGAAAAATGATGCAAATTTGCATCACGAAAGGTACAGTATGTAATTGTAATAGTGTTGTAAACATTGTAGATCATTTGTACTTTATTATGAGATGTTAGATCAACTACTCTGTACTGTAGAAATGTAGAAATTTCCTATACAAATAAGGGTATTTGAGTTTTTGAAATAATTTCTGTATTATTTTATTCTTTTTTTTTTTTTTTTTTTAGAGTTTTTCTCTTAATCATGTGGTTGTTTCAAACAACAAAAATGTTCATAGTTGTGGGCCCCTCAGACAAAGTCTTTTCAACTGAACATTTGAGGAAAATTATTTTATTGGATGTTAGCACTGCAAACTGGCATCAATGAAGACGTAAAACATGTAACAAAAAAAACCCATTTGGGCAGTTCATATGACTACGTTTTATTTCTGTTATGTTGAAGAGAGAAAAATCCCTTTTCAGTAGAACTGTTGCTTGTAAAACTGAACAAGACATAATACTCAGGCTGGTCACCACATGTCAGGAATGTTCATAATCATGATCTCAGGACAGGGAAAGAGGTTTAAGAGCCCCTGCTTTCTGGCCTTCATCACTTCCGATCAGCCAGTCTCTGCAGGAGGGCAATGACTGTGTCCTGTTTGGAGGAGAGTAGCTCCAGGGCTGTGGCTATCCTGCCGAGGGACTCTGCCATCCGCACCTCCCTCCTCTCACGCCTCTTTTCTCTGGCTTCGACCCGGCGGCGAGCCACTCGATCCAGGTAGGCCTGCTCCTCCTGTCTCTTCAGAATCTCCTGGAACAACGTAGTGCTGCTCTGCTCCTCATTTCCTGTCTGGTTTTGTCCATCTGTTCCTGTTGTGGTTGTTGCTGATAATGAAGTGGAAATAGAAGATGCGAGACAGGAGGACGTCGGGGGTAAAGAGGAGGAGAGGCCAAGGAGATTCTGGGTGTTACTAAGGTGAAAGGGTACGACACCCGATGAGAAGGACGGAGCTTTACGGCTTACGAAACGGTATGTGTTAAGGTCTGTGTTACAAGTTGGCCCAAGAGAAGGGGAAGTTAAGGCTGTTTCTGTAAAACAAGGTGAGGAGATAAAAGATGGAGATGGCACAATGGTGGCTGGATGAATACTGGTTCTAACAATGTCACTGTTCAGGACAATCAGGGGCTTGATCTCTGACAATGGAAAAAGAAGAAGGTATATTTCTGCCAGTGGGAGGTTAATTCAGACTAATTTCAACTTCCTTATGAAACTTATGGAAAACGTTTGTCAGTTTGGTGTTCTGGGTCAGAACGCAGACCTGATCCAGTTCTGCGTTCTGACCATTTGTTTTCACGTTAATGTGTAAGGTTTTAAATGATAAATTGTCTCTCTAAAACTATGAACCGTAGCAAGAAAGTACAAGAATCAGTACTTTACAAAGATATTCCAAAAGATTTCAATATTTATTTACCTCAAATGGTTACAGTGGAAATTTGATTTTTTTTTTTTTCAGATAAAGACATGCACATTTCAGAGACAGGTGTGTTGGGATTACAAGACAGCAACACACCACTTGCTTTGTTGTTTGCATCCGATTTCCAAATGGAAAAACAAGGCCTTAAAAACATCATGTCAAAGTTCTCCAAAAACTCACCACCAAAATGTGATCTCAAGCAGGTGTTTGGAGTTTATAGTAAGTAAATTGCTCTGCCTTCCACTGTTGACAATAATATGCCTGTCATTTATAACAAAGCTGTGGGTGTGAATTAGTCAACTATACAATTAGACTACAATGACATGCTTTCATTGTTTAAATTTCTTTATTTGCAGGGTGTAGTATTCCTCTTGTAACTTTAAGACTTTCAACTGCATTTTTATTTTCTCTCTCTTTAGCTGATCAAGGTCCATCGTATCCAGATTAAAGCCAGCTGAGGGCCCGGAGGATGGACCCTCCAACATGTCTGAGGCTTGGACTGTTTGGGTACACCTGTGGAAGAAAAAATCTATTATGGCCGTGCATGTAAATGTAGCATATTTGTTTATTCAAATAATGTCATCACAAGACTACCTTTTCTCTTGCGCCATCTCTTGTAATTGTGCTGCATATTGGCCAGAGGTGGCAACATCTGTGTGCCCTGAGTTCTCACTTCTACACTTCACCAGAAAAACTGAAAAAAGAGGATCGATATTTATACATCCAAAATGAAACGCATAGTAGCCTAACATGCCATCAATTTAAATAATAGTGTTTCTGCAGATGAAAGTTGCTATTAGAAAGGTCACCTTCAAATACATGGTTGTCACTGTCGCTATCAGCATCAGCAGGAATATCCTCATCTTCCATTTCTCCCTTTTCCAGTTTATCTTCCTCTTCTACAACCTCTCCTCCTTTTTCAGTCCCTACCCTTTCCTCCTCCTCTGTCACTGGTGCCAGTTCTTCACTGCTTGGATGCCAGTCTTCATCGTCAACATCATCTTCCACAGTATCTTCAGCAGATTGTAGGCTTATTTCTGACTCTTTGATAGGAATATAGTCATTTTGAAATTTTTAATTACTACTTGGTAGGTCTAAGCATTGAATAAATATAAAATGGATACTATTAAGTTGGCATGCACCCTGTCTTAATGTTTTTTTTAATTCAAATGCTGGTTCAAGTTACAGTTAGAAGTTGTAAGAAAATGCAGACAAACCTTCAGAAAGGCTCCCTGATTCATGGTCTGATGACAGGATTTTCTTATGCTGGAAGAATAAAGATAAAATACTCATTACTGTCAAAGTTTTATGAATTTGTTTAAGAAAATCTGTATCACGATGTATTCTGAAGTTCAGTTACCTTTGCAGTCTCAGTTCTTCTCCTTTTAAATCCCTTAGTGGTTAAAGAACCTTTCTGTGAAGTAAGCAGTGTTATTTAGTGTTTGGGCAGACTTTCTTAAATAAAGAAATGTAAACCATGCTTAAAAGTTAAAAGAAAAAAAATCTTACCTCAAACCAAAACTGTAGAGGCTTATTGTCATGGAAAATACTTGTTTTCCATTTTTTACTGTGCCCTTTCCCTCCAAAGTCCTCAAAGGCAGGTGGAGCAAACCAGCGACCTTCACACTTAATACACTCCTTGCCTAATCAGAGCACCCCAATACAGCAACACAAATTAGAAACAAGAAGGAGGAAATTACTAAAGAACAATCAAACGAAAACAAAAAATGTGTTGAGTAAACTCACGTACAGTACAAACACAAGATCCTGCTCACCTCTGTCCAGCTTTCCTACATCCAGGATGCCCTTCTTGTTTCCACAGGTTACATGTAAGAATCCTGGATTTGGCACACATTGACAAAATTGGCAGGAGCTGCTCACATAGTTGACATTCAGCAAGAAAATGTTTGACTGTGACATGTCAAGGACAATGTTTTGTAAAGAATTCAATAACCAAACTTAATGTTAGACTCACTGTTTTCTTGTGTCCTCTGGTTGTGGGTTTTCCTGGTGGATGGGCCTGGTTGCTCATTTTCCTCGTCTTCGTCCTCATCATCTCCAAAATATCTGACTCTCTTTCTACACCTTTGGCTAGATCTCCTGTCCCTATCTTCTTCTTCCGAAAAGAGTCTTAACCGAGTTCTTTTCCTCTCCATTCAGTATTTTCAAATAAATAAAAAAACACACACACACACAGTTGTATTCTCAGCACAGCTTTTAGTTAAGATGTTGCATTCATACCTGTTGAAATCCCTTTTCACTTGGACAAATTTTGTGTCAGTGTCTACATGAGCATAGGCGCCTGATCAATTGAGCAAGTGGCACAAATGCATCCTCATAATTCAATTAGGGGAAGCAAAGTTATGGTTTTGCTACCCCACTTTTTGTCTTTTTAAAAATCAACCTATCATCATACAGTTCCCACAATCAGGTGATTATATTTAAGCACCCTATATCAGTGATCATTTTTCTATTTTCAGCAACTGACAAAAACAAGTAATAAAAAAATCTGACGTTTTCGGACTACCCTTTGAGTTGGTTCAGTCCAAACCGTTGCAAGAGACAGACAGAGCGGAGCTTTTCCTCGCAGCGCCAAAGTGTACATGCAAACAGTCACATGTACAGCGGTGGAAAGTAACTTGTTTACACTTCTGCAGAATACTCTACTTTAGTTTCAGTTTAAGTCAGACTTTGCATGGAATTATTTTTAAATATGATGATACATCACTCCATGTAATGATCTCTCATCCGGCTCTGTGCTGCACTTTCATTATTATGATTATTCTGTCATTTTCTCATACAGGATAAATGAGAGCTGCAAGTTTACTCTGAAGGGGGGTTTGGAGGTTTGAGGAGCAAAAATCACCTTCTGAGTTGTGCATTAAAATAGCCTATCCCTTGATTTGAGATAATGTAGGTGAAAATAATCTACTTTTGAAGTTATGATTATTCATTTCTGTATAACATCAGCTAGTGGTGCTAATAGCTACCAATAGCACTTGTGTGTGGGATTGGAATTAGATAGTTGTTGTGAGGCCATTTCATTCATCCGAACTGTTTTTACTTTGTTGCAATTGTTAGACTTTGAAGATGCCTTGTGAGCATTGAGAATAGCAACCCTCAGGTTTAACCAGGTCTAATTATCCAAATCATATTGTGATGTGTTGTAAGACTATTTCATTTATATAAATTGTTTGTCCTTGTTTAACCTTGAAGATGGCCTAGTGGCCTGCAACCTACTAACATTTTAAGCTACGTAGTGTTTTTATGAATATAATTTCAAATACGATTCATTCTTCCAATAATAATTTCCTGTCCTCCTCCCCCCAATTATATACTGTATGTGATGCATCCCTGGTTTTTATAGTGCCCTCAATCTAACTAATCTAGACTAGTGCAGATGGCTGTTTTTTTGACTTAATCCAAGAGGTTAGGTAGTGTAGAAATGCAAGAAATTTGTTTTAAATTTTTAAAAAAAATCCCCCTCCCCACCAATTATGTATCTTTCAAAGTTTGCTCCCCCATTTTGATACATGACCAGGCACCTATGTACATGAGTACAAGTGCAATCTCAAAAACAGGGGAATAGCACAACATTTTTGTCCTAAAAAGCATGCTCCTCTTTTTTCTCTGCCTGGGTGATGCAGGGAAGAAAATATTTACCCACCACTGCACAGATGGAGGTTCAGGTTGTGACACTGGTGCTTCTGGTTTGGTCCTGAGGAAAACAAATTGTACTATTAATGGTTGGGAAGCCTGTGAGAGATCCTGTCCTTGTGGTCTGTTTGCACTATCCCTCAAGCTACACAATTACAAGGCCTGGGCTGAGAGTAAGAAACTTCAGTGGGCCTCCTATGGTCCTATGTTGCCCGTCATTTTTGTTTTACTTCAGACCTCCCTTGCAAAGATGCTTGTAGTTTCCCAATCTGCTGCCCACCTGATGGCACAGCAGGGTCTATCCAAAGACTCCATATGTTCAAAAGCATGGTCACTTTTAACATAATGTATTATTGCTATTATTATAATAATTATTATTACTACCATTTTGGCAGTGTAGACAGATGTGTGTATGGCAAAAAAACAAACATAAAAAAAAAACAATGATTTGCGCTGCTTACATGCAGATTGCAAATTGTGGCACTATCTGGTTTCACAAATTATTGTCAACATATTATCATCAAATCTATGAGTCCTACAATCCTCTCACATGCATGGGTCACAACTAAGTTTATTTTTATTAGTTTAACATGTTAAAATTAATGTGAAAGTCACAGCTTGCATGTTGCCCAATTACCATATCACACACACAACCTCACTCACAAATTTCTGCAACAAAGTACTTATATAACATACTTAAGGTGCAACATTCGTATTGTACACAATGTATACTGTTAGACTTCACCCTACATTGATATGTCAGTGACATCTTTCTATATAAATGTGTACTGGATGCTTTTAAAAAAAAGCTCTATCATTTTAATATGGACCAGACAGTTTCAAAGAGACTGTGGGTCTCCCCTCAGACAAAGCTTGGAAAAAGGTGCTCCCTCACCCCCATTAGATACTTGCCTAGTTTCACTCTGATCCTGGATGCCTATGGGATGATTGTGTTATCTGATCCCATAGACACTCAACAATTGAGCCAAGATAGCCTAATATTGTTGTTTTACATAACCTCAGACTACACAGAATACATCAAAAAGTCTGTCCTAAGGCATTTATTAGTTCCTGACTCTGGGAAAGTGGGAAAAACAGTACATTTCCCCCAAATCTACTGTATCTCTAAACTATCTCTTTAACCAAATCACACAAATTATATTCTATATGATCTCCTTTTGATAACTTATGTGATTACTAATGTAATATTTTCTCATTTCCATTCACTGAGCCTCCCCTGAAAACTGTTTGGAGCCCCCCTGGGGAGGCCCACTTCCCATTCTGTAAACCTCTGATATAGACTACTAAATTTTATTTAGATTTTTGTGCTTCCTAGCAGATGACAATAAACGTGAACCTCCCACACAGGTGTCTAATGAATAAATTTCTTCAGTGAGTCAGCATTCCAGATATTGGTCACGCCCATTGGTTGACATGTCACTTCTCATCACTTGTTTAGAAAATGGGAGAGTGAACATACTAATACACCTCCCAATTTCGAGACAATGAAAAATGTCAATGCAATAACGTTGCATTGACAGTATGCTAAGTATGCTGCTGCTGCCCCGCAGTCCCAGTCAGAGAGAACTGGTAAACTGGTAAATCAGGTGAAACCACCTGAACTCACTTCTCTCATCTCTTCAACTGTCCGATAAATATTGTGACGTATACATGTTGTAATATATGACAAATTCACGTTTATCGCGACTCATATAGGCATATCTGTTTATTATAAACAATTGTTTTACAAAACTGAAGTAAAAACAGATGACCGACTTAACATTTGTTGTTCAAAAATCACTACAATAATGACAGATAAAATCTCAAGGCATTGTCCTACCTCTGCTGATTAGGGAATGAAACAGAAACTGAGCTTTAGACACTCCTACAAACAATCACCAGCAAAGAAATTCAGCCGTTTGAAAGTCACCCAGCATGTTATTGTGCAAAATCTACCACCAGGGGGCGCTGAAATATGAAAATCACTCCCTGTTCAGACACCGAAGAGGCAGAAAAATACTCACAATTAAGCAATTACAGTTCTGAGAGGTAAACATTAACATTTCCTTTCTTTCTTTCTGCTGGTTATATGTTTTTTATGCTGCTGGTTAATGTTTTATCTTTTATGATCGGTGGCTACATCACCGTTACGGACACATTATTGCAAGCTGACACAAATATACTACAAAACAGTCATAAAACATACGAAGAATATCTGCTTAAAAAAACTTTTTTTTTTATTATCATAAAACAGTCTTAAATTCCATTTCAAAACACAATGTGTCTCATTAGCATTTTTTTTTTTTTTTTTACAGTTTTGTTACATGAGTGGATTCAGTCTAAATCAGGAGAAAGCTATAAAATCTAGTCTTTTTTTCTGGTTTTTGACAGATAGATTCTATAAAACATTTCCGCAAACAAATACTTTGGACACAATCCATCACATTAATGAACATCTATTATAGACTTGAGGAAAAGATGACTAATTGCTAACAATGCATCACTATCTCAACACACACCTACTCAGTTTTCTTGTTAGACATCCATGGTATTTTTCCTGAAGTAGTTTGAAACACATAGAAATAAATGCACATCAAGATGAAGGCTCTTGGTGGGCAGGGCTTAGCCTCAACCTAACAGGCTGCACCTGAACTGATAAGAGGCCTGGTTGTGGCCCTGCTCAGTGTTGTTTGCTGAAGCATGCTGGTCTGTATGTAGAAGTTGCTATTTCCTCCAGTTAACTGTACCCTGGATGCATCATTTGAGTAAGTTATGGATATTTGTAATAGTTATTGCTGTTTCTTTATTTATTTATTAGAGTACCTTTGTTTACGGATTATTGTTTTGTTGTCTTTCAAATCATCTGTGACAGTTAACTATTTATTTAAATAATTAAATTACATTAATTGAATAACCCAGCTAACACAAATTCAAGTTTTTACATAGCATTTTGTACATGTACATGACTATTAGCTTAGGGTTAAAATGTAATAAAACAAATGTTTACTGGAGAAGAAGGGATACCACAGAGTATTCACACAAATAACACACAAAAGACTGCTACAAAGTCTAATTATAACTTTAGTTAGAATAAGACTGTGTTCTTCAATAAGTTGCTTTAGGTAAAGGCCTCAGTCTGGAAAAGACAAAAAACACCTCTGCTAAACCTCCCCTCTGTCTTCCAATGTTCCTTTTTCAGACCTGCCCACAGCTTCTCCACTTGTATGAGCAGGATTCCTACGCAGTTGTGAACTTTCTACATTACTGAAAAATTAAGGACTAAGTAATTCCTGATAATGAGTGACAAAGTGTCGGGTGGCTACATTTGTCCCACGAAACAAAAGAGAAAATAAAGCACAGCTTATTTTAAAGAACTTACAACTTTCCTGACAGTACAGCTAGGTCTACATTTTTGTTACCAATAACTTCAAGAGGCATGTGTGTTCATGAGCAACTAAAAACAACTTAACTAAAAGACTTAAGACTAAAGAGCTCATTTTCATACTTACGTTCCCCGAGATCCTCCTTCTTTGCAGATGACATGTTGACAGAGTTCATGGCAGAAGCAGATCCAGCTCAGTACTGCCTGAGTTTACAGAGGTTTCTTGGAAACAGCTGACTTGTCCTCACTCGCAGTGTAGTTATTCTTAAAGTCTGATCTCCTGAGGGGAAGTTTATTTGTTCAGATCAGTCGTGATTACAGGACATTTAACGAGGGCAGGAATGCAACATTTTATACAACAAAACTTTAACCTGTGAAATAGTAAAAACTTACAGTAGAAATGTGTTTTCATGGTACAATTTTTTTTCATACTGTCAAGTGATAGAAAATAAATGAAAGCGACACACTGAACACCCGTAACTCACTGTCTCATGATGATAGTCTGCATACAGATGATTTCTGGTTTCTTTCATTGCAGTGAATTAAAACATGTTTGTAAAGATTTGTCTGCAGAACAGCTTTTAAGTTATTGAAATGTTTTAAAGGGTCACTTAGCTGATGAAAACTACAAAAGTATTTAAACATATTTAGGTTTCAAATGAGTGCTTTGCCTTTACAAGTCTGATAAAGGCTCCATATGAAGTGGACTTATGAATACCTTAGCTGACCAAAAACCAGTTAGTAGATGAGCAGCACCATCTACTGGCCAAAACATTTTATTGATAAAGGTGCATTAAGGGCCACAGTATCCACAGACCACAGCAGGTTTTTCCTTGTAAAATGATGCAAATTTACATCATGAAAGGTACAGTATGTAATTGTAATAGTGTTGTAAACATTGTAGATCATTTGCACTTTATCATATATTATATTAGATCATTAGATTATATATTAGATCTATTACTCTGTACTGTAGAAATGCAGAAATGTAGAAATTTCCTATACAAATAAGGGTATTTGAGCTTTTGAAATAATTTCTGTATTATTTTATTCTTTTTTTTTTCAGAGTTTTTCTCTTAATCATGTGGTTGTTTCAAACAACAAAAATGTTCATAGTTGTGGGCCCCTCAGACAAAGTCTTTTCAACTGAACATTTGAGGAAAATTATTTTATTGGATGTTAGCACTGCAAACTGGCATCAATGAAGACGTAAAACATGTAACAAAAAAAACCCATTTGGGCAGTTCATATGACTGTAAGTTTTATTTCCGTTATGTTGAAGAGAGAAAAATCCCTTTTCAGTAGAACTGTTGCTTGTAAAACTGAACAAGACATAATACTCAGGCTGGTCACCACATGTCAGGAATGTTCATAATCATGATCTCAGGACAGGGAAAGAGGTTTAAGAGCCCCTGCTTTCTGGCCTTCATCACTTCCGATCAGCCAGTCTCTGCAGGAGGGCAATGACTGTGTCCTGTTTGGAGGAGAGTAGCTCCAGGGCTGTGGCTATCCTGCCGAGGGACTCTGCCATCCGCACCTCCCTCCTCTCACGCCTCTTTTCTCTGGCTTCGACCCGGCGGCGAGCCACTCGATCCAGGTAGGCCTGCTCCTCCTGTCTCTTCAGAATCTCCTGGAACAACGTAGTGCTGCTCTGCTCCTCATTTCCTGTCTGGTTTTGTCCATCTGTTTCTGTTGTGGTTGTTGCTGATAATGAAGTGGAAATAGAAGATGCAAGACAGGAGGACGTCGGGGGTAAAGAGGAGGAGAGGCCAAGGAGATTCTGGGTGTTACTAAGGCGAAAGGGTACGACACCCGATGAGAAGGACGGAGCTTTACGGCTTACGAAGCGGGATGTGTTAAGGTCTGTGTTACAGGTTGGCCCAAGAGAAGGGGAAGTTGATGCTGTTTCTGTAAAACAAGGTGAGGAGATAAAAGATGGAGATGGCACAATGGTGGCTGGATGAATACTGGTTGTAACAATGTCACTGTTCAGGACAATCAGGGGCTTGATCTCTGGAGCATTTGTTGGGCTAACGGTTGCTGTAGTCATTGAGGTTATGGCAGCAGTGCTACTGATGATCTGACCGCTGGTAGCAACCTGACCCATTGATTCCACACCAGCAGTCATGGCAAAGTCACCATTGGGGTGCGTGATGGTGGTGGGCTGTGGGACCTGTGGTTTTGCAGCGATCTTTGCCAAGGGACCAGGCAGCGCAGAGATGGAGCTGCCACCTTTGGTTCTTTTATTGTTGGTGATCTGAGTTCCAACAGTGTCACAAAGTGTGGCATCCATCAACTAGAGGGAGAAAAGACAGACACAAAGAGGTGGAAAAAGAGCATAAAGAATTAAGTTATCTGTGTCTAAGAATGCTTCTGACTGTAAACAGCTTTGTAATCTATGTTTTACAAATAAGTTCCTTCATTTACAACTATAAATGACTGTCTTGTCTTCAGTCTTTCCCCACTTGTAAAACCATTTCTGTAGTTTGTCCTCAGAGTTATAGAGGCTAATAATCCTTACTAATTACCTTTCTCTTTTAGCTTATTTATACCTGGCAAATCATAAAGACATATTTACATGTTCCTATGGCTGTAAACACAGTCTGTATATATTGTGTAGACAGGCAGAGTTGGCAAGAAGATCCAAGGGACACCATTCTTCAAAAAGATATTCCCTCATTTGGTGTTTTGATGATGGTGGTGGAGAGTGCTGTCTAACATGTCAGTCCAAAATCTCCCATAGGTGTTCAATTGGGTTGAGATCTGGTGACTGTGAAGGCCATAGCATATGATTCACATCATTTTCATACTCATCAAACCTTTCAGTGACCCCTTGTGCCCTGTGAATTGGGCCATTGTCATCCTGGAAGAGACCACTCCCATCAGGATAGAAATGTTTCATTATCAGATGAAGGTGATCACTCAGACCAACTTTGTATTGATTTGCAGTGACCCTTGATTTGCAGGGGACAAGTGGACCCAAACCATGCCAGCAAAATGCCCCCCACAAGCATAACAGAGCCACCAGATCCCCTCACTGTAGGGGTCAAGCATTCAGACCTGTACCAGTTTTTCCTTTGTGTGTATATATATATATATATATATATATATATGAAGTGTGTGATTCTGTTATTTTTTATTCAACCTTGGTTGGAGATTTTCTCTACATTGTATTTGAATAGAGAGCAGGAAGGAAGCATTCATCCTGTCCCCATGTTTCTCTTCCTACCATTACACTCACATCAAAGAACTCCCAGGTCGTTTTAGCATGTCCCGTCTCTCGGCTGCGGTCTTTCACCCTCTTGTACGTAACAATGAGGTTGTTCCACTTGCGGCGGATCTTTTCAACAGGAAGCACATGCCCCTTTGAGGCCATCTCCTCCTGGACACTCTGGAAGAGCTGCGACCGTTCTCGAGTCTCATACAGGCCCCAGCGGCGCCCGACAGCCTCTATCAGACACAGAACAGCTTTGGAAGAGAAATCAGAACCAGAGGGGAGCGTCTTCTCTGAAGGAGCAGGTGGCATCACTGAAGCTGGGAAAGGACACAGATGACTTAGGTTGAAAAGATATATATCTGAAGATTTTCTGTAGGGTTGCTTGAGGTTCCAAACGTTTTCAATACCACATAGTTGAATTTGTTTTAGTCAAGTGTAATAAACTGCAAAATCTTTCTGAAGTCTGTCAGCGCTAATACGTTTATCAACACGACAAAAGTTATATGTGAGAGAATCGCTTTTTACAATCTAATGATTATTCTAATTATTATGAGGACAATGCTTCTGTGAGCTCATATTAATAAAAATCACATTATTAATTACCTGGAGCTATCTTCAGGTAGGTTTTTCCATCCCCTGATGTGGTGAAGAACCGGTCTGTGCTCACAGGATCTGATGATGATGAGACAGATAAAAGACACATTTCCTGCATGATAGATCAACAGATTCATCATGGTAACTGTTGTTATAGTCAGAATTTTTAAATAATATCAGTGTGGAAATGAATGCATTTTATTTTAATTTGCACTTGAAAGAAAAAAAAAAAGATGACAGCACTCACACAGCAGTACAGGAGTAGCTGTGGTGGCTGCTTGCAGCTCTGTGTCACCCAGTACCTCTGCAGTCTGATCCACTCCTCCTCCTCCTCCTCCTCCTCCTCTGCATGCGGTATCACCGCAGGGCGCAGGCGACTCCTGACTGCCCAAAACCAGCGCAGATGTATTTTCATCGACCGCTTCAGTTTTCACGTGCATTGCTGCGACGTCGCAGCTGCCTCCTTGTCGATCTTCCTCCATGGCTGACACAGAAACAAAAACATAAGCCAAATGGAGGAAAGACAGAGAGAGAGAGAGCCTGATTTGGCTGCGCAGGCGTTGAATTGGGGGAAAGTTTGGAGATCGCGGATCTCAATCGGTGATGCCGAGTTCAGTCCCGGTACTCACTGCTACAGTCATCATCCCCACACGTCAGGTTACTTCATGTGCGTGATGGACACACGCCACCCCCTGTATGTTTTTCATGAGGGGCAGAGAAATGGCTGCGGTGTCCACCTCAGCCGACGGATGCGCAGGGCGGCTGCGCAGCTCTCAGCACAGATTTGCTGCGGGCGACTGTAGCAGTGACGTCAGCAGACAGCACATAGAGTACACACGTTACATTTTATACATGTTTGCTGAACATTAAAGCTTCAAAATGAGACTATCATCAGGATCCATCTTCATGCAGCTTCTCTCAAATGAGTTAAAGAATCTGTTTGAAGGCCTTTGGACCACATTTAATGTGAAAAAACATTCACAGCATTGTTTTTTTCTCATCTCATAACTGAAAGTATGGCTGTGTTTATAGCTGATATAAACAAAACATCAGAAAACATTGATATATTAAATTTAGTTGTGGTCCAGTGTTAGTCGCTGTATTAAAAGACCATTCTGCTTTTGGAAATGATAGCAGATGCTAATCTTGTGTTTTTTCATCTACATCTGTATGTTCATCAATATAAGCCAAGGCTCTGCTATTAAAGCTCTGAACAAAAAAATATTTTATTTAATTAGACACCCATAGGCAACAGACCAGTGACGTCACAAGTACATCATACTTTAAATTCTGTAAACATGGAAATCCCGTTTGACATTTTGCATGATGTAAATGCTTTAGTCATACCCTGTATAGTCTTCCTTTTCTAATACATAGTCTGTTTCTCTTTACACATATTCTTTTTCCTGATACCTACATACATTCATAATACATACAATCTGAAACTCACAAGGTGGTGCATCATATAAATAAATCAATAAAACATCCTGGGAACATACAGTACATATTTAAATGAATTTAAGTTTTCCTTACTGCAAAGCACTTTTTTTTTACAAAATTTACAAATATTAATCTTATTTTTAATTTAAAATGCAATGCCTCTGTCATACAAGGGACTGAAGGAAAACACTGAAATATTAAACCTGTGGTTATTTTTGTTTGTTAGATACTTGTTACATCATTAAAGAAAAACTATCATTAGTGCGTAGACAAACTAAACAACAGACATTACCTTTTCAAATACATTCTAGCACTTTTTTACATTATATTGAAATGTGTTCCATGTGATCAAACTGAAATGTACACTGTTGATGACACATGACAGTAACATTGGATATACTGTATATAAACTGTACTTCAAACTACAGTATTTGTAAAAGTAACTTAAAGGAGAAACTCCACTGGTTTTGCATTTGTTTACAAGTCTTGGGGAGTACCACTGCATATGTGAAAAAAGTTTTATGAAGCCTTTTTGTGGCTCCAGAAGGAGCAGTGCAAAGTGAGAAAGATATTGTTGCCTAAAGATTATAAATTTTAAAATGTAAAAAAAGTCTTGGGTTGTAGAGTAAGAAAGAAATGAGGTCACACTTTCATAGAGTACATCCTCTATATCTTAATACTAATTTTTCTAAATAAATTTTGCATGTCAAAAAGTACGCAAGTTAAACTGGATGAAAACTAAAAACAACTAAAGACCAATTTTTGCTTTAGGCAGCACCACAGCACTGAGACCGTGCTTATTAGGGTAACAAATGATCCATTAAGCATTGCTGACAAAGGTGAATGCTCCATCCTCATATTGTTGGATTTGTCTGCAGCCTTTAACACAGTTGACCACAGTATACTGACTGAAAGACTCCAGCAATGGGTTGGCATATCTGGGACAGCCTTGAAGTGGTTTATCTCCTACTCATCCAACATAAGCTGTTTTGTTCCAACTGGTGAAAATATTACACCTTCTACCTCTGTAAATTTTAGAGTCCATCCTTGGACCAGTGTTGTTCTAATTGTATATGCTCCCACTTGGTTACATTATTCGCAGGCATGATATCCCATTCCACTTTTATGCAGATGACACACAGATGTATATACCGGTGAAGCCTGAGAATCCCACTAGCATTTCCACTTTAAGAAACTGTTGAGCAGATATAGAATATTGGATGTCTGCAAACTTTCTGCAACTGAATTCTGACAAAACAGAAATTCATTGGCTCTGACCATCACTTTGTCCATTCTGTAAATATCTTAAGCCCTCTGCAGAAACCTCGGTGTGATATTCAACTCTAGCCTCGTACAAAATTGTACAAAATGCAGTGGCCAGACCTCTAAGATAGACCAAGAAAAGAGAACATATTACTCTTCTTTTAATGTCCTTACACTGGCTGCCAGTTGGTTTTAGAACTTATTTTGAGATCCTACTCATTAATTTTAAAGCACGTCATGGCCTGTCCCCAGATTACATCTCTTAGCTACTCTCCACTTATCAACTTGCATGCAGTTTGAGGTCCTCAGGCAGGAACCTCCTAGCTGTGCCTAATGCAAGGGTGAGGACTAAAGGACACAGCGCTTTTTCTGTCAGGGAACCATTATTATGGAATGACCTGCCAGAGAATCTCAGACTTGCAAATTCAGTGTCTTCTTTTAAGTCATTTCTAAAAACTCACTTTTATTGTAAGGTTTTCTTATAATCTTTATTTATATTGTATGATATGCACTGTATGTGGGAATGTGTGTGTCTGGCATTGTATTCTATCCTTTGTTCTTTTGATGTCTGTCTTGTAAAGCCCTTTGTAATGACTTGTTTTGGAAAGTGCTATATAAAAAACTTAATTGTTATGATGTCTCCATATTCAAATATAAGTCCCTTTCCTTGTATTGATTAGCAATTCTTGCTTTTGAGTTATTTATAACTAGATACAAAGGGTATGTTCGAAACAAATGATCATATGGCTACTTCCTACTACTGTTCCTACTGTTTACATTTAGAACAATTTCCCAATATCAGTATGGTGAGTCATATAACTGAAGACTGTTTATCAGGTTGCGTTTTCATGGATGTTGAATGCATTCTTAAATTCCACGTCAAATAGCTCCTTCAGTCTGACTCCCATGGCGAGGAATTCAGCATTACCCTGCAAGAGAACATAATAGTCCTTGTCACTAAAATATTTTGTAAAAATGAATTTATTTCTCTATCTGTTGATGCACACCTCTCGGTAAAGAATGTAAAAATTATGAACACTCTTGACCCCGCCTGTCATCCAGAGATACTGCTTCTTACTTTGTTATATGAGGCACAGTTGGTGAAAATGAGCTGGACGTCGGACACAAATTCTCCAACAGTCTGGTAGTGGTTCTTCTGAAGTTTGTCTGCTACATTGCCCAGCCACATTGGAGTCTTGATCACAGTGGTGTAGTCTCTCAACTGTGGGTGTCAAGCAGAAATGAATGAAATGATCAACACTCTACAAGCCAAAATATATTTTGAAAATTAGATTTATGGTGTGCATCAATTTCAGGCTACTATAAACAAATAGCTGTTGATTGTGTGACTCTGTCTCGTCCATAGGGACGTATAAGAAAAACACTTACATAGAGGCTTGGGTTTGTAGCAAATACTTGTCTCTCATCAGCGCTGTGCAGACAGAGGAGGATATACTGGCATTCCTGTAGATGTACGCAGTGTGAACGTTAAAGACAGACAGACATTACTGTAAGATTGACAGACCTAATGACAAAGAGACAAACAGAGAGAGTCAAAGAGTCGGACACTGTGCTCACCAGCATGTGTCGGGATATTTGGTGGGACATGGCTGCTGTCCTTTCCAACTCATCGGCGTAACGCCACTGTTGAGTCATTCTGAATACACAGAATGTACACATCCATGGTCTATCGTCCCTGCTCACACATACACACACACACACACGCAGTCAGTCAGTTGTCAATTTAACTAGTGTTATATGAGTATAAAGCTTGTAATTTATTAACTCCCAACATCGCGAATACATTAGTAACATTATTTAATTGAAATGGTGCACATGTTAGCAAACTGTTGCTTATTTAGTAATCCAGCAGACATGGAGCCACATTGTCATTCATTTGAAATCATGTTTCTGGTGAATTTAGAAGTAATATTCACTTTCCTTTTAGCTCTGAGGGAAATATCTGTCTCTTCAGCTGCTAAACACTCCCCTATTTTCACCAGCTAGTCGCTAACTTTGTGGTTTGGTGATGGGTAGGTAGCGTGCAGTGGTAAGAGAGGATGATGACAGTGGTGAGAGTGAACCAAAACAGTAAAGTTGTGGGCCATGAAGCCAAAACAATGAACTAAAAGACACTACATTGCTCCGCAGAGCTGAGGGAAACTGCAGAATCGGGTGTTATTTTTTCCCGCGGGTTCATTGATACATTGTTTATATAAATATTTATTAGTGCAGCTTTAAATTACTATTTCACCAAAGAAAAGTATTTTAGGTCACATTCATTACAATGTCTACTGTTTGAAAAGATCAATGTGATATTTCAGTTTTTCCTTTTTAATTCATTTGCAAAAATTTCTAAAATTTTGTTTTCACTTTGTCATTATGGGGTATTAAGTGTAGATTGATGTGGGAACAAATTTATTTAAATGATTTTAGCATAAGGCTGCAACATAACAAAATGTGAAAAAAAGTAAAGGGGTCTTAATACTTTCTGAATGCACTGTATATTGTGATTCACAGTGGTTTAAAATGATACAAAATCTCTTTCAGCCACAATAAAGTAGTTAAAGCTAAAGACACATGACAATCAACAATCAACTAGAAACAAAAAAGAAGAAACAAAGTAACAATGAAATTAGAATTATATGCCTTGGTTGGCTCTTATTGTGATCAAAGCTCACCCTAAAACGGTGTCTTCCACATGAGGCAGGTGACATTTCTGGTGGAAGGAGCGAGGGCAGTGATCACACACCACCAGCTTTTCTTCTTCTTCACTTTTACAGATAAAACACTCATCATCGTTTTTCTCATTCTCCTGCCAAGACATACATGAGAGCAGCTCTATTTACAACATAATGCTAGGCCATTGAGAGAAATAGTTTCTTTGTTTATAAAAATCTAAACTCTTTTTACACTCCAGAAGGGGCAGACTTGTAAGTAGCTCACTGCACTGGCCATCTCATTGTTCATGCAGAATAAATATGAATGTAATGTGAGGAAATTCTGTTTCAGAGTCTGAAACAGATCAACAAACTTACCAGTTCATCATGATCTGGACTGCACAGTTTGCAAGTACACAGCAGCGAGTGGATTTTCAAGATTTCTGCCTGAAATAGAAACATTAACAGTGTCTTCCTCTTTGTTTCATAATTTATGTCTTTTTGGCTTAAAAAAGCTTGTGGCTCTGTTTTTAGATGATTATTCCTATAGTTGACCCAACCTGTCTATATATTTTCTTTTGCTCTCTGTCTTCATCTCTTTACATTTTTTCTGTAAGTTAAATAACCACAGATGATTTTGTTTCTTTTTAACCAATTCTGTTTAGGCTGATTTGAGTCCAGGATGGTCTGGATTGAAGTCCACTGTCATAAGCCAAGCTGAAGATTTGTCCACTCTATTGTCTTTCAACTTCATCTTGTAACTTCTGGAGGCCATGTTGGGATGCAGCTTACAGTTCATATGGTGGAAGTTTGATGAAATGTTATCTTGAAAGTGTGGTTTTATGACAACAGCAACCGCTTTAGAAAAAAATCAGATTTCAGTGCATGTAGTCCTATGACCTGATTGGTATGATTAAATGACAAACTTCAAAGTGTAATTATTCCCTCCTTCTCTATGCTAATGCTATAAACTCCATATCTGTGGACTTTAATGACCAAAACACACACACACACACACACACACACAGACACACACACACACAATGTGACACCACCCTGACCGTAGTTACCTCTATGAGGACACTAAGTGGTTTGCCTTCCCACAGGATGTCTTTCCTCCAGGAGGTGTCTGTCTGTGTTGATGCCTCCTTCACAAACTCCTCTGGGCTCATCCAGCTCGTCTCGATACGGATACTCTTCCCACAACGCCCTAGAGATTAAAGCAAGTTTAGAGGAGATGCATTTCTTTGTTTTGCAGGATAGTTCATATATTTTTACACTGACTATTCACCAGAGTTGCAAGTCTCTAATAGAAAAACAAAATGCACATTAACCTCTTCCACTCCCTGAGGATGCCGGCGTCCGTGGGTGACATTATTGTCTTTCAGAGGCTGTAGGTGGCTCAGCTTTAAAGCTACAGTGAAGATACTTGTATCATATAAAATTAGGTGACCTCAGTATGTCATGCTAGCTTGTCAGGAAGAGGGCTAAATAACGCTCCAAAGTTATGCTAAAGTTAGGCTTCTGGCAAAGCAAAAGCTGGCATGGCCATTTTCAAAGGGTTCCCTTGACCTCTCACTTAAATATATCTGAATGAAAATGTGTTCTACCATTACCCACAAGTCTTTCCTTCACAGACATACCCACTTTATGCTAATCCCATGCAGTTTTGGGCTAAAATCATGCTGTTTTTGCATGCAGTATAAATGTATTTTCACCTATTCTAAAAATGGTGTATTTGAATATTTCTGCATACTGGGGTCCCTAAACAGTCTTGGAATTGCATAAATTGGGTATAACTGGAAAGTTGAGACTCTTGGGGATTCAAGAAGCCCAACTGTATTCATATGTGATGATGTTAGTTCCCATAGTAGCCATTTTATTGTAGTGAGACCAATTTTTGAAATTTGACTTCACTGTATACAATGACCTATTGTGAACTCTAGGATAATCTCAGCCTCATGAAACTTAACAACCACAATCTAGAGTCCTAGGGCATTCAGCAGATATATGGCTTTCCTAGGTATATTGAGAATAAGGGGATTTCTGAGCAATTTCCAGAACAGAAAGCTTACAGAAACTCTTACAGAAACCCCAAAATGTCAAAAGATTTTGATACCAAATCACAGCATGAATTTTTCTATGGTGTTCCTCAAGGTCTTGGTGTTTTAATGTGTTATTTTGGAGGGAGTTTTGACCATTTTTTAGCAATTCTTTACTGGTCAAAAATGGTAAAAATTTGCACCAAATCTTTGTAACAAATGGTATCAACCCAAAAACTGCTGCAACAGTTTATGAAACATAATTGAGCATGGGAATGGTCATAATATACTTCCATCATAATGTTCTAAGCCCCTATACACTCTAAACTTCCAAAATTTGAATAGGCACTTAACAAAAACACAATGTTCATTACAGATTTATTACTTGAAAAATTTGACACACAGTGCTGAACTGCACCTCAAATTAATCTTCAGGCTCCCAGCTTTTAGATGATGTATACCACTTCTATGTGGCATATACAATTGAACTGCTATCTCTCGCTAAACATCCCTTGTACATGGTAGGGGGTTGGGAGTAGAAGAGATTGAACAGGATTTACAGTAGAGATATCTCTATTCAGCTTCACTGTGTATTATACCATATAGTTACCTGATGCAAATCGTTTTTTGTGTAACGTCCCAGCTATAGTGCCGCATGTCACTTTGAACACCGTCTCACCACTGTTATGACTGGATTCTGGCTGCTCTTCTTCTTCATCTGTAATTGACACATGTAGAGAATTTGATTAACAAAGTCTATTCATATTAGCATGGTCGTATTTCAAACCTGAATATCACTGTGTATAAAACAGCACCTGTGACATCTGGGGAACTTTCTCTCTCACTTGATGACTCCTGGTCTTCCTGGTCTTCATCCTTTTCCTCATCAGACACTACAAAAAGGAGGAGGTGAAAAGCCATCTTATTTTTGTTTCACATATCCATAATTTCTCCCACATTAGCACTTAAGAAGCTCACTTCAGCTACCATTAGATTTTAATGTTTTAATATTTTATGTGTGGTATCAGATACTTGTGGGAATGTAGCACTCACTCATAAGCTATAAAAAATACCCTATGTATTAACGTGCAGTCGTAAGAAATGTTTAAGACCACTGCTGGTACTGCCAGTCTTGCCCAAAATCAGTATTTTGCACGAAAACAACAAACCTGGGATAGAAGTTTCAGATGGGAACAGTGATTTCTTGGCCTAGCAGGAAGAAAAATGAGGATACGACTCAGACAAGAATCAGCAGTCAGAATTTGTTTCTGTATTTTTGCCACATTCCTTTCTTACCTTTTTACTCCCTCCTTTGTAGCGCACTGATTTCAGGTGCCCTTCCTGCAGTCAATTCCAAAAAAACAGAAAATAAAATGATTTCCACAGCAAACGATGTGAAGTTAAATATTAAAGGAAATCAAACTGTGTCACACAGTCTTTTTTCATGTATAATCCAAAAATCTCATGCACAAACCTGAATAAGTTTTATTAGGGGGGTGTCCATACATTTGATGCTCAACTTCCAGTTCTTGCAGTTCTTCTTCCCTGCAAGTCTCTCAAATTCATTGGGAGTGATCCACTGTTTCTCAACCAGAATGCACTTCTCCCCTGAAACATTCACAAGATCGGGAATTCAAATAACTTTTTTCACACACAGGAAGATACAGAAAAAGATAAAGATAAAAGTACTTATTTTATAATCAGTCACTTCAGACATTCAGTTTTGCTTTGCTGTTCTGACCTTTAGCCAGTCTGTCTTTGTTCAGCATCCCCTTCTGAACTCCACAGGTCACAGGCAGCTGAGACTTATAGATGGCCCAGGTCCAAATTTCGCTCTTCTCTCCCTTCTTCAGCGGAGAAGCTGGAAAAAAGGCATTTTGACTCCTTTGTTCCAATAAGAAACTCTTCTTCTGCCCTATGCAGAGACAAATTTCCGATTCAAACATTCTGCCCATTTATTGTCCTGTGTTTGCCACAAGGCGCAACCACTGAATCTGTTGCATCTTTTAGACTGTATAACAAACTCAACTGCGACAGCAATTTTTATGTTATATACAGTCATGGTTACATAAGTAAAGCATAGTGACATTGGTGAGAGATTACTTACAGAAGCATATTTTCTTGGACTTTTTCTTTTGACCTGTAGTCAGCTGAGAAGATGGGCCGGGCTGCTCCTCCTCTGAATTGCACACACTCATATTTCTTTTCCTCTTCTTTTTCACTGAGCTTGCTTGCTTCTCTTCTCCCTCCTCATCTTCTGAAGGCTCCTTCCTTTTCCTTTTGTTTGTCTCTTCCTTTTCCACGTTCTCAGGCAGTTGTGTGTCAAAATGGAAGGATCCTGCAATGGAATTAAAGTCCAAGGATATAGTTGATATCAAGTAGAGAAAAGAGACAAATGGCTGTTTTTAGAGGTTGCCGTCAATGAAAGAATAATGAGAGGACAACTCTTATTTTAAGGCAACATAAACATAGCAAGCATATTAACAAACATTATCATAGTCATACCATCCATGAGGCTCTTGCGTAGCAGTCGCAGGGTGGGGTACTGGTTCATGATGGTCTCCTTGAAGACACACCTCCAGAAAACTTGGATGTGCTGTGATCGCTCTTTTTCCAACCAGTCCAGAATTCCATAAAGGCCTTTCTTCATGTTGTCTTTGCTCTTCATACGACTCACTTTCTGCATGCGTGCAAGTATAGGAATATTAGTGTAATGTACAGTATAATTTAATATTTATGATGCTAAGTGCAAATTGTTAGTTATGTATAAGGAAAGGTGGTCTATTGATATTTAGTGCAAACCTAAATTACGAACATGTTTCATGAAAAACAACCAGTGTTGATTAGAGTCTTATGTGAAGCAGAATTTAACCAAAAGTCAAAGATCAAGTTACATTCAGGTATATTACCATTAGCTACAGAAACAGGCAGGTTTAATAGTCTCCCTGAAGAGAGAAGACTTATTGATTTAGGTGAGATTGAAGATGAAGTCCACTTTATGTTTTACTGTGTAAAAATGTCCTTCATGTCTGAAGAGTTCTTCTTGATGGATGATTATTACAGAGGAAAAAAGTGTGCTATGTTTAGCAAGGGGACTTTTTTGTGGCAGATTTTATTTGTAGAACCTGCTACAGGAGACAAAGTTTTTTGTTTGCAATGTAGCAATATGTAAGAAGTTATGTTCATGTCTGACAAATGTTTCATTTTTGCAATGTGGCAGGCCACTTATATGTGCGTAACACAATAAATAATAGTGGTGCTACGGATCGCAGTCGATCCGTGATCCGTACGGATCGCCCCCCACAGTTCGGCACGCATATAAACTGCGAATTAATTGCAACATTTAATATGTCTCGTTTAAGACAAAGTAAGTTTAAGATTTTATTTAAACATTGGACATCTTGAATGTTGTCTTTATTTAAGACCATGGGCAAAAGTTCCATGCTGTATGTGTTTTAGAATATATGGAAAACAAAGTTTTATCCCCCCCCCCCCTTTTTTTTTTGCTGATCCGAAAAATGATGCCAAAATGATCCATGACTCAAATCCATGATATGATCCGAACCGTGAGTTTTGTGATCCGTTGCACCCCTAATAAATAACATAACTAACTATAGAGGAAAGTACAAATGGATGACAAACTAAACCGTATATCATGATTAATTGTCACAATCAACTAAATAATGGCACATGCATTGATTTAAATTTTTAAAAAAAAATACACCAGTGTATATTTCATTTCTCGTGCAGGCTCACTTAAGACTTTTACAGACATGGCCGAAATTATTGGTACCTTTGCATTTTATTAAAATAATGCACCATTCGCCCTGAACAGTGTTGAAATTAAAATATATCTTATTATTAACGCATGTCTATGTTTGGTTTGCAGTGGAACAAAACAAAAAAGTTGTGAAAATAACTGAATTAATGCTTTATTCTACAAGGACATTCTAAAATAGCCCAGACAAAATTATGGGTAGAATTATTGGTATACTTCCTTTAGAAGTTGTACGAAATAATTGATTTGTAGTGATACTTTAAGCACTATTGTGTTTTAATTAGTATCACAGGTGTTTTCAATCTTATGATCATTCATGCAGCCAGTTTAAAAGGAGAAAATTACTCACTCTGCTGTTTTGTGCCACTGTGTGCATCACACTGAACATGAAAAACAGAAGGAAAACTAGAGAGCGGTATGAACACATTAGAAAAAAGGTAATCGCCAAGCATGGTCAATGTAAAGGTTACAAGACCATCTCCACAGAGCTTGATGTTCCTGTGACCACTGTTGCCAATATTATTAAGAAGTTTAAGGCTTATGGAACTGTAGCCAACATCTCTGGACGTGGTCGCAAGAGGAAAATTGGCCTGAGATTGAACAGAAGGATTTCTTGTGGTCAAGACAGAACCAAGGAAAACTTCAGTACAGATCCAAGCTGATCTTCAAGTTCAAGGTACAATATTTTCAAGTTGCACCAGCCGTCACTGTCTGAACGAAAAGGGACTCCATGGTAGAAGACCCAGGAAGACCGCACTTCTGAGAGGGAGACGCAAAATGCCAGACTGGACTTTGCCCCAAAATGTATGTTGACAAGCCACAGTCCTTCTGGGAGAATGTGCTCTGGACAGATGAAACAAAATTAGAGCTTTTTGGTAAATCACACCAACCCTATGTTTATAGAAGAAAATATGAAGCCTTCAAAGAAAATAACATGCGGAAGGGTACCAATATTTTCGGCCACATCTGTATGTCTTGATTAATACAGTATAACCACGTAGACTTGTGGACTGGATTATGGTGTGACTGATTGGTTGAACTTCTGGCTTTACGTCACTTATTGTTGCAGCTATTCTCAATTTAATTATATAAAAGTTAGACAGTTTTTAAACAAAACATTTGATATGAGAAAACCTGGATCGGTGAGAGATTCATAACATTGGTAATCTGATAAATTTGGTTGATTGTTCAGCTCTATAGAGTATATGTTAGAGAGAAGTGAATCAATATTAAGTACAGTTTGCAGTTGATACTAAATTTATAGAGAATATAATTATAAGGAAATTATCAATCATATTTTCAAATGTTCAATATTACGTAATGATTTTGTAGGCTACAGTTTCCCAGGCTGAGACTGGGGCAAACACTGTGTGTGTACAAAGTTCATGTCGCCATCTACTGTGGTGAGTAATTAATATTTATTTTGGAGTGAGCTACTCCTTTATATAACAGGCTGGCAGTGTTTGTAGCTTGTTGGTGCTCTGTATTATTGTGTTTTCAGTGTACATAAAAAATGCATTTGGACACTTTTCTGAGATAAATGGTGCACATAAAAAGAAGACAGATGATATGTAATTCATAGGATACTGGCAAGGCTAGATCATCAATTGTTGAAATGAATAATATCCACATAATTGAATAATAATCCTTCTTCCTCATTAAAAATTCCAGATTCTATAAATATGCAAATATTTTTCATTTCAAAAGTTTAACTGCTGGACAAACAAAGTCCATTCTCAGTGATTGTACACTGGGGGCTTCAAGTTTCCACATCACACTTGTGTAAGTTGAATATTGGACCAGCATTGGCTCCAAACTATTTGTGATGTCACAAATCATGCTCATAGGCCCACACCCTTAAAACTGGATTTTCAATGAGCACAAAGAAACTTTTGCACTTTCAGCAGATGAATGTGAAAACAGCCCTCTAGTGTCAAACTTTGCACAGACATCATTCTGCACAGTGAAGCTCAAACATCACACTGAAGGAGCAAGAAGAAAAACATCTTTTTGAGTGCAGGGGGACTTTAAATGATTAATCGATTATCAAAAAAGTTGCAGGTTCATTTTCTGTCAATTGACTAATTGATGCAGCTCCAACACAAACTAATTTCTAATTCATTAGTAATTCATTATTAGGTTAATTAAATGAACTACTAAATAGGGCTAAACCGGTATGAAAGTAACACAGGATTTAAGTAACAAAGCGATAATCTCAGAGCCCATACAAGTTTGATATGCTTAACTGCGTCAGCACATACAGCGCACAACACTTACCAGAGCCTTGAAAAGCTTTTCACGTAAAACCAGAGTTTTACGTGAAAAGCTGTTTTCGACCATGGTAAGTAAATTCACTCAAGTAGTAAAATTTTTTGAATGACAAGTTGTATTGTTCATTTGACAGATTATTTAGTACTTTAACACATCCTGAAGTTTGCCATGTTAGAGTTTTTCACTATAGAAGCAAGTTAGGTTTAACTATCCAGACAATAGTAACAGCTGTCTCTTTCATTCCGCTGGTAATACGGTCACACTGTGTGTGTTACAAATTTTTATGTTTAATTTTTGTTAGTAATACAGCAAATGAAATGTGTTAGTTTTAAACTGTTATACTGTTAAATGTTCTTTAAAAGTTATACTGTTCATACTGTTGTTGCAAAACATTTGATGAAATTGAAAATAAAGTTAATTTTTTTTTATTAAGATAAAGGACATAATATGTTTGCAATTACATACGAATAAGGATATTGACAGATATTTTTTAATAAAAACAAGAATAATATAAACAATTCAAGTATATACCATTGTGTTACTTTTCACCTATTCGTGTTACTTTCATCCCGACTGACAGGCTGGAAAGTAACAATGTGCAACCTTCGTTCAAAGTCAAATAATACTGAAGTCATTCTACATTTGTATAAAATAGCACCTAGTATTGATAGACTACACATGTGAGTTGTTGATCACAATGAAAATTAGTATCCGTCCGTAACATTATCATTTAAAATGAGCATTTAAAATGAGGTGTTACTTTCATACTGGCTTCCCCTTATAAAATGCACAGAGTGGGAAAAAGAAATGAGTCAATGGGGACCCCCAACTCAATTTTTGCCCCAGGATTCCCTTGATGGTTAGTACAGCCCTGGAATACTGGGGAACAGGATATTACTGTGAATTTAAATAACATTAAACTTTCGTAGGTTTTAATTAATCAGTCCTGTAAGGAGCACTAGCCATAGACGAAATTAAATGTTCGCGTGTGCTGGATTTCCCGCTTTCGCACCAGCGCGCGCAGTTAAATTCAAACCATCCCTATGTGAGGAAGAGGAGGGGGTGTTTCAGGAACGTAATAACAAAGACGTGACGTTTCCACTTCAGTAACTCACCTTGTATCTGTCTTCCGGGATAAGGTTGTAATCCCGCAGCTGGCTGAGAAAGGTGTGCGGATTCTCCATGCATGACATTTCGGTTTTGTGACAGTGGAAAAACCGCAACAGTTCATCAGACTCCAGAAAATCAAGTGGATCCATCAGCAGTAAGTCCTGCCACTCCCCCCCCCCCCCCCACACACTGCTCTGCAAAAATAACTCTACACTCAGAGACACCTCAACTGCTCCAGATGGCCACTGGAAAACTTAAAAGTTCACGCTGTTATGTCAGAAATCAGAACATGAAACAAGCAGCAGATTTGCCGAGTAGGCGGAAGTCCCTCCATTACCCATCAAAGCTTTTCTTGTGGAACTGCCCACAAATGTGTTCTCAGTTCCTCCTCACAGTGACGTTGGGAAAGTGAAAGTATTTTATTCTTCTGTTGGGAAGTCGCAGTACTGGTCAGTGGCTGCAGGGGGCAAAACTGCTCCGCTTCTGAAGCCTGACTGGCTGTATCCTGTAGACTTCCTATAGTTCTTTGATGAGGCACATGGCTTGAAATACTGTATACTAGGCTTGCTAGTCTTGACTGATGGATATAACAAGTTTATGTAAATGTCAAAAGGTGGTGGCATTTTGTAAGTATGCCAGCATTTATATTCTGTTCTTCAGTGTGTCTGTGCTGTTTTTTGGTTCCTGTCTTTAGAGGAACTGAAAAACACTCCTCTGTGATTCACATTCAAGATTCACTGTTATATCTTAAAGTCCCCCTCCACTCAAAAAATAGGTTTTGCTTATTGTTACTTTACTTGGATGTGCAAAGTGATGCATGTGTAATGTCTGACTCCAGAAGGCTGTTTTCACTTTAAATTCACCTTAAATCTTTAAGACATCTATGTACAAGGATGATTTTGTACATAGATGTACAAATTGAGTTAGCAACTAGTTCAACTTTTAAAATGAACAATATTCAGATAATTTTTTCACAGATTTTTCTATGGGGAGATGGAATAAATTAATTTTCGGAACTTTTAGTGGAAAAACCATATCAGGGATAAATTATTGTTGAAAGCAGAGAATTTTATGTGTCTTAAAACATGTCTGGAGGGGGTCTTTAAAGTTAAAATGGTGTCGTTCACCCATTATCTTTTTATGACTGAAGTTAATCACTAAGATTAAACTTCTGACAGCAGACTTTCTACAATGTTACAAAATTAGTTAGAGACAGATACATGTGAAAGATTTATAATTTATTGTTTTTTTTTCTTAGTTAGGCTGTTGATCATATTCTTTATCATATCCCTCCAAGTCATTGTAAATGACATCATTGTGGTGACCCTGACAGGTCTGCACCACCTGCAGGACGGTTGCTAGGCGTCGGTCCAGAGCAGAGAGGTGTAGCTCAGAGAGGAGCGGGGCCACGCCAGCCAGAGGATCCTGGGCCAGCGACTCCCGCATGACATCACTCATGCGGAAGCCCGGGAGGGACAAGAGACGCAAGCGGAGGAGGGTGGAGCGACGGATCCTACGAAGGTGACACCAACATAAACCAGAATAAGTTTCCTTTTGTTAATTGTAAGCACTACAATATTCACTGAATTAAATGTTTTCCTTACCACACCTTTCAACTTTATCCACTCTTGAATGACATGGACTAGTTTCTTACAATTTACTTCACCAATGCTTCATTTTTAAGAGTTCAAGTCACTCAGTTTTACCTGCAACACTGTTGCAAGGGTGCCAGAATAGACGGCTCATCCCGAGAGTGACGCCCAAATCTGGAAAATATTTTCAACAATGTCTAAGTCATGAGAAAGTAACATAAATAATACTTACATCTGAGTGAGAAATATAACATGTAAAAATGTTGCCATTGGCTGACAGACATGAGTTGTTACATTATTACCAGAACACCAGAACTTGTATATCCTGAAATGAAATGAGTTGAAAGATATTCATGGTACTTACGCCCGTCCGTTATCCAGATGAAGGAGGAAAGTCTCATTGCCGAACTTCTCAAATGTCTCATAGTGATGTCTATCCATGTTGCCTTTGAATGAACATTCATGATTCATCAGACTATGTGAGAGACATTTTTATCTGCATGTAAAAATGTCCAATATTAGTAACTCATAATAACATTCTGAATGCTTTTACATGCTGTTCTTATTGTTAAAGGTGTTTCAAGAGTTGATGCTTGCGACACCATGTGCTGAGATAAGCTACACTCTCAGGATCTACCTTAATTATTAGTAACCTTAGCATTTATATTTGCTTTTTTTGTTTGCTGAAATTCTGTTTTCATTGACTTGTTTTGAATGAGTCCCCCTCCTCTCTTGAAGGAGGAGAGGGAGGACATGTAGGTCGGTGACTCCCATTAAGCTCTTCTGTAAGCCCCCTTAAGTTACAAATGAATTGAATGCTGCGTTAAATTTAAAATGTACTGACTCATGAGGAAGTCCAGTATTGCCATATCTATGAGATCCACCAATCTGGTGCCATGGTTGTAAGGAGGTGTCTGTTTCACTGTGTCACAGTAGGCCGGGTCCTTCTCCCACCTGGGGACAACAGTGCAGTTAAATAAAATAGAAGAAAATAGATCTTGATGGGCCTTAGTCATTACTGATTTGGAATTGAATTTCACTAAACTAAACAGTAATCTATAATAGATATTTCTGGTTTTAATGTTTGGCTTTTTTGTCTCTTTTTGTTCTGTTAAAAGGAGTATTTTTATCAACAGTGTGACCAGCTTTGATGATAAGTTTGAGTTTTAGCACTTAATCAGCTATCTATTGAGGCTCATGCTAAATATTCATATTAGTACTACAGTGGTTAAAGTTAAAGCTTGCCATTAAATAGGGTGCAGATACTTAGTATATATCTAAGCAATGTACACTATTCATCAGTGTCTTTTGGTCCAAGTTAAGTCAAGTCAATTTAATTTACATAGTCCAATATCACAAATTACAAATTTGCCTCAAGCGACTGTCAAGGAAATTTTTCAGAAACTTCAAAATCAAGGAAAAAAGTTTGTCTTGCCCAAGGACAGGAGGAGTGGAGTGTGATTAGTAAATGATTAACTCTGCCTACTGAGCCTGATACAGTATAAGCAAATACATGATCAAAATAAAACAAAATACCAGACTAGTGGCCAGAAACAGAGCAATAACACTGTAAGTTTCTCAAATAACAGTGATATTTTTGATGTAATCCTGCACATCACCTGAAATAGATCCCACAGCCCTGGGGGTCCCAGGATCAGCACCTTGGACAGCGATCGTGACACAATTTGTGTGAAGTGTTCTGAAAAACCACTTGAGCTGAACAGGGAAACTCAAGGCTGCTGAGGCTGCAGACTGATCTATGGGTAGTCTTCAGCCTTTAGCATGTTTAATATAATGTTATTTAAACTCACTTAAATTTTATGTTCACTGTTTATTCATTGTGACCCAGAAGCGTTTTGATAGATAGTTATAATAACTGCTGCACATACCGACTTGATGATCCTCCAACAGCTTGAAATTGGCTTATTTATAATTTTTCCCTCCACAGGAATGTATAAAACACTTCTAATGTTACCCTTGTTTTTAGTTATAATCACACTAATAATGAATTCTATGTATTGATGACAATATTGATCATGCTGATATTAATGATAATTAGGAGACTGAGACAGAGCCTCATTAATGAGACAGACACAGAGACAGTGTACCCACTGTGCCAGCTTGGTGCGGCTGTAGGATCGTCTCCATGGCGACCTCCAGGACCTGCGGGAAGCAAGGGTAAGGTCGGGTAGCATGGCAGCCAGGGATACCTCCAGGGCATGTGGCTGACCGCACACTGGGTTCTCTGTTGTACAGTAGTACTCACACTGGCCATAGAAACACACGTTACCCACTAGAGGGAGTCAGAGAGATGGCTTGACTTCAGAAATAAGGTGGTTTGCATGGACAGTATACAGTATATGCTGATGTCTGGTATAAGGGCAGAGGTAGGCCTGACACAAGCATACCAGGGGAAGTGAAGAAGGTCCTAGACAGCCGGTGGTCAGTAGTTATCTCTCTGATCTCTGTGGTGACATTGATGAGTCGACCAACTACTGGAGGGATCCTGTTAAAGCCCAGCAACCTGAGAGACAGAACAAGACAGAGAGATGAGAACAGAGAAAAACATTAACAAGAACAGTGTGTATAATTCTAGTGCTAATTAATCAGACTTTATCCCTGTGAGACAGGCAGCGCAATAGCTTCGCAGATGAATGAGTGTCAGATCAGTGACTTGATGGCTACAGAATGATCTGTCTACCCACAAGGACACCTCCTGCCTGCTGACAGGGTGTTAAATCATCTGTACCTGTCAAGGTGAAAGGCAGAGATCTCTGCATTGTGTCTTTCAAAATCTGAGAAGTAGAAGAGGTTTACGTCTGTCTCTGCATCTCTGGATTGTCTGTGCAACAAAAACACACACACTCGGAAAAAAAAGAAACTGTACAGGAGAAAACACTTTCAGTCAGCTTGAGTGTCAGACAGTCAGTATTACAGAAGGACAGAGTGGTCTTACTTCATGGGTTTGAGCAGAGCTTGTCCATAGTTTGGGAACGATATGAGCAGTTTGAGCTGGGTACCTCCTGTCTTCTGAACTGAAAGATATGCATAAAGTGCATATAATAGTAATTAGAAATGGATAAGAAAAAAAGCTGTATACTGTTAATATGAGTACTGCACTGGGCATTGTACTTATTCAGTGCAGCATATTTCACCTGTTTGTCCATATGGTGGCCCATTATATAGTTAACACTAGACCTTCCATTTTGTATGTTACCGCAATAAGTCCAGGATAAAATACTTTATGAATTGGACTTAATTAGTTTTATGGCATCATTTGATCCCTCTGGCTCTATGGATGTCATTGCATTATGTATTATTTGTGTAAAACTATAAAACAAATATATTTTTGTTATCTTGGAGGTCTCTTTGGGGAACGTTTGGTAGCAGTTTTGCCCCTGCAACTCATAAACAAGGAAATCAGTGTATCATTAGCTAGTTTGGAAGCTAAGGCACTTTTTATTCAAGTACAGCAAGTGTAATCCACCTCACCCACACTCTAAATCAAAGAATGTGTTCTTTCAAGTGTATGAGTTCAGCGCTAGGTCCCAGACTGCTGGAAAAAGAGGCTGCTTTAGTTGTTGCATGCCAAGTTTGGAGGAGCAAGTTCAGTAAATATTTCAAAATATATGAAATATGAGACATAAATGAAATCCTGAGTCATAACCAGTTTCTCTCTCATATTTATTTATGATGATGTTGTTGATGATGATGATGATGATGATGATGATGATGATCATGATGACGATCGAAAATGTGCCTGAATTAAATGTTTAAAGATATATACATGATGTCAAACATGAAAAAGAAATGGATGACACAGCAACAAAAAAAATCAGCCTGTAGCCGAGATTAGTGCTTAATCTGCACCGTATAATACAAATCTCAATACATTATTCATCATGCAGTGCGCTGAGAGATGGGGAAAGGGTGTCTGAGATGAGCAAACACAAAATGTGCGTGAGGTGACGCAAGTTGTATGTGTGTTTATGGATGTGTGTGAGAGATAATGCAAGTTTGTGAGCGGATTATGTTGAACACCCTACAACAAAAGGTCATGTGTGCTGCAGATTAGAGACACAATTATCTGGCTGTCAAGATTTTTTTTTTCTGAACCTCTACACATGTGCCGGCTGTTTGAAATTGTAATTGTATTTTGTGTTTAGGTGTTGGTGTGTGTGCATGTGTGTTTGTGTGTGTGTGTGCAGTGCTTCATTTGCCTCCAAGGAGGAATTGCTCCTTCCTTATGTTTTTATCATAAGTTGTACAAAAACATGGTGCACTCCAGTACAGTGTAATGCTATAAAGCTGTAATGCTCTAGTACACCATGCCAACACAAACTACAGCCTCATCAACACTACAAGCTTCATAAAAATAGTATTTATTGCAGGGCCTGTAATGTCCACACACATCCACAATGAATTTATACCTCTTCCCTGTTTTCGACAAAGAGGATTTGTGGGTCATCAATCAGTGTGCCGAAGCCTCTTCCTGGGTTTATTCTTTCATTCTGTGTGAATGTGCTTTGTGATATCAATGTGTGTGAATTTAAAAGTTTTTCTATACATTAATGTCACGTGTGCCTGAGGATCTGTTATCTTATGTCTCACTTTGTGTGAATGTGTGTATTTGTTTCTCAAAAATGTAAACTTTGGCACACCGTATCCACAGAGTGAAAGCTTCAGTGGATGCTCTGTGTTGCCTCTGGCTCTCTCACAAACTACATTGTTTGTATAAAGGGATTAGAAATAAAATGAGAAAGCAGCATGGTTGCAACTCTGTAATTGTGTTTAACCAAAAAAAATCAAATATGGGGATAGTGGCACTGAAAATGAAAAAAGCAAGCGTTTACCCACTTGCCATGAGTTGTTAGACTCCACTCATAACACATTTTCTGATACTTGGCTCCTCAGGCTGCCTTCATCACATCATTCTAAACACAGTGCAGAATATAGATCCAGGTTTAATATGTTAATGACTGAATTAGTTAATGTCAGGAGTGGAGGTTTTGGCAGAGCATAAATAATGTATAAAGAATCACGCCTGCACTCTGCAATATGTTTTCTAATATATCGTACACAGGTGCACCAGTGAGAAGCAATTCTGCCTGGCTGACACTTCAGGATGTATTTTAGGAACAGAGAGATTAAAAAGAGAGAAATTAAATCACTGGTAACCATCTACCTTCTTCAGCACAGCTTACTCTAATGTCTCTCCTTTCTTTCTAAAATTTTACCCTGGCCTGACCTGTTAGCCCTCCCTCTCCTCCTTACTCACCAGCACCGAGGATACGCTGTGTTGCCAAAGAGTGAGTCAGCTGGGCCAGATTGGGGTCCTTCCTGTTGTACAGCTCCCAGCGAGAGATGCCCAGGTGGAACCGCAGCCAGGGAGGGTGGGTCTCCACATCGCTGGTCCAAGCGACTTTGTCGTAGCCTTCCTCCTGACTGGCACTCTGCCTTCAGGAGAGGAAGTAGAAGTGATAAATAGACAGAACCTGCCAATGAGGGTTACTGTCAAACTGAAGCTCAGAGAGTTTGTTTCATGGGGCTACAAAGAGATATAAAACGCACTGTAGGGCTAAAATGTGTAATGAAGAATACATATATTAAAGCTCCATTTAAAGCAACACATTACATTACATTCATGATAGGAATAAATATCCCCAAGAGTTGTTTCTAGTAATGAGACTGTGGTGCAACAATGATTTATTGTACAATACAGACCATTATGAAACACATCTACAGTCATACTAGCAGCTCAGTGAAGCTGTATTTAGGCACAACAATGTTTGTGCTTGATGCTTGAGTTAAATTTTAATTTCAGCATGCTAACATGCTCACAATGACCAAATGTTAACCATGTTAACCATCTTAGTTAGTGTGTTAGCTAATTAACACTCCACACAAAGTAAAGCTGTGGTTGAGGGGAATGCCATTAGTTTTGCAGGCATTTGGTCATAAACTTAAGTATTGGATAATTTGAAATTTGACAATAGATGAAAAGTCAGATGATCTCCAAAGGGATTACAATTCATCCTGAGGGGACCATGAATGTCTACCAAATTTCATAGCAATCCATCTAGTAGTTGCTGAGACATTTAACTAAAAAACCAAAATGTCAACCTCATGGTGGTGCTGGAGGAAAAGTTAGAGGATCACCAAAGTTTGTAGGATTCTTCCTCTGGTGACCATGTTTGTAATTGCATCCAATAATTGTTGAGATAATTCAGTCTGGAGAAAAGTAGGGGACTGACTAACAGACCAACATTGCCATTCCTAGAGCCACACCAGTAACGTGGCTGAAGAGAGGTGTGTCATGATCTCACTTGTAAATGTTCAGGTTTTGAACAGAAACCTCTCAAACTCCTGGGCCGAGCATTATTAATGAATAATCAGGGGGAATTAACAAGGAGGGAGAACACTAACCACATTTTTTAGGGGACTTTGTTAGTTGTACTTGAGGTTAATTGATATATTTTCTCCATCTGTTTAATTATTACACTGCCACCTGTTCCACTCACCACTGACTGTCACTGGTGATGGCGTCTTCCCTCTCATCCTCCTCACTTCCTGTTTCTCTTGCATCTTCATGTGTCTTCACCCTCAGTAGCCAATCATCTTCTTGCAGCTCTGGGCTTGGCAGGTTGTACAAAAGGTGCTCAAAAAGTGCCTCCAGCTTAGAACGACCCTTAACCTTTTGGATCAGTTTTCCATCTCCAATGAGTTTCTTCTCTCTCTCAGTGGTGTCAGTGAGGGAGTCTCTCTCTTTATGGTGTAACAGGGCCTTTAGTTTGTCATGTTCCTCATCGTGGGTGCTTGTTGGCAGTTTATGTGAAGAGGAGGCAGCCAGAGAAGAGGTTGAGATTGACTGATGGCCCTGGATGTCAGTTCTGAGATTGGAGGAGGAGGAAGAGGAGGTGGGAAGGACACAGGCTGTCTGGAGGACAGAGAGACAAAAAAATGCCAGAAGGAGGTGGAGAGCGAGGGACAGACATGCCAGACCAAGATAGATGGAGCGAGTGGATCGGCCCAGGTACTGTCTCACCATGCTGGGAGACAGAAAAGGATCAACAGAGTGAAACATTATAAATCCAAACAGACCGTGGAGCCCTGCCAAACCCTTCAGATGAAGATGAAAGTTTTTATGCTCATTGCATTCCACAAAATAAGAAAAACACCAGATAAATAATAACCTTAACTTTGAAGTAACAGAACTCACAAAGGCAGTGCAACAAGGTAAAGGCCAATTAATCTTTTAAATCGACAATTAGGCGATTAATTGATTAGTCTGTCAACAGCAAAATGAAAACATTTTGATAATCGATTAAAACCAAAAATGCCATAAATCCACAGATTCCAGCCTCTCAAATGTGAATATTTCCTGGATCTCTTTGTCTTCTCTGATATTAAATTGAATATCTTTGGTTTTTGGACCACCAGTCGGACAAAACAAGTCACACTGAGATGCTTTGAAACAATATGGAAATCTGTCAACACCTATTTAAAAAACCTTTGACTGTGAAGAGGAAAAGTAGCTGCAATTAAACTGATATACTGTACAGTAAAACATTTTAGACACATATTTGGTACAAATTACAAAACTATAGCCTCAAAAATAACCACAGCATACATTTACAACTCTATGACACAGTCTTATGTCTGTTTTTGTTGAATACCAGGGGAAGATTAACAAATCAATACTTAAAGTAATAGTTTAGTATTTTGGGAGATATGCTTATTGCTTCCTTTCCCAAAGTTAGATAAGAAGATCAATACCACTCTAATATTTAATCTGTACAAAAACGGTAAAAAGGACACTTTGTGGAGGTTATGTACTGGAATATTTCTTGGCTGGGAGCATTCCCTTTCTGGAGTCTTGTGGTGACTGTGATTTTTGCCAGGCAACCAGCAGAGACTCCAGGAAGTGACTTCATATAGCCAAGAACTACTCCATGTCAATTTGTAAGCTTTAGATGTGTTAGTAGGTGCATTTTGTTGTCATTGAGTAGAGCCAGCTAGCTGTTTCCCCATTTCCAGGCTTCATGCTAAGCTAAACTCACCAGTTGAACGTGATAGTTTCCCATTTACAGTACAACGAACACTGTTACCTCATCATGCTCCCATACTACCACAACACAACATCCCACTGGTAAAGAGATTCAGCAGCTTTTTCATGATCATCAGGATGAAGTTGAACACGTCCTTTAGTCTCTTCAGCACAAAAAACAATTGAAACTTTATGGGATGTTCAGGAACACAAAGGACATTTCTACCTTATTTATTCTTCAATAAACTGGAAGCTCTTCTTGAAAAATTAACAATATCATACTAAACTGGATCCCTACACTTTATTATCCACAGTACTTCATACATAGAGTATATAATGTATAGTGAGATACTGCTTTTATTCTTGGCTAAACTCTTTCTCTTTGCACAAATAAACAAACATTTTGAGGAATAAACTGATTAATTTAGACTGTCAGACAGAAAGGTGGATGGACACAGAAACGGGCACCCATACAGACATTCACACTGCATGAAGTACCAAATTGTCAGATAATCATTTAAATCAAATGCTCCAAAAAAAGGAAAAGCTCACTGAAGAAGATCAATACATTATTGAACGACTTTCTGCTCCCAAATTCCCTGTGTAGACCAGCAGGCTGGAGGAATTACTTACATCTCTTTCCCTTCTAGACCTTTTTCTTCTCCCTCGCTCTCTATTCCGCTCCCCTTCCTCTGTTAATGAGAGAGATATTCAAAGTTTGGTAGCATTTTTACCACAGATTGCATTTGTGTGTTTGTTTTCTATCATGCGGCCACTGCAATCCAAACAGAAATGAGAGGACTGGCATGTTGCAGTTGCAGTGACCTGTGTCTGCGTGACCCAGAGTCAAGAGGGAGGGAATGATAATATACTGCCAAATGATCTTTTAGTCTGCCTGGATCAATACAGAGTGGGTGATAATGGTGATGCTAAACAGCACTGCTGTACGGAGGGCTAACACAATATTTTTGACACATAATGTAAGAGGATGTTAAAAAACAAATTTAAATTTCACCTCAATTTCTCCTTCTTTAATATCCTGTCCCTAAAGCAATAATTGACACCACTCTCATGTCTGCATGGTAAACATGAAGCTACCAAAAGCTAGCTTAGCTTAGCATAAGGACAAGGAACAAGGAAAAAGCAAGCCTAGCTCTGTCCGAAGGTAACAAAATCTGCCTAACAGCACCTTTTAATAATCACTATTTAACACCTTATATCTCATTTGTTCATTCTTTATACAAAAAACTAAGTATAGAAACAACAGTTCATCATTTTATGGGGGCTATGTGCCAGACTATTTCTTGGCTGGGACCAGTAACCTCATAAAACCAGTCAAAGCAGATGGCCGCCCACCAAGAGCCGGGGTCTGCTTGAGGTTTCTACCCGTTAAAGGGGAGTTTTTCCTTACCGCTGTCGCCAAGTGCTTGCTCATGGGGGAATTGTTGGGTCTCTGTAAATTAAAGAGTACGGTCTTGACCTGCTCTATGTGAAAAGTGCCTTCAGATGACTTTTGTTGTGATATGGCGCTATATAAATAAAAATTGATTGATTGATTGATTGAAAACCACAATGTGTCATTTTTAAACTTAGGGTTTATTTGTAGATTAAAGCAAATGAGACATAACGTGTTAATTAGTGAGCTTTAGAGGTGCTCTTGGGATTTTGATTTTGTTACCATCATACAGAGCCAGTTGGTTATGTGTTTCTAGTCTTTGTGCTAAGCTAAGCTAACTAGTTGCTCGTGGTAGCTTCATATTTATTTTACCCAAGACACAAGACTGGTGTCAATCTTCTCATCTAACTCCCAATTAGAAAGTGGGTAAGCTCATTTTCTAAAATGTCAAGCTATTCCTTTAACCCCATGTAGTCCCCAATTTTTATTTTCTCCATTTTTCCCCATATGGCTCTTGTTGTAGTCCCTCTTCAACAGTTTCTCTCTCAATTTAATTCAAATAATTTCTGCCTCTGCTTTTACTTTTGAAAGGATACTTGATGTGATTTGTGTTCATTCTGTGAATTAAAGGTGGCTCCTTTTTAAAAAATAAGCACAAAGTTTTGCTTAAACACTTACTCAAGATTAGGCAGTTGGGTCCTTTGTTATAAACAATTTAATCTTGGCAGTATATTACTATAAGGTGCACACACATGCATACAGAGAAACATGCAGAGTAATGAATTCATATTCTAAAGGAGCCCAGATTAAATATTCATCTCTTTAACAGTCTCTTTTTGTCTTTCTTTGAACCTGTCCCCCTTATTTTTCCCCCACCCCCTTTTTACATAAAACCATGCATTATATGTCCTGCTGTCACATTTAATCCTCTCTGACTTTCAGTATTTTCTGTCCTCTGAGGGTTGGAAAATCATTCTCTCACATACTGCTAATTAGCAAACTATATGTTTCTGTTAATTTGCTAACTTAGCTTTGAGAGAGAATGTATAATGTATGTTGCAGCAGGTCCCAGCAGAATAGGCCAGTGTTTTTTAAACCTGCGGCAATATGCTGTGCTTTTATATGCAGTTTCTAGGAGTGTTTCATTACTTGTAAACAACTGTTAAATGTCACAAATTACATCACAAACACTCACACACAGAATGACTCACTTGTCAGATTACTCAGTGCCATTATTTGTCATGTTTGAATGAGGAAAAATCTGTGATATTATTTTCTTTATTAATCGATTAATCATTTGTTCTCTGCGTGTGTTTGTGTGTGTGTATGTGTGTGTGTGTGTGTGTTTTAAGAACAGAAGATATGATCTCAGCACAACAGCTACAGCACTGCATTGTTCAGCAGAACTAGAGTTAAACAGTTTACCACATTGTTTGAATGTGAGCCATGTAATGAACAGTAGGACACAATATATCATTAAAGTGAGTCATACTGTACTAAGAAAACCAGGACACGGCTGGGAATATTGTTATATTATTGTCAGCAAATCTCATCAAAAGACCAAAACCAAGAAATACTTTGTCATCTCCCGTCTATCTGTGACACTCAGCCCCAAGCCCAATGGTTCCTACATAAATCTTTAAACAGGTCATAAATATGTGCTTTCATTTATAAATAAGGATAAATAATTTCCCAAAACAGCTGAGCACCGTAGTTTTTAGCAAACATTACTCAAACAGGAGTAAATAGTCGGGGATTGTATTTAAGACAGCAAGACGGTGGATGTGAGATTGACTCAAAATAAGCTACAGTTCCCATGTTCACTGATATATTTTTAATAGTTTTTGGACAACAATGGAGCTCTATGACACATAGGTTTTGGATACACAGACAATACTTGATAAATTAATTTTTGGTTTGGGTCTTTTCACAGGATTCCTTGACAAAAAGAAATGCAATATATACAGGGTCACCACATGTATTCTTTAAAGTACTAGAACATAATAAAATAGGGCTGTATAAGCAACAAAAAAAAAAAAGACAGACCAAAATGGACCCTGACAATCTCGGAGAACCCATTGACTATTGTCTGATGATGATTTAGCCTCTGGAGGCAACAGTCAATGTGTCTGGGCATCCAGTGTAGCCCGCAGCTTCTTCTTCCATGCGCCGGTCATTGTTTACAGTTTGATATGACAACTTGCTAAAGCAAATTTCAAGTGAATTGAAAGCAGTTTGTTTATTTTATTACACAAGTCAAACGTTTCTCCACACAATACACAAACATTGATACTTTTTGTAGGTATTTTAGGTCCAGACAACATTTCGTCCAATACGTCTTTCGCTCCCCACACGGAATGTTTACCTGCATTGAAACCAGAACACTTCTGAAACCAAAATCATGTCCCTTGCCTACAGGTTCTGCATTCATATGCAGATATCTGTTATTAGACATTAACCTTGGGATGGCTAGCACTGCTATCCAAGATAATTGAAGAGGCCTAAACTGCGAATGGCTTCAAAAGTTTGGAAATAAAGGGAGAGCTGGCTCTAATACTGACAACTGATGTGTGAGTGGAGCACACACTGTCACAGAGGGCACATGCATAATGACAGCTCATAGTGCAAGACATACAGTATAACTAACCGTTATGTAATGTGATATCTTATGAATCCCTGTCTTTCAACAGCCACTAACAGAAAAGATTGTGTTTTTGTTTAAAGTGTCTCTGATCAGTGAAGGCACAATCCTACATACAGTGATTCTGGTTTCTCAGAGCTCTGATCTTATTACAGGATGCCAGGAAATCAAATATAACAACATATTTTGAATTTGTGTTGCTTTCAATTTATTTACAGCCCTTCTCCGATCTTTATTACATTTCTTTCTCTCATCCACGCACATAAAACACACTGAAACCCTCACATTCAAACAGGGAAAACATCCTTCAAAGCTTTGAAGCCCCATTTCCCTCATAGCACTTGCAGCTTAATGTAGGTTGCTTGGAAACAACCCAGAATTTGGCACCTAATTGGAGCGTGCGCGTGCTTTATCCACCAGGCAGGCAGACATCGACTCTGTTGTGCAAACTCAGGATAATAAGACAAAGTGAATTGAAGATCACATCTGGCACTTCGGAGGGAGAACGAGCAGCAAAGGAGCTGTTGGATCATGTTGAGGGTTGACCGATGAAAACCTTAGAGATCAAATGTGTGTGTGCTTGTTAATGTATTAGAGGGTGTTGCAGAGTCCTATATGCATAGAGTAGGCGCCTGAGCAATGGAGCCATCGGAGCAGCTGCACCCCCACTATTAGACTTGGTGGAGCAAACGTGCTTTTGCATCCCAATTTTTTCGTCAAACAACTTTGCTATTTTTAAACATTTGAGCTAGTTTGGATCAAAAATAGTTATATCTGGCTGTTTCATATACAGTATATGAATTAAAAAATTACATTTGTATCATCCTTACTTAGTCTCTTACAGTCAGAGAACTACGTAAGATACACTAACTATGTTACTGCGTTCTGAATATCTGTCTGGTTGGTTTTCAATCATTGTGCTGCACTCGGACAAGTCAAGACCGATGTCAGACAGTCACTCTGACTCTGTTGGTGCAGACTAAAAATGAAATGTCAAAGTTTGTTGAATTTTTTCGAACTGCCCAGCAAGAAGTCGAGACATGATGATGCCAAAGCACAGAAACAGGTAGATTAGCTAGCATGTTGGATGTCAAAGCTAATATAGCCATCAGGTCTGTTAGCTACGTAATGTGTTATTGGAGTATTTGAGTACTTTTGCATGTGAATAAAGCTGCTGTTTACCTAGCTAATGTTTGCTAGCTAGCTACTGTAACTACATAGCCATCGGACTTGGATTATTTTCTCTCTCTCTCTCTCTTTCTCTTTCTCTCTATCACTCACACACTCACTCTCCCCCTCTTTCTCCCTCCCATTCTTTAGCCTAAGTTCATTTATTCACAAACCAGTTCAGTGTATTCATAAAAGTGTTGCTCTCCTTAATGTAGAATGAAGCGACTCAGGGAGGACAGAAAGAGACCTAAGATTTTAATTTATAGTGCAGTATAAACTGAGCTTTATAGTGAAAGAGTAACTTTATTGGTCATGATTAAAGGCTCTATATTGCAGGAAATGGCACTGTCAGATGTTAATTAAATGAAAATTTTCCTGCCATACCTCTTCTTGCCTTTCACTAAGTAGGTACCCATGCCTGTATGTGTGTCAAATTTGTCTCCCCATGTACTAGTTGTGTGTGTGTGTAAAAACGGCTTAAGTGGCCTTATGAGCACCCAAGGGTGCAGGGGTTTTTTAGGTGTGTGCGAGTGTGGAATATAAAGAGAGTGAAGTGTTTAATCATGTGTCAGCCGATGTTTGAAGTGCTGGAGGCGCTGTATGATCTCTCTTACTCCCTCTCGCTCTCTGGTTTTCTTTCTCTTTGTGTTTAACCTACAGTGTGTGTGTGTTGTGTTTCATCATGTGTCAGCTAGTGTCTGATGTTATGGAGGGGGTCCTTGACCCCCACCCACCCCCCACCCCCTCCCCCTCCCCCCACCCTTTTCACTTGTCCTCCTACTCTTCGTCTCTCACTCGGTCACTACTTATCTCTCGCTCACCTGCTCTGTCTTCATCTCCTCTCTCTTTTTGCCTACTCCCACTCGTCCCCCCCTCTCTCTCTAAGCTCAGAGGCCCGGAGTCTTTGAAAGCATTGACTCCTGTGGCTCCCGCTGCTGCTGCTGCTACATTCCTGGTATGGATGGGCATGAATATTTCATCCGAGGAGAGAGAGAGAGAGGAGGGAGGGGGGGGTTGGAGGTTGGCGGGGATCGAAAGACGTGGGAGACGAAAGAGAGAGAATGAGAGAATGTGATGGAGCAAATCAGGTGAGAGCAATAGGTACAAATAAAGACAAAGAGGAACAAATCAAATGTGGAAGAGAGGGAAAAAAAAGACACAAACAGAGAGAGAGCGATGCAGGGGAAGAGAGGTAAGATAGATGTTGGAGACCATGAGGAGGAAGCTCGCATGGAATACCAAGTAGAGTTAGAGCAACAATGTATTTGATATGCATGGTTTATTTGGAGAGGCGCATTTACTCCTCTGTGAACACACACACACACACACACACACACAAACACAACTCACCAAAACAACACCTATAAAAGTGGAAAATCATATAAACTGTCTGCAGTCCAGCAATATTGTAGTCTCAGTAGTCATTCTAATTTTCACACCGTGTTCATATCCTCACTCCATCCATCTTTCATAACCTCTGGTGCATCTCTCTCTCTCTCCTTCTCATTTATTTCAAGGTGACAGCTTTTGGGATAATCTAATCCTGCATCTCTCCACATGGGACAATCTGTCATGAGATGTAGCTGTGTGTGTGGATCTGTGGACGTTATTGTGAGAGGTAGTGGAGGGCAATTAAGAATGAAGTGAAAAGGGAAGGAAGGGAAGAAAGAATGAAAGAGCATGGTCAAAATTGAAGCAGCAGAGACTGAGATATCCTGACTTTTAGCATCTACGTGTCTGACGTGGCAAAGGGCCTAAGTCGAGTAAGTCATGTCTGATTCCAAAAACCCTGAATCCTACACTTCCCATAATGCAACTTGATAGCGTCTTTCATTCGAGTCTCCCTGCCTGATTAAAAACACACACATCTTTCAAATGCCACACCAGTTTGTGACACAGAATTAAATATTTATACATACATACATTTGAAGTCTGAAGATGAACAGAGATAATCCTGATGATGTCATCGGGGTAAGGTTAAAATACTCCCTACACAGCCACAGAAGATATTATCCAGCGTTTTTCACAGACTGTACAATACTTGATGATACATACGATGAATTAACTGAACTTCATGTGTAAAATCTTTCTCATAAAACAGCAGATCACAGTAGAAAAACTTGCTTGCACGCTGGCAGCACAGTGAAGTGTTGCCTGTTTAACTGCCTGTTTTTCAGTGCTTCTGAAAACGTAGTTATTGAAAAGGCTTTTGTGTTGTATTGGTCCATATGTTATTGTTTCATCACCTTAAGTTTTGCACTCAATACTGTAGTTTTTTTTTACCCTTATGTTTGCGGCACTGTATATTAATAATAATAACATCTTGTATTCTTGTCTTTTTAAGCAATTTTATTCCTGGTATTTTACTATTTCTGCCTCCCAATTTTATTGTCTGATCTGAAATTCTTTTGTTTTTTATTGTTCTATGTTTTACTCTTTCAGCATTTTATTAGTTAATAAAGCACTTTGTAATATTGGTTTTGATAACTATATATAACAGTTGGAGAAACCAGTTTTTTCTCTAAAATAATCCAAGCAGCACCAGGTTGTGTAATCAAATCTAAAATCAAATGCAGTACCTTTGTCCCAGATCTGCGCTATTTTATTTTTGCAGGTGCTTTTAATGTTGTCTGTCTGCTCTTGTGTCTCTGCTCACCAGCTCATATGCTAACGTTGCCACACTTGAAAAACCTGCAGTATAATATCAGTCCTATTACAGTGCTCCATCTATTCAATTCTATTGTATTCTGGCTCGAATTGTAATAATCGAGAAATTCAACCTCTGCAGTTGTCTTTCTAACTGCAGAGCCCCATACTGTAGGTGGTAGTAACAGCAAGATCATCTCTACAGAGCCATGGGAGAGGTCAGAGGTCATCTCAGCTTACAAACTGAGCCTTAGGTGCTCTTTGATGAAGCAATAAGTCCGCCTTTGAAGTGGAGAGCTTACAGCAGCATAGCGGCACAGTTAGCATGAGTACAGTGACACTGGCACTGGCAGCATCCTATGCAAGTAATGACTCTTTTCTACCTCTACTTGTTTATTGCTTGCTCATTTCACAAAACCTGCAACAGCCCCGCCAGTCTCCTGACAAGTGATGCAAGAAAAACCACCTCAGCCTCCTCGCTTTCAACACCATCCTAGAAATTTGATGACAGCTTCAAGCAGACTTTACACTGCAAAAATAAAGTGGCAAGACATGTGTTTTGGTTGGTACAAAAAAATCTAAGAAGTAAGACTGTTAAAAGCATGTGGTATGTAAGTGACCATGTGGCTCATGAGTCAGAGAGTTGCACCATTGTCGTGCTGCTAATACAGGCTTGTGATTCTTAATTGATGAGTTTTATTTAGAGTGGTTGCGTGGTAGATTTGGAGAATCCATTACTCATGAAGCTGTAGGTTGTGGGTCTTTTTTCTTGACTACAATTTTTCAAATACTGAGGAGAAGAGAACTGAGAGGACACAAGGGGAGAAAGAGTGATTTTTAATTTTCTCAAGATAAAGTTGTCAGCTGATCAATAAACTGACTAATCGTTGCAGCTCTATTTGACATTATATACCAAAGCAGTTGATCAAGATCTTACCTGGTAGATTAATTTATGATGAATATAACCAACCCTAATCAAAACTGTTGCTGAACTAATTACCTGTCCATGAATTAATTGATCATTATTGGTTTAGGATTTTATTGGATTGTTTCTAAATTTTTCCCCCCTCATGTTATAGATGGGGTTACAGGGGGGTTTGTTTTATTTCATTATATTTTATTATTTTATTGTATTTTGTTATTTTGTGTCGTCATTGAAATGATTACTGCTCTGCTCTTCCTTTGGAAATAAGAACAATTTATGTCACAGATGAAGTTGTCAGCAAAAAGCCAAAATTGCAAAGTGCGTGAGTGTATGCGTGTGTGTGTGTGTGTGTAGCACACACACCAGCAGTAAATTGATTTCCAGCAGATGGCATGAAAAGCCCTCAGAGGACACGAGCGTGTGCTCGCTTAGGAAATATTTGGAGGACAAAACACAGAGATGGATACATTTTTAAACAGGTCTATTCACACAAACACACACACACGCACCTAGAAATACAACATGGAGGGTCTCTGAGTGCAGAGCACATTTATATTTCAGTTGAGGTAATAAAATAGACTCCACCGCTCCACATTGGCTGCTCGGTGTTGTCCTGTACATAAACATGGTTTAATCACTCACATTCTGTTAACAGTAGGAAATACGTGTAAAATCTGACATGACCAACAGATCTGATTTGGTTTTCTGTCCCTAGTTTAAATTTTCTTTTATACTCCTCTTTATTAATTTTCATACTTTGCTTGTATTTATGAAATTGGACAGTTCAACTGTTATGTAGTCACTCTGCATTTCTCACCCTTCATCGTTTCACATTCTCACACTCCACTCATTTTCTCACTCCCCCTCTCATCTTCTGACACTCATTTGTCTTCACACAACAATTTTATTTTTTCTCATCTTTTTTCATTGTTTGCGCAGTATACAGAAACAAGGAAATAAATGCATCTAATGAAGAATAATGAAGGAAATCCATATTGTGAATGCAGACACTAAGATTGATGGATTTTCAAAATGTATCACCACAAAACAAAATACTTGACAGTTTCTTGCCTGGAGACACAAACACTTCAGTCCAAAATCCAAAGAAAAGGACGTTGTGAAGGACACAAGTGCTCAAGCAAGTGAACATTTAAAAAAAATACAATGCACAGAGTGAATCATTCAGGATGTGTTTTATAAATAAATGAAGGCACAAAGTGGGTTGTCAGTAACAGGCACGACCAAGAGCCGGGCAAGGTGCCTTCACACACACACACACACACACACACACACACACACACACACACACACACACACAATCTTGACAACTGAGCTCTGAATTGAGTCACAGGCTGCAGTAATTATCATGCATCTGCTCAACCCATCGCAGTGAGACTGGAAGGAGTGAGAGACAAAAGGTTCAGAGAGAGGGGATGTAATTAGACAGAGAGAGAGAGGGAGATTTGAAGGCAAAATGTCAGGGAGGGATTACATTAGTGTGGAAATACCTGATCAATCCTCCAGTATGGAACCAAGAAGTCCCCTGCTGGCTGCTTATGAAACATAAACACATTCTGAATAATGTGAGGAACAGTTGTAGGAAGTCACAAGGCGTGATCAATAGAGCTTTGATCTGTGTAACCCTTGAGACGGTTTTGAAGGTGTATCTTCAAAAGATACACTTTCTTCAAGAGGAGTCTCATGAGGCTGCCAGTATACAATATTTTGCTTGATTATCAGTAAGTAACTCTAAAAACAAAATTAAATACATAAATCCTCATCTCACATGCACTTTAGGATCTTGTAGTAAAACAAGTGAAACTGTGATTTAAGCATGTACGGTAGTGTTAAATGGACTGCATTTATATAGCACCGTTCTAGTCTTCTGACCATTCAAAGTGCTTTACATTATATGCCAACATTCACTGCACTCACAAATACTGATGGCAGAAGCTGCCATGCAAGGTGCCAACCTGCTCATCAGGAGGGGTTTCTAATCATTCCCACACACACTCACACACTGATGGCACAGCCTTCAGGAGCAATTTGGGGTTCAGTATCTTGTCCAAGGACACTTCAATATGCGGCATGTGGAAGAGCCAAAGATTGAACCGCCGTTCTTCCGATTAGTGGAAGACCCGCTCTACCTCCTGAGTCACAGTTAAACTGAAATCACATTTAACTATCTCTTTTTGCAATCAGAAATATCTTTATTTATGAAAAGATAAAAAATATCTTTTGGGAAATATCAGAAATATCTCCTCTTATTGGTCTGTAGGTGACATATTAAATAAACTTGTGCTATAGCAACATGTCATGGTAGACAAGACCATTTACATTAACATTAAAGTAAGGTTAGGGTTATTTTAAATATGAAATTATATATAATATCAAAGTTAAATGACATTAGCCATATAAACTATGTTAACTAACTGTTGTTAATTAGCTAATGTTAACATTACTGTTGGCTAAAAGCTTAACCAATCTTAATTTACCTGACCATGGTCCTCCGTCAGCCTGAGATACATCATGTGCTGGTGCCCGCGGTGAATCATCTCCATTTTCTCTAATAACTGGTAAAGCAAAACAAAACAAAATAATAATAATGTTAAAATAAAATTTTAAATTCTGGCTGGTTTCTACTAGCTGCGTCTTGATTGTGAACTGCAGCTTTCAAGGTTGCCATGCTTTCTCAGTTGATACTAAATATTATTATTCACTTCTAGTTAAACAGAAATATTACACTGAATGTGAGACCTCTTCCAGGCACAGCGCAGAAAAATACAGGAGAGTCAAGACTACTGAATTATATTTTACCAGCAAATAGCATCAAACCAAACAGGAAACCAGCAGCCGCATTACACTAAGTATTAAGAACCTGTGTGATTTTCAGATTAAACCAATGAGAGATAAAGCAAACCAATGCTGGTTTCTTTATTACTAAATAAGCCGTTTGAAGTATAGTTTTGGTGTGAGTGTCTATTTTTAACATAAGTGGCCTCAGAGGAAACAAAACCAATCCCTTTAGCAGTATAACAGTCATGCTTTGGCAATGGAGTTACACAAGGCCACCTACCTGTATTTGAAAGAATATTGCATTAACAAAGCAGAGGAGAATGAGTGTGGGAGGGAGGAATATGAGATGCAAAGTGGGTGACGAAGACGGAGGAAGTGCAAAGCCTGTTCCTGTCCAGATGGAGACTCGGCAGGGATTTTGGACTGTGTGTGTGTGTGTGTGTGGATGAAGAGTAACGATTCTGGTACTCTGCCATGTGGAGGCTGAGTAGGTGGATTACCTACTCTGGTTCAACAGGGAAAGTGATGAGTAGGTGGATTTAAGGATTTTGATAGAAAGCAGTTACCATGATGGCAGCAAAATGTCAAAATGTTATGTTGAGTGTGAATGCCATTACTCATGTGTTAAAGTTATAATCCTCATGAAATCAGACCCCATTTAAGTACTATTTATGGTCAGCATTTCTTTTTTCTGTAATTATCTCTCCGTATTATAGTTTGAGAGAGTCTGCCAGTCATGCACAGGATTCAAATACCTCCCAACATGAGATTCACAGGAAACAATGCAGCATCTCATCATTAGCCTCACTGTTTAGTGTTTAGACTCCCAACTCCATGTCAGAGCTGTATCAAGTTACCGCTAATGTTAACTGAACATTTCCTGCTGCTGCTAGTTCAGGAAACACGGGTAGGCGTGTATTGTGAAGCAGTCACAATAAGAATTCTGGGACCTGACGTATTAAACCGTATTGGCTGTTACAACCAGTAACCACAGTTGTCACCAAATCAACCAGTACTGAAATCTTAAGGATTGTAACTTTAACTGTCCCCTTAAGTTTCATCTTTCAGTATTATTTGATTGGCTTTTATGGTGTGTTTTTAGAAATTGTACAGCAATTTAAGCCCTTGCAGTATGAAGTAAAACCCCTAAAAATAGTTTTGCAGTTGCAATCTCTCCAGCTAAAAAAGGAAATGAGAAGCAAAAAAACATGCTTCTTAATTTCCAGTGGGACAGTTCATTCAATATTTACTAGGGCTATAAATGAATAGTTCCCCCATAAAGTCAAATCCCAGCAGAGCAACACTTCATTTTGTGATCAACAGACACTTCCTGGAGCTGCTCATTTGTCAAGAAGAGAAAATGCTGCTTCTAGGCTGAATATGTGCTTGAGCCTTTAAAGCCCAAATGAGTAACATGTGGGAACAGCACAGCTTTGAATCAGAAAAAGTCCCATCTTCAGAGAAGAGTCAATACATCTGGTCTTTGAAGTCGCCATTGAACTCAAGACAGTCAGAAGAGCACATGCATAGCAAATTGTTCATCTTTTAGCATGAATTGGCTTTTACTGTATAAGTGTACTGTATACTGCGCTGTATAGTCTGAGATAAACCAGGTTAGGGCGGCTGAAAGAGAGTTCATTTAATACACTGCAAACTCTCTGTTTGTTGATCCTCCCATTCCATGGATTACATGGGATTACAATCTGTTTATTCCTCAATGCAACATTATGGATTAGATAGGGGCTGGTAATCCAACAGGGAATATCATCTTCTTGTGGATGATATGAGTTGAATGATGTTTGGCCTCGTGGTCATAGAGGTTTCTGCAGAGCTAGGTCACAGGTTTAATCCAGTATATCCACTCTTCCGTCCACCACGCATGTTGCTGCAGGCTGCCACTCCACTCTGGCTGTCTGTCACTCTGAAGACATTTTTATGTTTCCATAAGAAAAGCAAAGACACAAAGTCCTAAGCTTGATGCTTTTGTTTGAGGTGCTAAAACAAAAGAGAAGAGATCTGAACTGATGTGTAAGACTCACACATTGAATTTGTGTCTCCTCCTACGTCTCTTCCATTCGCTGCCTCTGAGAAATGTTGAGAGCACAGAGAAAGAAATTAACACTCGACAGCCTGCCAACAGCAGTTAGAAACTGGCTGTGACAGGCAGTTTTATTAAAGCTACAGTACCGTGGCAGGTGTGAGACACATGTAGCAAAAATAAAAAATAAGCCCTGGCCTGTTCCAATTTGTCTTTCAAACAGCAAGATACTGTACAGCCGTGACACTCGTAGGGTCTTTGGATCACAGCATCAGGTACCTCTTCAGCTTCCACAGACCCGCTGGTGGGTCCATCATTCAAACAAATGTTTATAGGCACATTTTTCACATTTTATTCAAATTTCTACACATTATTAAGTTTCCAAACATATCACATATTGCCACTTAAATTTCAGGAACATTAAGACATTATTGAGTTTAAAGAACCCCCCCCTAGACATAAAAATACTATTATTATATTTGTGTCTGATATGGGTTTTTCCCCAAAAATACTTAATTAATAGTTCTTAAAATGACATATCCCCCTTCTCCCTCATTGGAAAATCCAAAAACTTTGAGTATGCAAATGTTGTTCATCTCATAATTTGAACTACTGGACACTAAAAAGTCCATTCTCAGCGTATGTGCACTGAAGGCTTCAAGTTTGTCTGTGTACATTGTTTGTTTAGGTTGCATACTGGATCACAATTGGCTCAAGGCCACTTGTGATGTCACAAAATCATGCTCGTAGGTACACGAGTTAAACTTGATTTTTGATTCGATTTAACTTTATTGTTAGAATATTTCTCTGAAATTTGTCTTGTATCCCAAGGCTGTTTGACATATATAACAAAACACATTTAACCAAGATTTATGGTGAGAAACTTTTCCTCTTAAGCAGATGGATATGAAAACAGCCTTCTAGTGTCATACTCCACAAATACATCATTCTGCACAGTGAAGGTCAAACATCCAAGCAACAATATAAACACAATTCCTTGCAGATGGGGACTTTAATATTTCACACAGTGAAACACACAACATAACCTCAAAGTGACATTTTTGTGTACAGCATGGAAAATTTGTTTTTACTTACTTTGAAATGACTTACTGAATGTGAATGTTGAAGTGGCGCATCAATGTTGACGGGGTTAAAGTTATGTTCTAACTCATCAGTCAGTGTAAGCAGTTTCTCACACACAGCAGGCTACACACACACTAACAAGGTTAACAGGATTTTGACTTGGTTTAGATGTAAGTTGTGTGACACTGGCCAGCTGACTGTGAATGTCTGGCACGAGCAGGAGAGTCGTTGATGGGCTTAAGTTGTAAGTCTAATACTTAAAGAGAGGATTGCGTGAACAAACAGTGCTCAGTTTTGTCTTATCTATCAGAGTAGTTGAACAGATTTACTCACACTAATTAGGGATTACAGATATTGCTGTTTTGTTCTGCACCACTCACTGCTGAACAGTGTTTGTTAATTGCTGTATCTAGTGGTTTGGTATTTATTGCCTTTTCACATCAGTCACTTGATGACTTTTCAGATCACCACCATAGAGCGTAAGCACACAGGCTGAAGACAGAAATTAAGATTTAAAAAATCATGTCCTGTGACTTGTGTCTTGAAGCAGAGAATCATAAATAAAGGAATTTGCTTTTAAATCCCTACTCATAGCTTTTTGTTTTACACTCTTGCATGCTTGCTCCCTTCAGTTTTTGCCCACAACATCCAAACATATCTATAGAAATGATAGATTCCTGATAGTGACCTTGAAAAAGTCAGTCAAGTCAAGTGTTGAGGGTGTCTTGGCTGGAGAAAAGTGGAAAAATAGGACATAAGGAATGCAGGGATATGAGTAAAGAACAGGTGACAATTGACAAGGAGCGGAGGAGGATGTGGGGTATGAAGAAGACGTGCCTCTGAGAGGAGGAAGGAGAGGGGAAGTGAGAAGATGAGAGAAGTGTGAGAATAGAGGATGACAGAGGTGGGAAATGAATGCACAGTGAGAATTAAATGTGTCTATTTTTATATGCAAAATGGAGACATGGGAATTACACAGTAATGGCAAACAGGGATAGACACAATAACATTAACACCTGTACAATTTAATACAATCTAGTAAAATAGACCTGCAATTTTTAGAAAGAAACGGTGCTAAGTCATTCTTTGGTAATATGGGAATTCAATTAGGACATTTTGGGAAGTATGTTTATTCTCTTTCTTGCCAAGAGTTAGATGAGAAGATTTATACAACTCTTATGATTGTCCATTAAATATGCTAGGGTTTGACTAGAAGCTGGTTAGCTTAGCTTAGCATAAAGACCAGAAACAGAGGAAAACAGCTTGCCTGGTTCTGTCTGATCAAAATTAGTCAAAATTTATTTTTTGTGGTAGGTGGATTTTGTTACCTTCAGACCAACCAGTGACTACCACGGCTTGAGGCTGAAGCCAGTGCGGAAGTACCAATGCCAATGCCACCAACGGCTGCTACATTCAATTTTTTTCAATTCAATTTAGTTTTATTTATATAGCACCAAATCACAACAGAAGTTATCTCAGGGCACTTTTCACATAGAGCAGGTCTAGACCGTACTCTTTATTTTACGGAGACCCAACATTCCCCCATGAACAAGAAAAACTCCCCTTTAATGGGAAGAAACCTCAAGTAGAACCAGGCTCTAGGTGGGCGGCCATCTGCCTTGACTGGTTGGGTTGAGAGAGAAAGAAGAAGAAAGAGGGAGAGGGGAGAGAGAGACACAGAGAAGCACAATAACAACAATTATAATAATAGAAAAATAACTAATAATAATAATAATAGCAGGCGTGGGCATCAAGTAGGACCATGGGAGCACAGGGTCAGCATCCACGACCCAAGGGAAGGTTGAAATCCATAACCTGGCAGTCCATGACAATGATCCACAGGAACTAGTGAGATGAAAAAGCACAAAAACTCCAGGGAAGAAGCCAAGTTATTCACATGCATTAATGGTACATGATGCTGACTCCAATAGACTTCCATTCAAAAAGTGTCAACTTCTCTCTAGAAATACTAAGTCAATAAATTTCTTTTTCAATGAGTCATTATGGTATTAATTGCTAAACTTGTGTGCTGGTGGTCATTTTGTAAATTATTGCTTTGTTAATAAGATCTAAAGTCTTAGAATAGGCTTTGATGTCTGCTGTTTGCTCACCTGCTGCTCTCCCCAGCTCCCGGTACTTGCACTGAGTCAGACTATTGGCGCAATAGTTCATTTTGCCTATAAAATGTCAGAAGTTAGTGAAAAATTATGGTTTTAATTTTCCAAAGTTGAAGGTGACAGCTTCAAATGTCTTGTTTTATCCAACCAACAGTCCAAAAGACAGTTGACTATCATGCATGACCAAAAAAGCATCACATCCTCATATTTGAGATTAGTTGACACCAGCGAATGATTAATTGATTATCAAAAAAGTTCCTGAATAATTTTCTGTCAATCAACTAATTGACTAATTGACGGATAAATAATAGTCTATGTTTCAGATACTGATAGCTGTTTTCCAGTCTTTGTGCTGTGCTAAGCTAACTGGCTGCTTGCTGTAGCCTCCCAGATAGATATGAAAGTGGTAGAAATCTTCTCATCTAACTTTTGGCAAAAAAGCAAAAAAGTGCATTTCCCAAATGTCAGCACATGGTAAGAAAACTAGACAGCAACCAGGAAACTGTAAATAAAATGTATCTGTCTTAGCAGGCCTAAATGAATTGCAAGCACAATAAATACACATAGAGCCCATAGGAGACATGGTTTAATATACTGTATACAGTGGTGGAAGAAATATTCAGGTCCTTTACTTAAAGGTATAATATGTAATTATTCCACATTAAAATGTCTAAAAACAACTAGACCTATGTTATATATTTTGTTGAGTTGTGTACTTACATTATCCCAAATGTTTCCAACAATTTTCAAACCCAGAGAAATCTGTAATTTAATCAAAGTAATGGTCCGTTTCATTTGGTCGTATGTAAACATGCACAAGATGCATGCGGCGGCGCTGTGTTTGTCCGCTACAATGGTGTCTACTAAAGAGTAACTTACACACATACAAGATAATACATCGGTGTTGTGGTTGTTCCACAGAAACTGTTATAAATTGATTCAGTTTTAAGCCACATTTTCATGATAAATTTAGATCGCTTTCAACTATATCTTTTAGTCGAAAGAAGGATTTTAGCCGCTGGGCGTCTGGATGTTAAGTTATCAGAGAAATAAACTGGGCAAACGTTAGCAGCAGCTCGGCTAACAGCCCCTCCAGGAAGTCCGGTGGTCACCAAACATCGTCGGAGAAACACTGATTTTTTAGGTGAAACAGCTTTAATTAGTTAATTTTTTACAAGTTTAATCTGCGTGTACGTTTGTTTTTGGAGAGAAGGAGACCTCTGCGGATAATTCGGCTCCCGGGAGAAACCGGCCGAACGTCTGGATCTTACGTTATAAGAGGAATAAACCGAACAAGTGTTAGCAGCAGCTCGGCTAACAGCCCGTACTGGACGTCCGTTGGTCGCTGTACATCGTCGTAGCAGTAACATGTAGTTAAAGTAAAAAGTAAAGTAAAACTAGCAGTTTGGCCAATCTGACTGATAAATCTGAGGGGTTGTGAGATGATTAACAGGAGAGAAAAGAAGAAAAAACAAAGTTCTCAAATCTGTTTTCAATTTTTCTCTAATCTTTGTTTTTCAGTGAAATATTGGATCATTTGAACATTTATAGAAATGAAACCATGTGAGAAGTTTAAAGGGAAAAATCACTAGGCTATTTGGTGGAGCTGTTAACAACTCGTAGACTACACACTGCTTTTTGTAAGACGTCAAAAGCCAAAAAGCTTGGAAACCACTGGTTTCATCTTTAACAATGTGTTGTATTTTAAAAGCTTGTTATATTATCCGTTGTGTCAAATCTTCATCTGGAAAGTAACTAAAGCTGTCAAATAAATGTAGTGGAGTAGAACGTACAATATTTCCCTCTGAAATGTAGTGGAGCGGAAGCAGTACTAAGTGCTAAGTGTACTTAGTTACTCTCCACCACTGACTGTATATATAGAATTTGTCTGTTTTATCTACTGTGTGCTTAAAGTGCGAAGCCCTGAACCCTTTGCCTCGAAAACATGAGCTACAGAAATAGAGCATGTTTTTACATAACTAGATCAGCAGCTGAATCAAAGCAGATGACTCACTGGGTCTCCCAAACTCTCAATTAACTCACAACTCACAACTACACCTGCTGCACCCGAGGGAGAAGGCTCCAGGCTTTTCTCCTTGAACTCTGTTCTTTCAATTACTTGGAAGGAGAATGAACAGAGGACTTGGAGAACAAAGAAAGATGCTTTTTTTCTTTCAATGAAAAAAGAAATATTTCTCTTGTGCAGTGTAGAGAGCACTGTTACTGTTGGAGGATTTGTCCTCACAGCAGGTTTTGTTCCTGCCATGGGCATAGATTTCGCTATGGATGATAGGAACTAGGGATGTGCGGAGAGCCCGGTATTTGTATTTGTATCTGTATTTGTTGAGGCAACAAGATTATTTGTATTTGTATTTGAATTAAAGTGGAAAGGGGCTTAAAAATTCTGTTTTTGTTTTTACTACACTTTTAATTTTAGAAAATTAAAGTGTAACAATAAGTGTTCATGAATAAATTACCTTATGAAGGAAGTCCCCACACTGGCTCTCGAACTGGAGTCTCTCGTCATAGACGACTATGACTACTGAGCTAAAACTTTACTCATTGCCTCATTGCAGACAGACCTCTACCTATTAATACACCCATAAGACAGAGACAGCACACTGTGTAATGTGTAGGGAAGAACTTCAAAGGGGATTTTTGCTTTGCACTTTTCATTTATTGTCTATTTTTTACAACCTAACTTTGTGGAAAGGAGAAGGGGAACAACAGGTTATGGAGAGTCCCTTGGGATGACTTTGCATGTGTCAGTAGCTCAGCTTTATCTCTGAGGAGATAACTCCAGGAGTGATATAAATAAGGAAATGTGCGATGTAACCAACCTGTGCACTGGTATTTGACATGGATTTTTTTCTTCCTGAAAACAAAGAATTTTATAAATATTTGTATGACACAAATATTTGTAAAAACAAAACAAACAAAAAAAAAACACTATTTGTGCTTTGCCGAATAACGTATTTGTATTCAGGCACATCCCTAATAGGAACGTGTCCCTACCAATATCAAGGTGTTGCTGAATTGTCCCTACCAATATTTTTGCCGATCTCTAAACAATCTAGTCATTTTAACTCCACGCAGTGGTAATGGTAAGATCCGGGCAAAGTTGCCAGGTTTGTGCATTTTATGCAAAAGACAACACTAAGATCATTTAATATTATATTTAATTTCAGGCATTAGGTGTTGTTAGCTAATTTGCTCAGACATGCTGTTTAATTAAACAACTTTATTACTGCTGGTGAAATTCCTCCCAAAAGCAAATTAAACATGTGGTCCCTTTTAAAGAAGAACCAAAGTGTCAGTGACAGTTGACTTTAGTTAATAAAAATGTTCTGTAATCAATCCAAATATTAATCTTTGAAATTAGTTGGAGAAATATTTACTATTTAATGCCATCTCTCCCCTTTTCCATGAGTGGATCAAGATTATTGAGTTATTATTGCATATGTGTCATTAAAACATGAACATTATTCATAAGCTAAATTAGCCACAGCTTGTCCAACTGATCTAATTGTGAATGTGTGGCATCATTTTATTATGAAAATCCTGTCAGCAGCAGCCTGAGCAGCACACACACACAGACAGATGAGCTGCAACCTCTCAGGTGAGCTCTGATGTCATAGTTAAAGATCTAGCCATGAGTTCAGTAGTTGAATGAAAAATAATACAAATAGAAATTTTGAGATGATTTAGGTTTGAATATTGCTGTGGCTTTGTCAAGGAACAGTTGTGTCACCCAAATCCACAAACTGAAAGAAGGTCAGAATCTCAGCAGCGCATCACCTACAGGTTTTCTATATCCTTATTTTCTTGTAACATTTATTATGACAGTCTATGATATGTTAATTTTAAATGTTAATTTTGGTTTCAGGTTTATAGTTAAGTTGTCTATTAAATAAAATAAAATGTAAAAATCAGAGAAAAATTCATAATACAAGTCCGGTTTCAGGCAAGTCAGCAAATTCATATTCAGTAAAGGAAACACTTAGCAGAGTCAGGCTCTTTATGTGTGTATGTGTGTGCGTATATGTGCCTATGAAAGAGAAAAGAGTGATAGAGAGCAAGTGCACACAATTATTTTGGCTGTCTGACAAAAAAATGTCCTTACCAAAGTTAAAACCAAACCTTTGCTGTTTGGTTACTGCTGAACTTCAATGACAAGCGTTTGTGTATGTGTGTGTGTGTATCCTTGGATAAAAGAGCAGCTGGCACTCTTATAAACGTAATTCATTGCACTTTCTTCCTGATGCTAATACAGTATTAGCTCAGAGATACTATAAAAAGATTCACATTCTGTACATCGAAAAATTAGGAATTTAATTTTAAAGTTTTGACATTTGTACACGGCACATGTGCAGAACAATACAACACCAAACAAGACATAGACATACAGTATTAATACACACAATAACAAGTAAATAGACAGATACCAATGCATACAGTGAAAAATAAAAACTGAATTGGCATGTAAGAAAAGACAAACATTCCAGATAGTTAAAAAGCTGCTTTCAGTTCCAATAATCGTAAACAGAATAATGCCACACCACTATCAAAAAGCCCAAAAAAGCTCTGACATGAGCTGAGCAGACACCAGGCATAATATTCATAATAACACTGCAGACAAAGAGGCATCATCAAAGACACTATTAGGCACAACAAGATTATTTTGACCTGATTTAGCATCAGTTTAGGCGGCACTGCACAGACGTTTTGAGTCCTGTATTTTCAAATGTTTTATAAAACCTCTTAAAATTCTCTTGAAACCTTTTGAAAATTCACCAGGGACAGAAACACTGATGCTTAATTAGCACAAAATATCTTGCAGTGTGCATTTTCCGTCAGGATAAGTTAGATGATTTGTTTACACGGGTACAAATACCCTGGCAGGCACTTTCCACTTTTATAAGCTGGGGAGAGCCAGTGTTTTGGAAATATTGAAATTAACAATCTGTCTTTAACATCATGTCTCATATAACAGAAAAGAATAATTGTCCAAAGGATTTTGGAGTACAAACATGATCAGAGATTGGTTTTCAGAAACATATTGGATGCAACAAGGCGTGTTACAAACATACAGTACAACTCATGCATGGAATGTAGGAAGGTTGAAAGAGTTGGAGGTTGCAGGTTGTTACACCACGTTACTGAGTGGTTGAATGTATAAAATTGCAAAGATGAAACAGTTGATATCTAAAAATAATTGTGAGTGCATTATGTAAATTTAAAATATATGAAGTTTGCTTTAAAAAACTTTAATTTAATGAACATAATGTATGAATCTGTACTACAACATAAAGCCAAAAGTTTCCTTGATCAGACCACATACTTTGATCTTGATTTCCTAAATTCCCACAAAATTACATATAGGAGCAAAAGCTTAAGAAGAAATGTGTAGAATGCATCCAAAAAAGAATAAGATTATGTCAGTGGTGGTGATTTCCTCAGTGAATAAGACTCTTCCTCTTATTTTAGATTTGTTCAGTGACTCTGTTAGGAAACTTAAGTGACCGTCAGGCCTTAATAGACAAAAAAATAAAATGAAATAAAATAAAAAATACACCTACAAGTCTAAGATGCAGGAGGCACTGTCCACTTTTGTGAAACTTGTGAGAAACACATTGCAGTGGCAAGACAGTATATGGATACTGTACATCATGCAGAGGTGAAAACAATGTAGCATCCCTTTATAAAAGCTCCTGAAAATTGAATAATTTCTTTTCCCCTCTCCTCCCTCTTTCCTTTGTCTTTCATCATCTATTCCTTGCTGCTATTAACTACTTAATATTCATCCTACCCCTTTCTCCAACATTTTCATCATCTCACCTTGACTCCCAAACTGCAAAGCTGTCACAGCCCCTAATTAACTCTACTGTGGCCTTGCTTTCAGCTGGCTTGACACAACTTCTGGCAGCCATATAGGAGGTCAACAGCTCTTAAGCTACAATAGCTGTGAACATCTTATTGAATTTCTTACAACTTGGCTGTTTCAGAATAAATAAACAATTTTCATTTATGCACAGATTTTAACTGTGAACTGACAATATCCCCAATAATACCTGATAAACATACTGTAGTTCTTGCAGTTAACCATCACCGTCTTGTTGCTAACACATTTGCTCATTAGATAATAGCTAGTAGAGGGTTCAATTGTTGGCTAGTAGTATAATGTTAACATTTACATTAGATGTTTTTCTTAATTAGACTACTTGCTGGTTTGCTAACAAAGCGGAGAGGAGGATCTGGACCAATGACAACATAGTTTACTGTGGACTTAGTCTAGAGACAACTTTATCACACTATTTTATTACTCCTAAAGTGCATGTAACATACAAAATGTGAACTACAGTAAACCCATACTACAGCTATATTAATGAGGAATCTCATCTTGTATTGCACAGTTCTCCAGTGTATGGGTTTAAATTTTGTTATAATAAGTGAACAAATCTCCATCATCAATCAAAAACTTAAATTAAAAGCGAAAAAATAAACTAAAAAAGTGACCTCAAATGCAGAACTTTTGATAAAACTATACAAAAGTGAAACATTTGATTACAATATTCTCCACTTTTCTTTCACTGATCAGGATTTTTTCTTTTGTCACCACTTTTTGATGCTTAATGTTTCAGTTTTGCTGTTGAACTTTTCAGTTTCAGCTCAGAATTTTCCATTTTCAATGGTCTGGAAGTGCAACAAATAGTACAACTTACCATTGACCCTCCTAAAGTAACTGGCTAATGGGCATGCAGCAATGTAACACCCACCCACATGAGAACTTTGTGTCAGAACCGAAACTGAAAAATTAAGCAGAAAAACTGAAAAAAGTGACCATAAAAGTTTCATTGTAAGTTTTGCTTGCGGGGTAACTTTTTTGCTTTCAATTTTTTTCAAATTAACTTGAATTTAATTTTTTTGCTTCATGCTTTGGAGATTTTGTTAAATTATTATGACACAAATTTAATACCAGTGGACCTCCATGATGGCATTGGCTGGGGTTGCTAGAAGTTTGTTGAAGTAACTGCAAAGCCTCTACTCATGTCATATAAATATACCATTCATTTTCATTTTTTTTACATACTTGTTAGTCCATGCCACACAGAGTTGTTTAAAAAATCCAGTAATACTGGGCTGATGGAACTTCTTAAAAGGGCTACACCTTTCCCCATCATCGTTGTGTCACTTCTCTTTTCCTCACTGATTTTTCTCTGTCGGTCACTGAGAGCTCCGGCTGTGTTTACTACAAGGCTCCCCAGGGTCCTTGGTGGCTCCACCATAAACCTCGACTCCACCCTCAGTCCAGGGGGCCACACTGCCCTGGGTTACTCTGCCACAGCGAGCCAAGCTGGCCACCTGGCTAGAGGACAGCACCCGGTCCCAAAGACCCACCTGGGACAACTCTCCTACCAGGGCTTGGGATGAGTCGAAACCTCCACCCACGGAATCCTAGAGAAAAAACAAGACCTGTTAGATGGATAACAGAAAGATGATTGAAGAGGGATGATGATTCAAAAACAAAAACACATATAGACGCAGGGTCAGCTTGGGCTGTTTTGCTGCCTTGGGTAAGACTGTGGACTTGCTTTTGGGAAGATGAAGATGTGATGAAAGGAGACCAGTATAAACATAGGACTACAAATCAAAGGAGGGGTTCTTTTGGTTATGGACGTGGGTCTCAAAGGCTATTACTCTTGTTGCTTATGACCATCGTTTCCTGTGCCTGGATCTATGCAGACATACACCTCATTCACCCACTACCTCAACACTTTGACTAGCAGTGTTCTCCAAACTAAATTGAATTTGCAGATTTACTGTGTCTACACTCTCAGTCTTTAATGGTTTTATTTACAACTCATGGAGAAGCCAGTAAGTGAAAAGACCCAGAGTTGTAGCAGGGTAAACTATTATTTGCTTGCAACGCTGTAGTCGGCAATAGCACACCAAATTTAATTTCTTTTGGAGTACCCTACCCACCTTATGCCTGCCTCTAAGCTGTCATTCATTCGGTCTTTTGCTCACTCTTTCATGAATTCACCTGCTCCTGCCCCAGTATGAGCACTCCTCCAGGTCTGATGTGATGTCCAGCTGCCAGTGCCTGGCCCTCGCCCCTCAGCTTTCCCCCCTGGTAAGCCTGCCAGGCTCCTCCTTTCTGGCTCCAGCTCACACAGATGTGCTGCCAGCTGCCCCTGGAGAGGTTCAGAGGCAACTGCGCCACCTACAGTAGGGAAGGGAAGGGGCAGTTCAGACAAAGAAGATGATTGTACTATGCTGTTTCTGAATGATACACATTTTAAGGTAAGACATGTCATCTGGCAACTGGATGTGATATACTGTATCTTTGCATGATAGTGGTGCAGCTGTAGCTACATAGCAGTATTTTTTGTCATCCATTTAATCTTCTTTTTCTTCAGGGTACAAGTGTTGGCTATTATACAGTATTTTTTCAGTCCCAAAGTCATTCTGCTGCCTCCAAGGACACACAACTTTTCCTCCAGGCATCTATTACCATAATGACTTCACTGAATTATATCTAAAACCACTGCACTGCACTACACCATCCTCCAAGGCTGACAAGGTGGTACCTTCATTTGTCATTTAAACACATGCATGAGCCTATTTAGCTTGTCTACTTAATTGGCTATTTCATTTGATGTGTTCTATGTATTTGTATGCTAATACAGTACAGCTTTTCTTCCGTAATAGACATTATAAATTCTAATCAAGATTTTTTTTTTTAATTGAGTACAACTTTTAAAAATTCAAACAGTCAGTGAGCCTTGTAGAAAGATATGCACACTGGTTGCCTTCAAGTCTCTCATTCTATATCTATCCCAGATTAAGGCTGCAGACTTTTAGATCCATTCTTTTTTAAAGCCACCAAAAGAAAAGTTTTGAACAGTCCCAAATTTTTGGGAACACATAAAGTCATTTTAACAAGTTCTTAATTTGAAGCTTCCTTTGACACCATTAAATCTAACAAATTCTGCATGTCTTGTGTATTATCACAGTAATACAGACACACTGACATAGATTGAAAAATGACATTTCTGTATTGAAATATATGTTCAAATGGATAGTGGGGCTCCATATTTAAAAAGCATGCCAAAGTTTGTTTCTTCAAGAACACAAACAACGCATACACACTGCTTTTATGTACATCTTTACTAGCAATAATTGACATGTTGAGCAGTATGTTGCCAATATGTTCAATATATTACACAATTATTGTTAATATTCATTTATTAATCGCAAATGTCAATATGTATGTATTCATCTTTACTAGAATTTAAAATAAAGTTCTGATGAACAATGTTGCACAATATGTGTTTCTAATGATGAACTCTCTATACGAGTTGAGTACAGTAATGAACATTTTAGGAATTGAATCAATAAATAATATGAAATATGACCCAGAGACCATGATATAAATCTCCTCGGGAAAATCAATTGCACACAAGCAGTAGACAGTTCAGTTGCAGGTATACAGTAGATGCTCAGCCTGACTGAACAAGTACCTTGTCATTGATGAGCAGCTCAGTGGGGGTATGCAGGCCTTGTAGCAGCACCAGTTCATTCGGTTGTTCAGGAACTGCATAAGACAGGGGTGTACCGATGCCTCCTTCTGCGGGCCGTAGCCACAAGCAGATGGTGAAGGCCCGCAGTTTTGGGATGGGGTGTTTCAAAACAGCATACATGTAGTTTGTCCGAGTCGGGAAGGACAGTCTGTAGCCCTCTGGGAAAGAATGCCCTGAGCTACCTGAGAAAACAGAAAGAGAGTATAAATAAGAGAACAAAAGGAGAAAGTGATAGATAATGCAAAGGGAAATCAATGTGATCTGGCAAGAAGATCAAATAGATTTCCTGCTTTTCTCATCTAGCTGCACTTTCCTCACATGACATAATCTGAACTGTTTTTTTTTTAAGCATCAGCATGCATTTTATAGTCTTTCTGATCTTTTTTGCTTTACATAAGTTAAACATAATTTATTCATCATAAAGAAATTCCATGGCTTGATTTGATTAACAGTAATACAAAAATGAAACATCTGCGGTCATTTTTAGCCATGTTATTGCTCGTGATTAGCGACTTGAGTCCTCATGTAAGTCATTAATCACAGTCACTTATCATTTCTCTCATTATTTTGTAAACCTTTTTACAACATTTTAATATGCACATTAAATGTACACACACATACACACACATTCTCTATGACAACTTTCTTTTTTCCTCTCTCATAATACCTACCTCCCTCCAGTACTGAGATTCGGTGGTGTAGTTTATTGATGCCCTGGTCGATTTCCTGTCTGTGTTTCTCTGTTTCTAGCCTCAGGGCTTTTCTCTCTTTCTCAAGCAGCTCCACCTTCCGCTCAAGCTCCCCCTCCAAGTCTTCCATCCTCCAGGGCCTCTCGGCACCAGCTCTGTGCCCAGGATCGGCCAACTTTTCTGGGCCGCCAGATATCCCGCTTTCCTCTGGTGCTCCTGAGGTACTGCCATCCGTCTGGTTGTGAGGAAATGGGCCAATGTCTGACTGCAGAGGAGGAAGACAAAATTGGTTCAAAATGGGTTTTACTGTCTTTGGTAAAATACTGTAAGGTACTTGCTATGGTGTACAGTTAAGGCACTACACTATGGTATGAAAACACCATCAAACTAGCTATAGCAGTGGTTCTCATGATTATACTGTGGTTTCCTGCCTATATGAGAAGCAAAATTCTTCGACCTAGTAAATAATTGATTTCTCGGAAACATTACATTACGCCTGGGGATACATCTAGCAGCTGATTTAATAAGGTTTCAATATGCCTTAGTTAATGTAATGCTTTTTCCTTATACTTGGTGGCTATTCAATTAGTTGGTTTAGTCCAGAATGAAATGTCTCAACAGCTATTGGATGGATTGCTCTGAAAAACAGATATTCATGGTTCCCAGAGGATACATCTTAATGACAATGACTTTTCCTCTATCACCACAAGTAGGTTGATGTTTTTGGTTCAGAGTAAAATGTCTTGATAAATATGTGATGGTTATGAAATGTTGTACAGACTTTCATGTTCCTCACAGGATGAATCCTACTGACTTGGTGATCCCCTGATTTCTCCTTTAGCGCCACCTTGAAGTTGACAGTTATGGTTTTCAGGCAACTAATGGACAGATTTCTGTGAAATTTTCTACAGATAATCAAGATCACTGCAAGGTAAATTTGACTTTGGTGACCCCTTAACTTTTCTACTGTTATCATATCAGATGTCTATGTTAAAAATGGTCAAAGTTCCAAAACTTGATGTTAACATATGTAGAAATGCTCCCTGCAAGTCCAAAAGCCCAGGCTTCAACCTAATCTTAGTGCTTTGTTTGCTACGTTTTTTTGTACCTTTGCTGATGAGCTGACGTTGGCTCGTCACGCATGCCCGTAAACGGCCGTCGGTCCTTGGCCTTTGTTGCTGAGGTTTTCCATGAGTTGTTTGCATTGTTCACTCTCATATTTTGGATCCGAGTTTGGCTCAAACATGTACATTTTAAGTCAAGAACGAAAAAAGTAGTGAAAGCCTACTACCATAGTTTGTTTCATGGTTTGTTCAAGTAGCCTCCGGGGCTGGCAGAAATCACACGAGGGTTAACTTCCAAGAGCTGGCCAGTGAGAACAGAGTGGGCTCATCAGGAGGGGGGCCTTAAAAAGATAAGCTAAAACAGCCTGTTTCAGACAGAGACTGAACATAGGGGCTGTGTAAAGGGTCAGTATGAGTTAAATAAGGAGATTTTTTAACTGTAAATCATGCAAAGGTATTCCAGCAGGGCCCTTTAAATGTGCATAATATGGCCCCTTTAACATCTGTATGTTAACATTGTCACTGTGAGCATGTTAGCAGGATATTTAGCTCAAAGCATCACTCTGCCTATGTAAGTACAACCTCACAGAGCCACTAGCATGGCTGTAGACTCTTGTTTCCTTCATATTGAAATTCGAAGCTTACCATAGCTGAGCTACTTGATTGAGCATTGGCATGCTTTTGCAACATTGCTTAGAATTGATATACTGGATGATATGTTAGCTAGGTTAAATACACTTTAAAGCACTTGTGACATATAATTCCACTGTATCCACAAGTTAAACAAGTTTTGGGTCTGAGCAAATCAAGCAGAGCCATCTCATATCTAAAGGGATATTTTCTTAATTAGGTATAACACAATAAATAATTGAAAGTCAGAGAGGCTGCCAAGAGTCTGAACTATTTTAGTGAGCAACAATTTGCTAGGCATCGTTGCATAATGGCTCACTGATATTAAAAAAAACAACACCCAACCACAAGGGAAGGAATGTGGCTTGGACTCTGCAAGATACCTAAAAACCTACGTGGGCCAGTATATTCACCAAGCATATCTTTTCACAGCAACTGAAATACATAGAGACCACAAGGGAATTACTACAAAAAATACACACAGTGCACTCTGAGCAATACAGTGTGCACTGTGCTTACCTATGTTGTATAAGATGTTGGAAAGAAACTAAAGCTAGAGTATGGCGGAAGGGCATTACTTTCTACATTGATAACTACTATGAGAAAAAGTGACACTATGAAATGATAATGAATGATAACAAATGTAGATTCGGAGAGAAGTTCATGTGAGCCCAGCTAGTTTAAGTAAAAGAACACACACGTGTTCACATTTTTATATATTCTAAAAGAATATTGGCAGGTATTGATTTTTGTCCCAAAAGAGATACACAATGGATGGAAACACCAATGTAATCCTCACTCTGTCCTTTTTAACAATGTATGTTTTACTAATATACATATCACTCTATCCATACAAACACGGTTCTCAAGATACATTTTGTGCTAAAGTCAACAAGAAAATTCCCAAACATTCCTGATATTTTATTACTATATTTCAACTGTCAAGTATACTGTGTTGAATGTGTTATTTTCTGAAGCACAAATACATTTGCCGTAGTAGTTAATGTGTCCATTGAAAACTGAACTAAAAATGACAAGTATGCACCTTACTGTGATGCATTTGCTGAAAACATACATATTCTAATGGAGCAGCTAAAATCACAAACACTTCTATGGATCTTGGCATGATAGGTGATCTATTCTCTAATATTTCAGTTCTGTTATTGAGCCTGCGGTTAGGCTCTGAGGCAGGTATTTACATGTGCAGATGTCAGGCATTTCTAGGGAGAAAACTAATAAAACTGCAATATCCTCAAATGCATAAATGCAAGACTGTGTACAAAATAAATCAAGAGTGGTGTATGTGTGGTACAAGCATTATTACTGTTCTTAAGTCAACAAATATAATGCTACATGTTAAAGGTTTTTCACATTTTTTGTAGCCATAACGCTTCATGCTTTAATTATGCTCTTATTAAAACTTAAGAAAATGTGTGTTTGCCTGTTCAGGTACTTGATACAAACTATAATTGCCATATCTTACTTTATTTCAGGACAATTACTACACAGAATTACAGATGCATAAATGTCACATTTTCAGTCCATATGAGCACTGAAAATACAACTAAACCAACTGCATAAGAAAAAGAGAATCTTTCCTTTTATCAATCATAAAATTAAAATGATATAGAATATACACTCACTGAGCATTTTATTAGGAACACCTGTGCAATCTAATGCAATCCAATACAACAGCTTCTACTTTCACAAAGCTTGGCCTATACTTTTCAGTTCTTTTTGACATTTTCAGAAAGGCGATAATTCTACTTTATGTCTATAACTGATGTTGTGGTGCATGGTGGTGGTGTACTGGAGTGCATTATATTGAGAAGTGTTTCTCACACTTTTTAATATAATGCACTCCAGTACTCCAATACACCATATGCTTCGTAAAAGTAGAATTTATGGCAGAGCTGTTGTATTGGATTGCATTAGATCGCTCAGGTTTTCTTAATAAAGCTCTCGGTGAGTCTAAGTCATATAGTATAGACTAGAAGACATTGCTCCTCATTTTCACACATTTATTTCAAACACAGCTATCAATAAAATAAAGCACAGTGTGGTGTATCACTGCACTGGAGCTGGATGAGCCTGATATTACAGAGAGCTTACCACCATCGTAACTGCTCAAGCTACGAACAGAAACTGTGGTACCAAATGTACTGCTAGAAATGGAAAACCATTAACTACACATTCACACCATTTGTTTGCATCATGTCAGATCAGATACTACTTGTGAAACATCAGGCAACAGGCAGGAAATGTAGTTGTATGTGATTTGGATACTAATAATTGATGTTGCCTGTGAATTTAAATTTTCTGTCTTGCAAGTGAAGAGAGGTGGTGACTGTAAGGGTTCTAGTTGTAGAAAAATATGTGAACATCTAGCGACTGGAGCGACTGGATGATCAGCAAAGCAATCTGAGCAGACCACATCCCAGAGGGAACCTTAGGAGCTAAGGAACTTAACACAGTTATTTGACCTGAGTAATATTCCCAGATGAGTGCTCTTCTTGTAACACATGATCTGATGTAAATACTATACTGTGCTACTGAAATAGACCAAGTATCTAATGTACATAGAAACGTGACTTGGATATTGAAGAAAGATACAGCAGGTGAGAACAATCGTGTTATAGTGGTGATGGCTCATCACAGAAACTACATGTTATTATACTAAAATTGCACAAAATTACAGATCACCTTGAGACCTGTGAAATGCACAGATCTTTTTCCGTCAGAGGAAAATGTGCACTGAGAAGTCCAAATTTCTTAATTCTTGAAAAGCCAAAAACACAGACATTACATTCAGCCCTTTTTTCATCTGATGGTAGAATTACGAAAAATAGACGACACAAAGTGCACATAATCCACAAAGAAAATGACCCATACCGGCATGTCCTACATAAACTACCCTTGAGTGAGGAGTAGCTACTATACGGAGGAGAAGCCTGTGCTTTCAACAAATATAGGAAACTCATAAATTATTTATGGAATCCCTCTAGCCAAAAATGAGGTTGTACATCACTGGATTGTGGTCAGATAAGAACATGTTTCATGTTACTCTGCTATATTCTCTCCTCCACCTCCACCTCCACCTCCTGCTGCTGCTGTTGCTGCTGCTTTTTCTCCTCCCCCTTTATCCTTATCCTCATCTCTCTTCACCCTCCTGTTTTTCCCCCTTTGCCTTTCTCTTCATCTCTGTCTTTATTTCTCATTTAAATTTCAATCAGTGTTCTTGGCATGATAGATTATACACCTACTGTATGTTGCCAAAACAATCAATTCATGTATTAGTAAAGACATTTACAAATGACCAACTATAATTACACACAATCACTAAATGCGGATGTCATCAGCAATTAACATTCAATATAATTTTAAATTAAATCACGTGATTCAATTAAATGATTATATTGTAAGTAAGTAATTTCTCTGCTGTGTTGCGTGTGTTTTAAAAAAAAAAACCTATTAATTAGTGATAAGCTTTACTTGGTGTTTACATAGAAAAAAAAGGAATATCTGACTGCCAGTATCCACAAAGCCTTTTCGACAACTCACTTCTCATTCAAAATGAAGACCTTCACTTAAACCACTCCTACATGCCTAGATATCAGAAGGGACTACAGGGAAAACAGGGACACATTTAGACATTGATTTAATCTTTTTAAAGCAAGCTGTAGAGTTGGAGGTATACTGAAATATTCAAAGCAGTTATCAAACCAGTGAAACACCATTCCGGTTTAATCTAATTAGGAGATCCTTCTTTGCCTTTAAAATGCGTTCATGTGGGATCGAGGACTGCTCCTTGGGATTAATTACGCCTGTGTCGTGTTTTATAGTTTCATGCAGAGGATGATTTATGAGGAAGGGATGTTGTTTTTCCACACTTCACCTACCTCCAGTTTCTCTATACGGTCTTTGAGCTGAGTGATAGCCTGCTCCAGTTCATCCACAGCCCTAACGGTGAGCAAGTGGACACTGTCAGATGTCGACAACGGGCTGTCCCGCACCATGATCCGCTCCAGGTGCGTCTCCTCTGCCGCGCCTTTGCTCCCCCACAGCCCCGCAGCGCTCCCACGTCTATCTGCGATGCTGCTTTGGCCGTCCAGCCCCTTCTCGCACTCTGATAGTTTCCCCGTTAGCTCTCTGATGGTCCGCTGGTCTGTTAATATTTGGTCCTTCTGCTGCAGAACGGTCTGCCGGAGCTCCTCCGCGGTGGTGCGGAGAAAACCCCAATCTTCTCCCGCGTATAGCGACGGGTCGTCCGCTTGTTGCTGAAAGTTTTTCGGGTTGCATTCCCCGGCGGGGATCGGCGTGCAGATGAGTCGACTGACCTTTGGGTCATGTCCGGTGAGTCCGGTGACCCCGTCCAGCCCGCCGAGCCCGATGTTAAAGGTCGGCGCCTCCGATGCGGGCGTTTCAGAACCATGGAGAGCGCCCAAAGATCCGGGCCGGGCTACCGAGCCCCCGGCAGCGGGGGTCTGCACCGCGGCGTCCGGATACAGCGAGTGGTTGTCGGTTGCTGGTTGCTGTTGAGCCGCGGCAGCCTTGGAGGCTCCGGTATGGACGGCCGCGATGATGCAGATTACCGCTCCGATGAAGGCCACCATCCCGGCGGCCAAGATTATAACAATGAACTTCAGGGTGGCGGCGGGGGCGATCGATTATTAGAAAAATCTAATAATAACACTCTGGATCCGCAAGAAACTAAAAAGCTCCAAAACAGACAAAGTATAAAATTACTTGCATAGGATGGAGAAAAAAAAAACGGTTTACTTTTCCTCACAAGGACAGGCGATTAGACATTGAGAGTTCCGCACCATAATTGAGTGATCATCGAGTCAACACCAAACATCAGAAGCAGGCAGTCTGTTTCACCTCCTCCTCCTCCTGTGCAGCGCGCATGTCCCTGGTATTCGGCAAAATCCAGCCTGTTAATAGCCTCCATAAGGCAGAGTGAGGGGAGAGAGACGAACATACTGTAGGAGAGAGAGAGAGAGAGACGAAGTTAGACAACACATATGACTTTTTGTCCTCTTCCAGTAGCCTAGAGCTAACTTTTCCAGCAATGTATGAAATTATGTTTTTGTTCTCTTATTGTGGGATAAGAATATTCCACACTGCCCTCAATAACACATCTGATTTTCTATATGTTGCAGTATGAGCTAAAAGCCATGTTCTATGCAGCCTCAGAGGATATGTTAACATTTTCTCACAAATACTGGGTTATTTGTATGAAAAAAGCTGCACAAACATGCCTCTTTGTGACTTTCCTTTTTTTTTCTACAGCTTTTATTGAAGATGCAGTCCTGAACTAGAGCTTTCCTGCATTCATAGCCATCTGTATTACATCAGAAAATGATTTTTCCCCTCCCCTTGGATTAATATTTTCTAGCTCAGCAACACATTGCAGGAGTACTGCAATATGATGTGTGTGTGGCTATAAGTCAGCCTCAAAGCTCCCTATGGAACAGCTCTACAGCAGCACAGATGACAGAATGATGGCCTTGGTTGGGGTTTGTGTGTGTGTGTGTGTGTGTTATGCATGATACAGACCTAGTGCTATTAGTGAATGTCATTAAACCACGCTTGCCGGGCTAAGTAATAATACATGTAAATCTCAGTGCAATACACACACACACACACACACGTGTGAAGGGAGTAGCTGTCATGTGTTTAAAATTAGTGTGTGATGTGCATTCTCACACAAGTAACAAAGGGGATTTTAAGCTAATACTTCTCAAAGTCACAGCCACTGAAAGCTCTAATTTAAGATGAGTGAGGGTGGGGAAGGAGCATCCAACATGTCTGCAGCAAAAAGTAGCTCTCAGTCTTCACTGGAGCACACACTAGAATAGTAAAAGAGATTGCTAAGCACTCCTTTAGAGATGGGGACAAGAGTGGGGAAGAAAGTACAAAACAATGACTCCTCACAGAGTGATGGCTGAGCTACACACATTTGTATTCAACATAAAAACTAAATGTCACTGGTGGCATTTTCAGCTATGCATACCTTTTTCAGCAATAGTGTGAGTTCTTATTGTAGTTATTTGTCACTGTACTAGTCTTGACGTTTACTGTAGTTATGCTTATAGCTTTCAATGGTTGTTATTTCAGTATTTTAGGATGATGAAAGTGTAAACACGAGCCTGTACATGAATGCATCCAGGGTTTAAAGCATATAAAATTAATATTTTCTTTAGTAGCAGTGGCTTATTGGAATTAAATGATTGTTCAACACTGCAGCAAGGTTCATTTTCAGTCCACCAAGCTTTGGTAATATAAAGGGTTCAAGTGCATTGAAAAGGCCAGGCGGGGTGAAGCATTCTGGACTCTACTGCCCAGAATATAGTGCTGATCTATTATGTCGATAAAAGCCTCTGTGAGAGACCCTGTGGCCAGCAAGTCTGAGCTCAATTCATCATTCAGGTCACCCTTGACCTTTGTGTTGTGGACTGCTGTGATGTTAGAGCTTTAAAGTTTCCTATGTTGGATTTTTTTTTTATTACGTTAGTGCTCATTTTGCATGGCATTTTATGCATAATCTATTCTGGGGATTTGGTCAGAGCACTCAGTTAGTTTTTGAAAAGTCTAAAAGCATTGCTTCTACTACAAAAAAAGAGCCACTCTTCGTCAATTGACATCTATGACTTTACCTTTTTACAGGCACTGATGATGAGCTGTGAGAACAAAGAATTGGATGCATTATGTAAAGCTTTTCACTGTCATTGTTTTGTGTATTGTCGTATTTCTTCTTTCTTTTGTTTAATCATACGCCTTCTGATGTGTGTGGTGCTTGATTGTTCTGGCAGTTATTAAATAAACAGTTTAAATTGTTTTTTACCGAAGAGTGAAGCATTTACTGTAAGGGATAGGTTCACAATTTTTCAAGTCTATCTTATGGGCACCTGACAACAGTCAACACTGAAAGAGGTTTTCCTTGCTGTACTCATTCCTCCTGTTCAAAGATTTCAATGTAAGTGATTGGAGCCAAAATCCACAGTGTGTTCACATAGTCATTTTGTGCAAAATGCATATAAAAGTTTATCTGAAGCTTATATGAGGCTTCAGCAGTCTGAGTTAGTCATATCAAGTGGATATCTGCCACATTTACAGTCTTTTTAGCATCAAATTCTCTCTTTGTGTTTCTTCAGACAGTGTTTCCCTGTTGAGCTGCGGTGGAAGCATAGTAACAAAAAGAGGGACTTTGGAACTCAAAAGACTGTAACGTTGAAAGATATCTACTTGATTTGACTCATTTGGATGACTGAAGCTTCATATTAACTTCAGATAAACTTTTAAATACATTTTTGCACCCATCACTTACACTGAAAGTGCATCATGTAGGGATCTTCTAATGGTCAGTATGAACAGGACGAATGATTATGGCAAGAAAAACCTATTTCAATGTTCATTTGTGTGCCTGGCTATTGTGTAAAGACCGACTTGAAAAATTGCGAACCTGTCCTTTAAGGTCCCCTGTGGCAGGAGGATGAGTCGTACATCTGTTACTACTAATGGACTGTGATCAGATAATATTTAATATGTTATGCTCAATACTCAATCTGTTACATTAAATCTATATATTTCAGCTTTTGGTGTAATACAGAGAAGAGAAGAGAAGAGAAGAGAAGAGAAGAGAAGAGAAGAGAAGAGAAGAGAAGAGATGAGATGAGATTAAATGAGTGTGTGTGTTATGAAGCTGTTTTAAAATTCCAGTCATGTCTCCAGTTGGTTTCTGGTGCCACCTAGTGTACAAGTCTCTCTCTCTCTCTCTCTCTCTCTCTCTCTCTCTCTCTCTCTCTCTCTCTCTTTCTCTCTCTCTTTCTCTCTCTCTCTCTGAGTAGATGGTAAGTGTGGAGTGAATGCAGGAGCGAGTGAGTGATTTTTCTATCGTTACATTTTTCTGTCTAAATTAAAATTAAATCTTAATTTGGATTTGTTTTGTAAATTTGTTAAATGTTATGTTGTGTTGTGCTAAATGGAGTTAGAGTTCTGTGCCTGGTGCAGGTGTGTTAGTAGCATGGCTGATGATTTGAGCAATCTGAGTAGGACAGTGGTTCTCAGGGACCTCCATGGGTCCTTGAGGGGTTTCCAGAGGGTCCCCAGAAAAATTTAATTAATTTCACTATTATTTCATTGACTAGAAGTTAGCCCAATGACAGAATGTATAAAAATGACTATTTGGTTCATAGATTTCACACTCTTCAATGTTAATGCCAATCTACAGTATAGACAGTTATGGAATAACTAAATCTTATCAGATGGGGATCCCTGAGACTAAATCTCATGAAATATGGGTCTGCAGCCTGATGTGTTTCAATTTGGGGGTCCTTGACACCAAGAGGGTTGAGAACCACTAGAGTAGAAGACACGGTATCAAGGTTAGCATCCTGTTTCCCTGCTCAGTGGAGGAGGTTAGTTTAACAGTGGAAGAAGTATTTGGCTACAGCAGTGTAAAATCTGCTGCAATGATGAATAGTGCTGTAGTTATCTTTCTGGATCGAGTTGAGAAAGTTAACAATTAATTGAATATGGTATTACTGTTAAGGATCACATTCCTGTTCTGCCATGTTTACAACCATCAACTAAAATCACACTGTCTAATGTCCCTCCATTCATTTCCGATAATTTTCTAAAAAAAAAAAAAAAAGAGCTGTCCAGACATGGTAAGATAGTCTCTCCCATCAAGAAAGGGTTCACAGGGTGTAAGTCGCCTTTGCTGAAACATGTTGTGTCTCATAGATGGCAATCGTAGACTAATGATGATGACCCAGGAGAGGGAACTACAGTAGTGGTCAGGGACAGGCCGGTAAAGCTGCTGGCAGCTATGCAGCTAAAACTAGTGCACAGACAGATGGAGGACGGAAGGAAGGGCAGGCAAGAAAGACCAAAGAAGCACCAAACACTGAGACAGAGGAAACAGATAACAGTGCGTGTGTGTGAGTGAAGAGCAGACAGAAGTGGACAGTGCTGTGTGTGAGAAACAAACAGCGGCAGGCCGTGCTGTGTGTGAGGGTAACACACAGGAGAAAAGTAACGGTGATGTGTATGTTAAACAGGACATCGACAACACTGCAGCGGCTGATGGACAGATAAATGATGTGGACATGGTAGAGGAGAATGTGTTTCCGAAACCTCTACCTTGTAAATGTAAAACAAAGAGTAATACTTGGGCAATAACATAAACAAAAAAGGGTCAAAATACCAATGATAGCCAGACAGAGAAAATGGCAGTGGTGGGGAACTTGCAAATTTGAGGACTTGAGACTTACTTGACTAACACTGATAAAAGACTCGACTTGACTTTGACTGGGTATTCATGACTTGAGACCTGACTTAGACTTGAGACAGATGACTTGAAAGGACTTGACTTTTTTAAAATTAAATATTTGCATGTTATGTTTTGTTTTTGAAACATGATTTCTAGTGCAATGTGCGCAAACCTGGCCACGTACTAGGACGTGGCAAACCTGCAGAAGCCAACATACGAGATGGGAGCTAACCCCAAAATAATTAAATTTGGATTCAAGGATTATGTTGTCTATGATGGTAGTAAGAAGAGAATGGTGGTATATGAGGTCTGCAGCTCAACTATCAGTGACACGACCACCACAACATCCAATTTCTTCTGTCACTACAAAACCCACAAAGAAAGGTAGGTGAATGTGTCTTTTTAGATAACTTAACTTCCTATTGGACCAGAAGCCCATAGTCTGACAGCCCATTATCCAGAAAACAAAAGCCCACTGCTCTGAAGGCCTGATGTTCGGGTCATCGGACTATGGGCTTTTGGTCCAATGGGACATTTTTCGAACTATTGGGATTTTGGAATAATGGGCCTTCAGACCAATGGACAGTCCCCACAGGTGTAATTTCATATGACTTGATTTGACCTGAGCAATGACTTGACTTGGCTTGACTTATAGCAGGGACTCAACTTGACTTGTTTGATTCTCACCACAGTAACTTGGGACTTGCTTAAGACTTGAAGGTTAAGACTTGAGACTTGCTTGTGACTTGCACATGTGTGACTTACTCCCACCTCTGGAAAACTGTACCACAGTCAGGAGTGAAAGTGAGGAGTATGAGTCTGATATCAGTGATGTGCTTCATATTAAAAAAAAAAGAAGCTCAGGGCAGGCTCGGCCAAAACGACCAAATATTTTGTGCAACAAACAAAATATATGAAGGGCATGAAAATTAAGGATTATTTTTCTGATGAGGCTTTCTACACACCAGCCAGGTTAGATATAAGAAACAAAGATGACTCTGGTCTTACTGATCAGGTGTACAGGTTAAGAAAACTAGTGCTAAAAAGATTACTTAACCATGATGAAGAAAAACCATCTTTTTTATTTGTTATTGTTTGCTCTAGTCACTCCCTTTTTCCCCATGTAAAATTCAAAGTTGGAACTTTAAATTTAAATGGGGCAAGAGATGTGAGAAAATATGCAATGCTATATGAATTAAAGCATCTTACTGTATTATTTTTGCAAGAGACACACAGTGACAAGGAAAATGAGGCATAATGGACTCAAGAAATGGGATGGAAATTAATTTTTAAGTCACAATACTACAAATAGAAGTGGAGTGGGGTTTTTTGTTTTCAAAATGTTTTGTTTCTTATTCTTATATTGTAGAACATGATGTAGAGAGTAGATTTATTGTAGTGGAAGCACAATTTGAAAAATTAATGTGGTTTTGTTGAACATTTATGTTCCTTCTAAAGGGGCTGAGAGGAAGGTTTTTCTGGATATCATACAAAGTTGACAGACTTTAAACCAGAAGATTTTTTATTTGTCTATGGTGATTTTAATTGCACAGAGAATAGCAGTTTAGACAGGAATCATAATGAACCCCATCCAGCTTCTCAAAGTGCACTACGACAGCTTGTACACACACATGGCTTAGTAGATGTGTGGAGGAGCTTTCATGTGATTGAATGTCAATACATCGTCTCATTGTAGGGATAATGTTGTCTCCTTAGCTAGACTTGATTGTTTTTATTGTTTCTAATATAATTTTAATATTTTTGAAATGTGTAATTTATTGCCTGTTGGCTTTACAAATCATTCACTGGTAATGTGCAATGTTTTCATAAGAAATGTGTTGCCTAGAAGTTCATATTGGCATTTTAATTCAGCTTTGCTCCATGAAAAAAACTTTACAAATGCTTTTGGCTATTTTTGGAAAATATTTAGGAGTAGACAAAATTAATTTTCATCTCTTAGACAGTTACTATAGTGGGACTATGGTAAAATGTAAATTAAATTCCTTTGTCAACAGCATACTCTCAATGTTACTTGAGACATCTCTAACTCTATGAACGATCTGGAGACTGAGATAGTGGACCTTGAGAAAATGATTGTGAACACAGGAAATCAAGGACATTTTGAAGTCCTTAATTCTAAAAAGAAAATGTCCTTAGCAGACCTGCTAGGTGTGAAGGCTCAAGGAGCTTTAGTGAGGTCCCATTTCCAGAATGCTACTGAAATGGATGTGCCTTCTAGTGGCCTTCTAATGGACAGAACACATTTATTCACTCTCTTCTTTCAGACACAGGGCAGGAAATCACTGATCCCAGTCAGATCCGAAGGCGAGCTATGCAGTACACCGAAAATGAAGAACTTCTACAAACCTTTTGTGAAGTATTACCTAAGGTGTTAAGTGATTCAAATTTACTGCTTGAAAGACCTTTGGATCTACCAGAGCTCCACTCTGCCTTACAGAGCATGGATGGCAGGAAAACTCCTGGTATCGATGGTTTGACTTTGGAGTTTTATAAAGCCTTTTGGGACATTTTAGAAGTCTTAAATCAAAGCCTAGCTGAGGGTGCTTTACTGCTTTCCTGTCACAGAGCAGTGATTACCTTGCTACCAAAAAAGGGAATTTGAAAGACATCAGAAACCGGAGACCTGTGTCTCTTCTGTGTACAGATTATAAAATTCTATTAAAGGCCTTAGCGATACGGCTGAGAGAGGTGATGGAACAGATCATACATCGGGACCAGACATATTGTGTACCTGGCAGGTCAACTGTAGACAATGTCTACTTAATTTGCAATGTTTTGGGTCTCTCTGGATCATTCAGTTTGAATACTGGTTTTATTTATATAATAGATCAGGAGAAAGCATTTGATTGAGTTGAACACCATTTTCTCTGGAAGGTCATGGAGAGTTTCGGGTTCAGCAATATTCTGATTGCTAAGATTAAAGTGTTGTATCAGAACATTAAGAGTGTGCTAAAGTTAAATGTTGGTTTATGTGCTCCATTTAAAGTGCAACGGGGTATTGGAGAAGTTTGTGCTCTTTCTTGAATACTTTATGCAATCTCTTTAGAACCTATGTTACAAAAAATGTAGAATCATATGAGGGGGTTAACCATACCTGGTTTCAAAAATAACTTGAAATAACTAAATTGTCTTATCTGCATATGCTGATGATGTGGCTGTGTTTGTAAATAATCAAAATTATATAACTATATTGGGGAGAACTGCTGACATGAGGCTGTGTCCACTACCACAATAAATTGGAGAAAGAGTGAGGCTTTAGCTGTTGGTAATTGGTGTAACAACTTACCTTTGTTACCTCAGAACCTGACCTGGAAAACGGATGGCTTTAGATATTTAGGAATGTATCTTGGAAACAACAGTTTTCTTCAGAAAAATTGGGAAAATGTGGTAGAAAAAGTAGAGGGTAGATTATTTAAGTGGAGACGGCTGTTGCCTCAGATTTCTTACAGAGGCAGAGTCCTGATAATAAACAAAGCTTATAGCTTCTACCTTGTGGCATAGGTTGGCATATGTAGAGCCTCCTTCTGGCATGTTAGGGCAACTGCAGGCAAGTATAGTTCATTTCTGGGATTGTTTACATTCGATTCCTCAGAGTGTATTATTTTTGCTCGAAGAAGGGGGGGGGCAAGGCTTGGTTCACAGCCAGTAGGACAGTGACGCTACAATTACAGTTTATGCAGAGATACTTGACACGACCAAAAGATGTAGTTTGGATAGGAATGACTACTTTTATCTTTAGAGGAATTAATAATCTAAGCCCAGTGACCTCAAGACTAAATGCACTACGTCTTTTTCATCATGGAATTTTTAAATCATGGACACTTTTCAAATATTTAAGGACAGCTCATACTAACTCTTTGTACTGGTTGCTGGAGGAGCCTCTTGTTCGCAGTGCAAGAATGGACATAAGTGACAGTGTGGCCCCTGGGCTAACTGCAGTGCTGTGTGGAACAAGAACAGTGTACCTTGGACACAGCAAAACCAGAGTTAAATGATGCTCAGGCTATATGTTCTTTATTGGGCCTGAGGTCACACCGCTGGAGACAGAGGTTGACTATTAAAGAACTGAGGATGCTTGGAGATTACAGCAGTGGAGTTACAACACCAAATCAATAGGATGCATTTCTAGAAATTAAACTGAGGCCTGTGCTGGGCGAGATGTGTAGTCCATTGATTACCATCAGGGACTCTGAAAGCCTAACACTGTACAGATTGAACAGAAAGTGATGGTGCAGAAACTGTAAAGATAAATAATAAGAAATGTTTGGGTAACAAAGTGGATACTGTGTGGCAGCCTGGTCGCCAGAATAAAACGTTGACATTGTACATTTCTACAAACCACGTTGAATATGTACGTTTCGACACGTGTAATGCGTAGCATGTTAACATTTCAACAACACACATCATATCAACATTTCTAAGAAATGTTTCATATCAACATTGCCAAAATATGTATCATCTCAACATTTCTAAAGTGACGTATTTTACATACGATCTATATGAGATGACTTTCTTATTAGGAGGAGGAGGGGTCGGTGGATGGTTAGGAGGTTTCTTGGCAGAAAGTTGAAATTTGGAAATCAGAGATCACTTGAAAACCAATGCCCACTTCCCATTTCAACCAACAAAAGCGGGTGTTTTTAGCGAGACGTCAGGACATTTGCAGCCGTTTTTCTGGCAAGAAAACCAAGTGTTTTTAGTGAGACGTCGGGACATTTGCAGCCGTTTTTATTTTATTTTTTATTTTATTTGAACCCAAACCATGATCTTTCCCTAACCCTAACCAAGTGGTCTTTGTGCCTAAACCTAACCAGACCTTAACCACAGTGTTGTCACATCATAAAACATTATTCAATGGATAATGGCCAACATTGAAACGTAGATATTCAATGTATCCGAGGTTTGCAGGAATGTTCTATGCCAACGTTTTGTTCTTGTGATTGGATTGTGTGTGGAGGACACTGTGCACAAACAGGGCAACTGAACCTGTGTGGAGAGTTCTATACAAGCCTCCTTTAAAGAAAGGGAACAGCAGATCTTGGTGTTATAACAGTGAATGCTTTTATTTTGATTCAGTAGTGATAAACAAATGTCCTTTCTGTGGGTTAACTGAAACAGTTTTTCATGTTTTTTTTAGTGTGTAACAGATTTTTAGGTTTATTTTAGCTATTCTAGAGATTTTGCTGAAAAAAATTCTGTTTTAAAATTCTGTTTCTAATTTCATTTTTGGAGCAGGATATAGTACAAATAATAAAACAAAATGGCAACTACTTATTTTTCTGGTGGGAGAAGCCAAACTCTCAGTCTCTCTGTTAACAGAAAAAACAAAGTGGAACATAAGCAAGGCCAGGATGCAATATCAGTGTGGTGCTGTAATGTGAAGGCTAGAGTCTGGCTAGAATTCAGATTTTATAAAGCTATAGACAATTTTGAGACTTACTCAAGACTGGTGCTATGGAAATGTAATTTACAGTGCAATCGATATATTTAAAGGTGCAGTGTGTAGAATTTAGTGGCATCTAACAGAAGGGGCTTGGTAGAAATGGAATATAATATTCATAAGTATGTTTTAATGAGTGTATAATCACCTGAAAATAACAATCTTTGAAAGTGTTTTCGTTAGCTTAGAATGAGCCCTTTTTTTCTACATAGGGAGCAGGTCCCCTTCCTCAGAGCCTGCCATGTTACTACAGTAGCCCAGAATGGAGAAAACAAACAATGGCTCTCTCACTTGGAAGGGAGGATGAGGGGAGGGCTTTTCAGATGGCTGCAATCTGCAACCTCACCACTAGATGCCACTAAATTACCTACATTGAGGTCCTTTAATATCTGAAATTATTTTTTATAATTGTTCCTTATGAATTGTTTTTCTTGTGTATTGCTTTTTTTTGTAATTAATATAAATTAGATTGAAAAATCAAATCAATCTCTCCCTCTCCCTCTCTCTCTCTCTCTGTGTAATTTATTTAACTGTTAAACTGAACTTAGGAACCACAATTTACTTCTTTACTTCCTCTCTGGATTCTCTCACAGATATGTATAGGACAGAACACAATCATCACCCCTACCACACTATCCTATATGCGTTCACAAAAGGGATAGATCATCATGTATGTGGCACCTGCACCTCTCTGCAAGGAGTTCATGGGGAGTTCATTGACTCCGAAATGTCAGAGAAAATAACCACAGTCTGATAAAAATAAATTCATCAGGGCTATAGATCTATTGCAGTGCACAGAGGTGTGTATTTCAGCTCTGCAGCAGGGGGGTTGAGTATAGGGCCTAATGCCAAAAAATGGTGGTTGAAGTAAGTAAGCAAAGAATCATTAACTTTCTCTCCATTCATCTGAGGTTTTGACCAGATATGGCAGAGCGCCGTTTCCTGTCTATCTGTGTAATATATTTTTAACTTTTCTCTTAACTTTGGGGTTGTTGAAGAACAAGTCTTCTCTCACTTCTCTCTCTCAGTTGATGTATAACAGTAATCGATATTTCCTATGGCTTAGCGTCCACTGTATATACTATGTGGAACACAAAATTACTGACAAGGGTCAAAACACATTCAATTAACATGTTATTTTAAATTTTTGTAATAAAAAATGTAGGGACATCACTGCTTCATTTTGCCTTGAATACTTTGTGCAAGTAGGATTTTGACATGTAAAGTGATTAAAGTGAAAGGATTATAGGTTTTTTTTAGCACATACAGAATGACCACTGAATCTTGTATCAACCATTAAAAAATGAGGAGTATCAGTGATAGTACTGCATTAAAGGGTTGGTATTAAGTAAATCATGGATGGATTTTTAAATCTGCTTCATTTAAAAGTGCACTTTATGAGGCTCTATAGCAATTCCAATGAATTGCTTGATAAATTAAGTGTTCAAACTCATATTTATGGCAGCTGTTCTTGCTAGCTCAAATATGGTATGGATCTTATTTGTGGATTGGGAATTTTCTCCATCTCTATGTGCTTAATCTTGCTTCTAAATTTTTATTGCCTTATCTATTTCATTTAACCTGACGCACCAGATGGTTGCCGAGATCTTGTGAATCCAGCTGCCTTGCAAGAATCTCACTGATTTTTTTTCACATTTTATTGTATTTTATTGTTTGTTTGTGACATTTCACTTGTAAAGTATCTTGACTGTTTGTTTTTATGAACTCTATGTGATATACCTTGACCTGCATTTCATGTATGTAAGGTATTATATAAATGAAGTTTATTATATTTAATATTTATTATATATTTTTAAGGTACATAAGTAACATAACTATACTTTTTATGGACAACAAGTTGTTTAAAAATCAGTTGGACACTGATACTTAAGATTGTGATCCACCTGTGAGTCTTTTGAGTCAATATATTTCTGCATTCTTTGCACTTTCATTACAAAAGCTTTACCACGTATTAAAAGAAGTAAATGATTATTTTTACTATGTGAAAACATATCTGTTTTATATTGTTGAATAAAACATGCAATGTGGCAAACACACACACCCAGACACACTCATACACTCCCAGATGGTCAGGGTTTACAGCACATGTCGGTTGGTTTTATGGCTGGGCCCTGTTTAATTATTTACTCCAGTCTTTCTCAGGCCACAGTGGTGTCAATTACCAACACTCTGAGCTGCCTCGTCTCTTCAACTCCACGTCCAGTCTGATACGTTCAACTCCACTCTCACTGCTCAGAAAGGCTGTGGTACATTTGCTTGATGATTTAAGAGCTGCAGACCCTCTCAAGGTTTCATTGACGTTGCACTATTGTGGATATAAACATGTCGGGGGTGAACAGTGATCAGCTGCATCGCGCGACCTTGGGGATTTACTCAGTGAGTAACAGATACTTTGTGTTGGCCAACAGCTCAGATTAGACAACAGATTTACCTGTGAGACAAACAGTAAGTTGTTGTGTGAGTAAGAGCATTTATAACAGTGGTCTGTCTCAGGTTGTGATTTGTTTTCATGTGACTCTTCAGGAAACTGGAACACTGTTCATGGAAAACATGGCATGAAGATCAGATTAACTTTTTTTAATGTAATGTCTCTCAAGCAGACATGATGTGAATTGACAAAGTCAGTTTCAAATTCAAGGAGTATTTTCTCCATTTGGAACACCAGAGATCAAGAGTTTTAGGTTTTCTGTACACATGTTGAGAGGGAGAATTTGTGCTCATAAATACAGATTGAATTAAAGATGGATCTTATTGATTCTCCTTTAGGTTGGTCTCAAAGTTTCTCTAAATTTCAAAACACAACAGAGTCTGTGGTATAATATGTTTGTCTGTGTGTATGTGTTTGTTTTTCTCAAACAGGGCTTGATGGATGACTTCAACCCAAGCCTACAGAAACTGGTTTCACTGGGAAACAGCTACGTCCAAGCTTTCCAGGGTAAGACAGAGAGAGAAAGGAAGAAAGAAAAACAATATGTTAATCAGAATTTCTCACTTTAAGATTATCTAAATGTTTTGTACTGTATGGGCGTTCCTGTCTATGAAAACCACACACCTTCCTTTATGCGTCCTTTAAGTGTCATAAATTAAACAAACTAATGGTAGCACACAGTATACAAGAGCTGTTAGGTATCGATTTCACTAGAACTCATTCCAAAGTCCTTCAAAATTATCTGGCCGTGGTTATGAGCCTGTAACCAAGGCCTTTGAGGGTTGTTTTGACAACATTGTCAACAGACAAACAAGGAGCCACAGCTGTATTTAATTTTCCTATATAGAGGAAGTGGTTTAAGATATTGAAAGTAGTTTTAATTGGCCACACTGGTTTGGATTGATTTTTATAGCTATACTTCTATATTGGACTATGTTGGCTGTATGTCCCATAAGGTAGAAAATAGATTATTATCATTAAACTCTTAATTTGAATGTGAATGTACAGTAATTGCATCTATATTTTATGTCTTCATTATCCACATTGTAATCATCTCTAATACCCGTGCATTGTTTTAAATGTGAAAGGACTCTAAGATGCCGAAATGCAAATGGAATTCAGCTACAGATGCAGTTTTACATGGTGATACGACTTATATCACATTATACATGTTTGTTTAATGTATGCAGTAGCACTAATGCTACATCATCAGCAATTACTTCATAGTAGAGCCACTGCACCAAATGCCCTGCAGACATAAAATACAGATCATGATGTCTCTCGTTGCCACCTGTACAGAGGCTATAAGTTCCCCCCTCTTTGTGTTCAGGGCAGAGCCATAACTTCTTGACATGTTGATCAGCTTTAGCCAAGAATGAAACTAGAGTCTGTTTAGATCCAACTGACACAGCTCTTATACTTAAAAGATTTTTAAAAAGGTATTGGATGATACTGAAGCATCAGTGTGTAAGCAGCATGTTACTGTTGTAGCTGCTGGAGGTGGAGCTAGTTTGAACTACTTTATATACAGTTAGCTAGTTTAGTCAAGTGGTTCCCAACCTAGGGGTTGGGCCCCTCCAAAGGGTCAACAGATAAATCTGAGGGGCCATGAGATGATTAATGAGAGAGGAAATGAGAAAAAACAAAGTAGTTTATGAGATATTTCAGTCTGGATCAAAGCTCTGAACCAACCGACAGACATTGTCATCCATATAGCCACGCCGCTGACTTTGCTATTAAAGCCTGATCTTTGTTTACATGTGTACAAGTATCCTGGTGATGATCAAGTTTTTGGAGTATCCGGGTTATGTGCTGCACATGTAGACACATTATCTTGGTTTCAGAAACCTGGATAAGCTACTGTACCTGGAGTACTCCAATAGAAACCAGGATACTGTCGCATGTAAACTTCTTATGCAGGTTTCTGAACATTCTCTGTTGGTAGAGAAATGAGTGGCTTAGATGTTGAGAAATCAAGACACAACTGGACACAGATTATCAAAAACCTGGATACTGTTAGAATCATGTAAACAGGAATATAAATACCAGGTTTCTCATGCTACTTTTAAACATCATATCCAGAATATGGTGAAAACCAGGATAAGACTGAAAAATAAAGTTTAATTTTAAAATAATCATTTGTAGTAGAAGCAGTTGCAAGTGGTCAAAATGCAAAGGTAGCAGTAATTTTATGCCATAGACTTGTTTTAATCTTAAGCATATTTCCAAATGACAGCACAGAGATAATTGTGTGTATGGAAATGGATAGCCTATAACCATTTGAATTATTGAATAATTTCCTCTTTTGTAATTAATAGATCTGTTTAGCTGCTTTTGTAACTCCATGCAAAATGGGAAATGATGTGCCAAATAAATTTGCATTTCAAATGACTACATTGTGTGTGTGTGTGTGTGTGTGTGTGTGTGTGTGTGTGTGTGTGTGTGTGTGTGTGTGCGCGTGTGTGTGTGTGTTTCAGCTCTTGCAGTAACAAGCGAGGCCTACTTCAGTGCACTTTCAAAGATTGGCGAGCAGGCTTTCCAAACCATGTCCTCACGCTCCATAGGTATGTGCATCTATGCATTCATGCACAACTGACTCATGCAATCTCATGATTATTGAGTGGTAATAAAAGGGGGAATTTCTATACCTACAAGCCAGGATGTGAGTGTTTTGTCTTTGATGTGTTTATGGCCATTTATTAAACTAATTAAACAGTGTTCTTCCGTGTCATGAGGACCAAAGTTTACCCTCTGGCAGCACTTTCACAACACAGCTTTCACAATTACTAACACTCTGTGCATGTGTAAAATGTATGTGTGTGTGTGTGTGTGTGCATGTGTGATTAGCATGCGCTTTGATGTGTGAGTGTGTAAGACAAACTGCAAAGTTATTGAATGCAGGTATTTCACAGTATCTATAACAATCATTGCTTATAAAGACTAATAGACTTTTTTACCTGCAGCTCATAATACATTTAATACATTTATAGAGCTTTTATATATGTTTGAGTTTGTTTTTCGTGAGATCTATCTGAGAGACAGAGTGGGTATCAGATGCCAGCAGGGAGCATGAATAATAAACGATGACAGGCAGCGGGCCGTGCTCTGCTCACTTAACCCAGCCGATCTAAAATGGACTCATGTTGCTTTTAGCAGTTGGAGTTGATGATACTGTCCAAACTAGATCATTAGTCTACTCTCACTGTAGAGTGATGCAGTTCATATTTACTGAATATAATGTTATGTCATGGTAGAAAGTAATATTAAAACTGCTTTTTAAAAGAATTTGAGCTTTTATCAGGTGTTTAGGTCCCATCTCCAAAAATATTCCATATCCGTGTCCATGCCACAAAAAATGTTTAAATTTTATTCATAATATTCTGACCTCATAGAAGTCAGAGTTGCTTTTTATGTGGCATAAACAGCAGCCACTGTGGCCACAAGAGACGAGCATGAGAAAATGCTTAAATGTAGTGTAACAGTGGCACAAAGTCAGCAAAACTGACTCAGTAATGTCAGTTACACAGCAATATGTATCTAAAGTGAGTGTATTGAAGAGAACGATGGTGTATTTTATTCCTTATTAACGTAACTTTACATTTGTGAGACAAAGAAAGTGTTATTTCTACTTTCAAAAGTTACATAGTCTCGCTTTAATCTTTTTCACCTGGGAATCACAGTGGCTAAATGTAAGTGTGTGTGTGTGTCAGCTGGTGTGTGTGAGAGAGTGTGTACTGTATATGGCAGTGTGTTTAAGAGATAAAGCCACAGATTTTGCATTAGTGTGTAGAACAAGGGTTAATGAATAGATAAGAGGTGGACAAAGGAGAAAGATTACACAGTTGCATGATTTTATTTTATTGTTTTCTAATAATATACTGTATATAATGTAGCATGTAATACTTCTCTTCAAGGAGATATTCTGATTCAGATATGTGAGAGCCAAAGCAGACTCACCATGGAGATGAAGGGAGTAGTAAGTTACATCAACACTACACTAATCAGTCCATCACAACTTCTGAGTATGATAAAACCCTTATGTGCTTCATTTTCTCGCATGTTTAATATGATTTTGTGTGTGTCGTTCCAGTTCCGCTGGTTCAGCATGGAGGTTCTTCAGGAGATGGAAAATAACATTAGACTTGACATAGACTACATATCAGTGAGTGAGGGACAAACAAGGGCATAAGAAGGTCAAAAGGGGCTCTCACAGAATGACAAGCTGCTATCTCATAATTATATTCAGAAATTAAAAGTAAAATGAATAACTGCAGGGTATTCTGGGAATAGTAATTGACATAGGAGTAGTTTGTAGAGTGAGTTATCTGATAAATGAATCTAGCAATAAAGCAGTGGCAATTAATTCCACCACGATATTAGCATGAACATTTATCCTGATGAGATTGCCACTGTTAATGGAAAATGTCTTTAATTTCACTGGATTGGTATTGAACTGAGACTATACTGCAGTTTCTGGATGACTGAGATTATATAACAAAGACGTGCCCTGAATTCTCTGCTACACAGGGCAGTAGAAAGCACTATGAGATGGAAGTCCACAATCAGGCAGCAGCTCTGGATAGACAGCTAAGCAGAGGAATTAACCAGGTCTGTGTATTTCTCACTTTTTCTGTATAAGTCTCTCTCTATATATATTTACTGTATATATACATGTACTGTCAATTATGTGTATCCTCAGGATTGTAGTGAGTATGTGCGGTTCCTCAGGGAGAGCCATGGTGAGGCTATGAAAGAGGAGGAGAGGCGATATCGCTTCCTGGCTGAGAAACACTGTGGCCTGGTACAGTCCATCACCCACCTCATGAATAAGGTGTGCATCCTACTTTAAACAGCATTAGTGAATGTAATATTTCATGGTTTGTTTTGGCTTATTGACTACAGGTGCCAAGTGGGCCAGGTTTCTCATGCGACTCATTACAATGAATGTCAGGGAGACAATGACAGGAAGGCACTCAAAAGATGATTCACAATAATGTGTAATGATTATGTGAGATGTTATTGGCCCCTGCAGGGATGAGGCCCCTTTTATAATGAGGGTCAATCGCAGAGCAGTGGCTTTGGAGGTGATAGAAATTCAGTGACTTCAGCAGGACTGATGCCTTATTAACAGGTCGCCTGTTTGAACTTTGGACTCCCTGCTCACCATTTTATCACACCACCATACTGACCCAATTAAACATTTACTGTCTGGCAACTTAAGATCAGTAAACTTCTAAGAAATATATTTATTACTGCGTCTTGACCCACATCTTCATACTGTGGTACACACTTATAGAGAATTAGAAGTCTGTTTTTTTAATTTTCCATAATGAGTCACAGTCACAAAGCCCTTTGAGACTGTGCCAATGGTTGAGGACTATAATAAACCTGACACACATGTGTCTGATGTGTGTTTAACCCTCTGCAGCTGAAGAACTATTCAGATATTTTACTTAAGTGAAAATACCAGTACTTCGATGAAAAATACTCCATTACAAGTAAAAGTCCTTCATTCAAAATCCCAAGTAAAAGTAGTAGTATTATTAGCAAAAGTACTTAGTACAAAAGTTGTACTTTTATACTATAAAAAGGAGGTGCAGAGAGTTCTGCTACATTATTTTATTTATTGTTCATGTTTCTCAATTATTTTTTCACTTATATTTTGGTAAAATGTTAGAAATTTTGGCCTCAGACACTTGATTAAATGAAACCATCTAAAGGGGAAATATTTTTTGGGTGTGAGCACTGTTAACACATGGATCATAAATAGTGGCAACATCATGTTTCACAGATGATTACCACTCATAAATAGCAGTTAAATTTGCATGCCTTCGGGGTTCTCACATGGTTCATGCAAGGGTCGCAAATATGGTGTTAACTTCAATTAGTGACATGGCAAAATTAGCGAGAGGGAAGTGATCTCATGTTGCTCATGTTGCAATGGGCCCCTAAAATGTAACAAGGTGCTCCAAGATGCAGCTTTTTTGTAAGTGGTCACAAGCCAAAAAATGTATTTATTTTTTATATAAACTTGAAAAGTAACTAACAATAGATGTCAGATAAGTGTGTACTGGAGTAAAAAATATTTCCTTCTGAAATGTCATAGAGTAGAAGTATATAGTAGCAGAAAATGGAAATACTGATTGTATATGTATAGTACTTGAATAAACATGCTTAGTTACTTTCCTGCACTTTCTGTGTGTGTGCCTATATTTATTTCTGTTTCTATATTTGTGTGTGTGTGTGTGTGTGTCTGTGTGTGCCTGCGTGTGCGGCAGACAGGGGGTTCTCTCCAGCAGAGAGCGGATGCCTGGACACAGGATGTGGACGCCACCAGAAGACCTGAGGCCAGACGGCCCACCACACTTGACAACACTGTGAGTTCATAGAAATCAGTCACTCACAAAGCAACTCCACTGAGTTTATAAAGTGAGTTATTGGAGCAGGGTCTGAGACGGATTGAGAGAAGCTCTATAAGATCTGTCTGATATTATAACTTTTAAAATTTTGTTCTAAAGTTACTGAATGAACTGAATTTATAAGACAAATATTAGATAAGAAGTCATATTTTGATGGAAGTGGGTGTTATCAGCACCAAGACATGGACGATATTCAGACTTAATCTTCTTTTAATTACTACATTACACACAGTCACACAGCATGTTGGAGGGAAACAAGTGAATTTTTGCAAAATATTTTTGTTACCAGGGTGCCCTCTGGTGGTTTGAGCCTGATTGAATTTGAAGCCATCAGTATGACTCACACCTCTGGCATGAGGCATAATTTTGTTACGGCAAAGCTTTCTGAGGAGGATTTCACCTGATGCTTAAATAGAAAGACACAGATTGTCTCGCATGAATAAAAGACTATGTAATAGTGATAAGATTATAAGTATTTTTCTGCACAGACACTTAAATAATTGAAGCTGTCATGCAAACTAAATCTGTAATGTCTTTGAGCATGAATTCAGACAACTTAATATCTCAAAATAATAGGATTATGGATAATTCACAAACTCAAAGCATATTGTTCTTTGAATGAAGGCTGCAATTACTATTCAAGTGAACAACAGAGACGCTCCTGAGATAAACCCTGTCAGTTTCAGTCTGTTCCTCATTGAAAGGTGACATGCCAATGAACCCTGCAGATCCTGCATCCTACTGTAATAACAATCAGAGGATTAACATGGATCCTGTGTTTGTTTTGGTTTGAGGTGGGATTTATTCCTGCCCAGAGAGAAGCCTGTGAGCCAGTTCAGGCAGATATTTTAGTTTCTACAATCACACACAACATGCTCTTCGTATTGCATCATGCATTATATCCAACACACCCTCCACATTAAGACGGTTTATTTAAGATAACATGCACTCTCTCAGTCTACTTTAAACATTTTCTATCAATTCCCTCCTATATACTGTGTGATTTCAGTGATGCCACATTACATGATGAAGTCCTCAAATGCAGAAAGGTTGCAGTTGTCATTTGGAGCTGCTTATGTGTGAAATTCCAAACTGACAAAACTGGCTGACTGACCTTTTTTTAAATTCTGATATGAGTTAGCTGTTTTCCATTATGACTGTGGTGTTTCCTGGTGTTTATAAGATATATTAACATTACAACTGCAGTGATTAAGTTGTCTGGAACAGTGCATGTAATATAATGTTGTGTATTCTTGGTTGTACAGATGGGGATGAGGGAGGAGATCGGGAAGAGCAGAGAAGAGCAGCCCCTAGGTTTCATACCATCAAGACGTGAGTGCTTCATTTGAACAGAGCTTCAACCTCTTAGTTGTTGAAGTCCTCAAAAAACATTTTTCCATTTTACTTTGTTGCAACATTTTTCATTTTTTGTTTTGAATCACAGTGTTTCTGTAATATTCATTTTCGTCTGTAAGTCATTTGGAGCTCATAATGCCTCTTCCTGTATATCAGAGCTCATTTTGCCTTCACTCTACCAGCCGCTTTATCATTCTTTAAGCCGTTTATCTCTGTTTCTCCCTCTTTCGTCCATCTCTCTCACTCTCCCTCTGCATCGTTTTGCAAATTATGCACTTTCATACCTCCTCATTTGTACTTTCCTCTGCCCAAAGTCATTCTAATTATTAAGTTTGCTAATCTAGAGTAAAAATAGATACAGTGAGGGTGTATCAAAAACAGATATAAAGAATAAATAGAATATTGAATTGTACTTCTCCTTAAATTCCATGTTTCCCCTCTAAAAGATTCTTTGCCATTTAAGTAGGTTCACCAAAGCTGCTGCCTGTGTTGTAAACTGCCCTCTCTGCACCTATGTGTTTCATTTTTCATCTCTACAGCCCCATCTCCCTATGGAGGCATGTCTCGCTCTGGAGATTCAGCTGGAGGTGGTGGTGGTGTTGGTGGAGGAAGATCCATGAGGGCCCTGGTGGCCCACCAGCCTAGTGGCTCCAAACCCACCCTGCTGCCCTTCACCAGGGGAGAGATGATCACTGTGCCAGTCCAACAGCCCAAGAACGGCTGGCTGTTTGGACGTTCTGACAGCAGTTCACGGTGAGAGATGTGTCCCTGTGAGTGTGTGTATCTGCCACTCTCTATCTGTATCCACTGTACATGTCAGATACATTCAATAGTTCAACATATTAAGTTACTTTACAAACATTATTACATTCAGTTTCGTAGACACATGCCCCTTATTCTTGGGAAAAATCAGCTTTTACATTTATAGAAGCAACCATGTTTCGGGGAAAACAGAATATTTTTTAAAAATGAGTATTGTTACAGGCTAGAAGATGAAAAGATGAAACTGAAACATTAATGATAAGGATAAAAACTACTAACAGAACCTTTCTGTACACTTTGTGTACTACAAAGTGTTCTTTTATATATTTGTACTTTTACATTAACATTGAATCCACTATGTCACCTTTAATTTCTGTCCCTTTCATTTTCAGTCAGGGATGGTTCCCAGCTTCCTACGTGGAAGCAGTGGAGGATTTTCCAAAGTCAACTAGCTCCAGGTAAACGTCTATTAAAATGGACCCAATTATGACTGTTGAATAACATTTTGTCATGCTAAGGGCAGAAATGTATAGTCATATCATGCTAACTTTTACTATGCATAACATCATGACAAAAGACAAGAGTTACAATAGAATGCAAGTTAAGTCCTCCATATCTGTAGGTTAATATAAATATTAGCCTCAGTATACTGAGGTTATGTTAAATATTCATGATTATATACAGTAGCAAGAAGGTAGCAGTTGTTAACATCCCAAAGACACTGCCAGTCTTGCATTTCTGAACTACAAACAGAACTACAGATGCTGCCAAAGCCACTCTTCCATCTAATTTTATAACAAGACATAGCAGCTCAGTGAGGCTGCACTTTGGCACAGCAAAGTTTTGAGTGAAATGCTAACATCAGCATGCTAAAATGCTGACAATGTGAACATGCTTATGTGTAGCAGGTAATGTTTACCATGTTCACCTCCTTAGATTAGCATGTTGCCATGATAACATTTGCCTATTAGCACTGAGCACAAAGTACAGCTGAGGCTGATGGGAATGCCATTAGTTTTGCAGGTATTTGGTCACAAACCAAACTGTACAACTTATAATTTTGATCTGATGATGGCGCTAGATGAAAACTCAGAGCATCACCACAGTACAATTTACCCTGAGGAAGGATTAAAAAAAAGTCGCTAAAAAAAACAAATGATCACTAAATTCAAAGACACCATCATTGCCATCTATCTAAAAATTATCTTTTCCTATTTTCTGTGTGACTTCATTTATAGTTTTTGAAGTATTTTGAGCCTGTTGGCTCATTCATTAGCATCACTACCTCACAGCAAGTCAGTCTGAATTTGACCATGGTCCTGGAGTTTGCATGTTTTCTCTCTATGTTTGTGTGTCTCCATCAGTCCAAAGAAATGCAGGTCAATCACAATGAAACCCTAATTGCTAAATGCCTATAGATGTGAGTGTGCCTCCAGCTACACTATGTATTAGTGAGTTCTGTGATAGATTGACAATCCATCCACTGCATGACGTTTGCCTTTCAAACCTGATACATAATACATTTTGCAGTTCCCCTAGGCTGTTCCTACTGTTTTATGGGTTTTAAAAGAGGGTCATCATGAAACTCAGGCCTGGAATAATAACATGAACTATTTAAGATATTTGGGTGACCCATTGCTGTGAGGTGGACCAGTAAGAGCCTCTAAACTAAAGTATTGTTCAGTCACTGGAGACACATGCCATGGCTAAATGCCTAAAATGTGAATGTAAATGTAGATCAAATGCACTGAATATATGTATTTGATGTGAAATCTAATGTAGTTCAAACAGCAGAGCATGCTTAATCTCATATTTTTTTATGTTCAAATCTAATATTCTTTAAGTCTGAAGTACAATGGGCATCTCGTGAGGAAAGGAGCTCAAGTGTCAAGTGAGAAAAAACAGATTTCATGCTTCTTCAACAAAGAAAACAAGGTGAACTTTTGTGTATTTTCAGTACTTCCACTCTCCGAAGCAGCAGCAGCATGAGCAACCTGTTCAACCAAGCAGGAAACAGCAGCCAGAACGGAGCCCCGCCCCCTCCGCCTCCACCTCCGCCATATATGTCTTCAAATAAATACTCTGAGATGCAACCAGTCACTCCCACCCTTGACAGAAGGGCAGAGTCGCATTCAGAAAACAAGGTATGGCAATCTGACACTGACTGATTATTGATCATGCATAGCTGAAATCAATCAATTCTCTCTCATTAAAAGAATGAAAAGCTCTTCTACAATCTATGTTCAAGACATTTTGGGTTTGTAAAGTCTTTATAAGTTATAATTAATGGCTTTATTAATGGTTAATAAATCATTTACTAATGCTTTATTCATCAGTTAAAAACCCAATAATAGGAATAAAATTCTGAGGTAGCCAGGTTGTGAAAAATCCCATCGGTGTGCTGGTGTTTATGCTTTCTTTTTGATAATAATACAGTTGATATTACATTAATAAATTCTCATGGGTTTCTCACTTTCTAATAAGATATCAAGTCTGCATCACTTATTATAGATGTTAATAAGTGATTAATAGTGGGCTTTAATCAATCAAATTTGCAGTTGTACATGTTCATAAGTTGTTAATAAACAAATGTTTGTCTAGATTGTCCACAGCTGTTTTCCAGAAAATGATTTATTAGCCATGAATACAGCCAGTAGTTACAACTTATAACTCATTTATAAAGAGTGCCTTATTAGAACAGTGAGTTTTATTTTGGAATTTTTGGTTACATTGTCTTGATAAATCTGTATTTAAACTGATTAATTATTATCAAGTTTTGGTAAAAGTAGTTTGCATTAACCAAAGCAGAGACAGCTGTTGAACACAGAGCAAATAGGGGAACTGAGTGAACGTGTATAACCATAGACTGAGCACTTTTGTATTTTCTTCAATGAGAACAGAGAGATGATATGGGACAGCTCCAGTGAGATACAATATACTATGTATATCTTTGATGGTATTTTGCGTGTCTGTCCAGCAGGGGCACTGTGGCACGGTGCTGTTCTCAATGACACCTCACCCCTCTTTCTGGTGGATGCAGGGAGGAAGCTCTAGCTGCTGATGGTGGAGGTTGTGTGTGTTGGTGTGCGTGTGTGTGTGTGTTTGTGTTTTTCTGTTCTTTCTGATCCTTTGAATGCTGATTTTTAAGTTAAAGACCTATTTGAAGTTCGTTCCTCTTGACGAAATAGGTCTGATGTTGTATGCAACCCTTACCGTGCTGCTGTGTGATAATGATTCCTTGGAAATGCTTTTCAGTCACATAATGGTTTGAAAAGCATTTCTGTTTCCATTTCATGCAGAGATATTTTAGCAGGAAGGAGTTTGATGAACGGCCCTCCTCAACTGTGGTATTTCGGTTTTATAAAATGATTGATATTGAAGCAAATTATCACATAATAAAAGGGCAATAAGTAAGATATTTCATAATGGAAAATGGTGCTTTTAGTGACACTGCAAAGCGTTTCAGCTTTGAATCTTGATCTCAAGCCAACAGTGCAAATGACAAAGCAGATTGTGATACTGATACATTTTACTAGATGTCTCTGCATGGTTTCTGCTGTAGTTTGTTCCTTCGTCCATCTCTGTTATAAAAATGTGATTTTGCAGTTTGTGTCAACTGGACACACTATGAAGTGTGTGTGGGGCTGACTGGCACAGCACAACAGTGAGCAGCTTGTGGGAGGACTGACTGAAAGCACAAGGGTGAAGGGTCAAGGACTGGAGCCTGCTGAGACTCCATTAGCGCATATGTCTACGTTTTGTGGTTTGGATTGGCCCTCGCCTTGCTCACCTTTTACCTTTCTCATATGTTTCCGCAGAGATCACAACCTCATGGATCACAACCAGAACTCTTCCCGAGGTAAGAATAATGTACCTGGAACGCATGCAGCTCTGCTTTGAAAGCGCAGACGGTTTGTAAAATGTTCAAATGGAGGCCAATCATGTACTCCTCTGGAGAAACTAATGATATTTTTGAAGTATATCATGAACCCATTAAATCAGAGAACAACAGATGAGGGCAGTGATCTAAATGGCACAGAATCGCTTTCCTTCCATTAGAGTTTGAAGTGCAGTTTAGTACTGAAACCATTTTCAGTTATGGCCATTTGGGAACGATGGCTAGCGTTCTCACTTCAAGTGAACAGTTTGTTAGATGATGCTTGTTGGAATGCAGTGCCCATTTCTCTTCCTATAACCTCTACTGTTAGGCTCAAAGACATTATTTTGGGCCAGAGCATTTTCTTATATAAATTTTCTCCACTTTGTCTCTGTCTTCTTCTGACATTAATTTCCCTCTCTCCTTTCCTCATTCTTTTTTTTGCAGGGGTACCAACCCATTTGCTACAGTTAAGCTGAAGCCCACGTTGACCAATGACAGATCTGGCCCGCGTTTACATCGCTGATTCATTTCTGACCTTGGAAACAGCAGTGCAGTATGTGTGGCCAAAAAGCTAAGCTAAGCAAGTCCACATTGAGTGGAGATTGTTTTGACATTCTTCCGTTTGCCGTAATGTCCTCCTACACCAAGTAGGAAAAGGGGACATTAAGTTGAATAAATATTCTAGGATTCTTGGGTGTGCAAGCACTGTAGATATACATTTTGTAGATCTCGGTAAACCAACCAACCACCATCTATTCATGTTTTTTGTTGTCCATAATGTCCATGTTGATTTTTACATGATTGATTCTGGTTTTGTGATCAGTAAAATGCTAATAATGAATCACTGTGATACTAATGTGTGCAACATAAACCAATATGTGCATTGATCTTACCTTGTCTTATATGATCATTCCCTCTCTGAGATATATGATATATTGACATTGAAATCTTCTCTGACAAGAAATGACACTTGAATGACTTTATTTGGCAACAAATGATTACTGTCTATGAAATGTATATAATGTACAGCTGATGTTAGGAATTGGTGGCAAAATGTTGTCAGGTAAGATGTTAAAGCTCAGGGAAGGAGCCATGTACTGTATGTAGCTGCTTCAAACATCTTTTTTTACGTCTTTATTGCCATTGTATTGTGTCTCTGCCATTTTTCTCGACGTGGTCTACTAAATTAAGTCCATAACCGAATGTTAATTACATTACAAATGTACTTTGGAAAAATGGCTTGTAGAAATATGATGATGTAACCTCTGGCAGAGAGTGTAATATCTCGTAAAAATAGGATAAAATGTCAGCGGCAGAACTGCAATGAATAATGCAATGCATTCATGGTTAATGTAATATCATCTTAATAGCATCATATTATTCCTTTGTGTATCACTCAATAAGCAAATGACATATTGAACTGATGGCATAATGATAATATTGCTCTATAATGTGAAATAGTAACTAACAAGAACATTAATGAGTTACTATTACATAATAAACAGTCATACTGTGTTTATTAAAGGGACCTTGTGCAACATTTTGTCACTTTTGTTCTCTGTGTTTGAGTATCACTTTGTCACGTTAAGAGGATGCCATTTCCACACATGTCCTCTCTCTCTCTCTCTCTCTCTCTCTCTCTCTCTCTCTCTCTGTCTCTCCAGTTATGATTTGTTTTTCTTATGAATTGACATTGACCTTTACAGTCTGAACTGAACTTCTGCGCTTGTTGTTTAAGTGGTAGCTTCCAAGTTTGAGATCTGTGTTTATTTGCTCAGGCGGTATAATGGCCTACTAAAGAAAATCAGCAATCCCGCGTTGCCTGTTCTCCGCTGGGTCTTCCGCTGGGGATACTTAACCCAAATTGAACCTCAGTATGAATCCAATTCTGCTAATGGCTTTACAGCATGGTTCTGTTAAACTGGCACAGCACATCTGAATAAAGACTGTTTGGCAAGTGGAATAATACGGCTTCCTCCTCCCTTTTCATATTCATATGTAATATGGAACGCGAAGCAAACGCTGGATAATTGCACCGAGTTTGTTTTAATGCAGTTTCTTCTTCTTCTGTCACTGCTGAGATGAAACAGACAGTGCTAATGAATACTAACAAATGACACTGAGGGATCATTATGACCTCCATAAAGACAAAAAGCTTTTCAAGGAACACTTCTTTATACATTATTAGGTTGCTGTCAAGCTATTTTTCACCTGATAAGAGTAAAAGTGACAGCGAAACAGAGAAAGAGGGAAAGAAGGAAAAAAATCAGATAAGAGAGTCTCATCAAAGCAAGGAATTAAGAGAAGGGTCTTAGTGAGTCACAGTTGTCGAGGCTTTGTTTTCTTATCACTTTATTTTATTCTTTCACAGCTTGACTTCTTTCTTCTTTTGGTATGTTTTACAACAGCTCATTACCAGAGGAAAGAGGGATGAATAGATGGATGTAAGGATGGATGGGGTGGTGGTGTGAGAGGGGTGGATTGGAGGGAAAGGAATGCAAGAGGGGAACAGTGCCAGAAGGGGAATCAATAAAGAAGAGAAAAACAGAAACAGGTACAGAGGGGAAGTGATGAAAACGAAAAGAAAGAGGGGGACGTCAGAAACGTAGAAGGAAATGAGGGTCTTTCTCTTATAATCTCAGTTTTCTTTACATATCTACTTTATGCTTTAAAATGTGAGGTTTATTCCTGCAGGCATGTTTTATATCTATACATAAACAGAGACAAGAACAGTTTGTATAAAAAGGATAAAATAAATAGGATGAGTGTAGCTGTGGGGGCATTTGATGGGGAGATGTGTGCGTGTGAAGGTATTGGAGCATTTAGGGCTGCAAACCACAGCGTACTTCAGTGCAGCATTGTGCTTAGTGAAGAGAGCAGTGGGGGAGAGGTTGAGGAAGAGGAGTGTGCGTGTGTGTGTGTGTGTGTGTGTGTGTGTGGCAGGAATCGGCTGCAGTCTGGTGGGCTGGGAGTTTGGGTGGGGTGGTGAGGTGTAGGTGCTGGGTAGGAAGTGGGGTCAGTGGGTGTCAGGATGTGGCGGGGGTTAGGAGGTGATCTTGGAGCGCTAGTCAGCCATGATAGGTGACTGTTCATTCTTTCACAAGGGCGGCGAACTCTGCAAGAGAGGGAGACAAAACAAAAGTTGTCAGGATGTTTGAGTTTTTCACATTTTTCCAAAAGCTTCCATTACCATATCTCAGTAATGTAATGTAATATAAATTTCAAGTTATGCTTCTTTGGTATAGTAATACAAATGATCTACATAAAAATGAGTGTAATGTAAGATTGTCGTGACCATAATGGCATTGATGTTGTAATCTGATAACCATCATTAAATAATTAAAAGCCCAAAATAATAAAAAAAAAACCTGCAGTGAACTACTGTCTTTTCTTATGGATTATTCATTGAACAAAAGAAGTTAAACTGCACACATCATCACATGTAGACCAAATAATGACCAATAAATAAATGTTTGGTTAATTCCCACACTGACATTCTGCCAGTGTGTGTTTGCATGTGTGACTTTTGCCTGTGTGTATCTGTGTGTGTGTGACCTTGTGACACTCCCACTAATGGAATTTGATGTTGGTGTTTACCATCGATTCCAATCTTGCCATCTCCATCCTTGTCGGCTGCTTTTAAAAATGCTTTGGTTTCTTTGTCTGTCAGGTCCCTGCCATCTTTGGCAAAACCCTTCAGGACGAATCTAGACACGGACAGAAAAGCCAAATGGATCTGTGTCACAGAAATATAAAGTGTTGTTTGCAACAAGATCATTCGTTGCCTCTTTTTGGGGTTTTTATTTGTGTGTGTGTTTGACTTACTTGAGCTCCTCCTCCTCTATGAAGCCGCTGTTGTCGGCGTCCAGCACCGTGAAGACCTTCTTCACATCATCAGAAGACTTGGCCTTCAGACCGATCATCTCAAAAAACTTCCTATGATCAAAAGAGTCAGCAACTGCGCACATACACACACACACACACACACACACACAGGCATACAAACCCAAAGATGATTAGTAATTTGCATGCACCTCTAAACCAACGTACACATGGGTAAGTGTGCATACTCATAAGCACATAAACAGGAAGGGGATGAAACAAAAAGTTACTTTAAGTTACTGAAAGTTGCTTGTTCTGATCTGGGTGATGAAGCCCAAAGGCAAAAGAATTAATTGTAACAAGGCAGCGTGACAGTTATAGATTGCATGTTTGCCAGAGGACCTGTCAGTTCTGGGTCATGGAGCTCTGTCTTCCTCTTTTGTCTGTCAAGTAAACACTACAACTAACTACAGGTATGCACATCTGTAAAAGAAAGACATGACACTGACACATTTATACAGACATTTATATGACATATTACACAGGCATATAATGTCCAGATAGTAAGTATTTGAACAGTTACACCTCTTCTGTTCTTCAGGTTCTTGTGCTTCAGCACATTAATTTTCAGATAAAGTAATGGATACTACATTAAAGTGCAAAGTCTCAGCTTTGATTTGACTAGGTTTACGTAAATATTGAAAGAACTGTGTGGGAGAAGTAGCCCTTTCAACACATAGTGTCCAAAGTTTAGGGGTTCAAACATAATTGGACATTTGGCTACTACATGTTTCTTGGACAGCTGTGTGTCATTTAAGCGTGTAGCTCAAAAATCTGATTTTTTCATATCAAATCGGGGCAACTTGCATATATGGACCAATTTGTAACCTATTTCTGGATATGCAACCGCTGTCAGAATGGTCAAGTCAATGGACAGATGAGGAAGTTTCACATTTGTTGGACATTTATGGAGAAGCTTCTATTCAAGCCAAACTGGAAGGAACTTATCCTAAATGAATGCTAGCACAGCCATGTCATCCATGTTTATGATCTGACTGTCGCACGAATTACATTATTGTTGTTATTCTTGTCCGCATGTGGCTCACATTTAAGCTAAATCTGCACGAGTGGCATATCAGGACCTCAATGGTGTTAACACCGGACCAGAACTCATGTCACTTACAAACATGAATATGAACCATTACCACAAAAAGATTGGATTTGATGAAAAATCAAGTTGAGCATTAAGGCCTGTAAGGTGAACGTAGCCAGGGTTGATTGAGATTAAGAGTTGGGGAGTTGCCATTCAGATTGAGGTGGAGTTGTCTGTCAGTATGAGGAGTAAAGAGGTGACCATTGAAGTGAAAAAGATAGAGAGAGAGAGATATCCAAGATTTGCCAAAACCAACAGTTGGGTACATTCTAAAAAAGTAAGTGTGCACAGGAAAACTAGAAAATGGCAAACAAGCTGGTAGACGGAGGAGTCTTGTGTCATTACTTTATTTTAAACTGAAAGTGCTGAGAACAAAACATGTGTAACTGTCCAAATACCTACTGTCTGTATTGCAAATCCATTAACATTTGTAGCAGCGTTAATTTTGCAGATAAAAGCTTTAAGCAAAACTATTCATTAGTATCAGATTTTGCATGACAAATTGTTTCAGCCAACGTCAACAGTTATATTCAACACCAGCTCAAGGCTAATCCAAGCTCTGCAACGTGAAGCTGAATCCTATCCCTCATCATCCACCCCCTAAATCCTAATGAAATCTGTGAGGTTATTTGGGCCAGAGCTGGAACGCATTTGCAGCCAAGTGTTGGTACACTCAGCTGCAATCAGCTCTTCACACCAGGCTACCCTGTGATTTATCCGTGGCAAGTTTTTACCTGCAAATGCATCCAGAGCTTTCTTGATGTCATCAGCGTTGAGGATGCTGGTCATTGACATCTTGGCTGCTGGAGAGGAGAGATGAATAAGGGAAAAGAGAAAAAGAGACAGGGACAGGGAAGAAGAAAAGGACAGAGAGGGGACAAGGTTAAAAACAAGGTCGTTAGAGAGCAGAGAGAGAAGTCCTAGACATTCTCGTATTACACTGGTGACACTCTAGAATTGGAGCAGGAAACCAGGACATGTGAGAGGGAGGTGATGAGTGACAGAATGAATTAGTGACAGTCGAGGAGGAGTGACAAAGGGAGAGAGGAGAAGGAGATGTGACGGAGGTGGAGAGAGGACATCGTAGAGGGATGATGTTGAGGGAAACACTTGTGGGGCTGGGGACCTGTTATCAGGCTGCTGTGGAGGTGGGAAAATGTATCAAAAATGTTCAAAACTGAGGGAAAAGATTAAGATATAAAGTAAATTCTAGCATGAAGGAAAGGAGGGGCAGGGCAACCAGTGAAGTGTTCATAACAATGTTTTCCATTTTATGAGTGTGATATCATTGAGCAGTTACAGATGAAAGCAGGGCAGATGGCCAGAAGCCAAGTCAGCAGGGGTTTAACAGACCATCTGAGTCTTCTGCTGTGTCTGAAATACCCGAAGAGGATTCAGTTTGTCAGCCCAGTCCAGACGGAAAATCTTCTTGTACCTCACACTATGAAAGGTGAGCCCAGCACTTAACAGCGCTTTGGCTTTTCACTTAGTGTGTGTGACTGAACCTGATCGCCGCTTATGAAGTTGTCACCTTCTCCCCGACTTTGACTGATGCCCTCCTCTCTTCTGTTGCTATAGCAAGTACACATATACAGCTTGCATAAACTTTGGGCTGAATGCACAGAGGATCTTCAAGCGAGCAGTGGAGGAAGACAAGGAGTCTAGAGAGCTCCAGCATTGAGGAGTGAGTGGGTGATGTGGATTAAAGGATGCTCATTGTGGTCTGACAAACCTTGATAGGGATTTGCTTGTGCCAGACATTATTTCAAGTAGTCTGTGTGACAGATGATTGACACTTCACTCGCACATCCACACAAACTTCCTCAACCAGTTGAACACACACACACCTTGAGCTGTCAGTGGTCTTTGCTTCCAGTTTTCAAACCAGAAAAACATGGTTTGTTTTTATTCTTTCAATAACTTTTTATGCGCAACAATCTGACGTCAGCCCATTGACAAGGTAGAAAAAAACGCCACAAACATTCAAAGCAGGTTGAAGCCCTGGCTTTTGACTTGCAAGGAGCATTTCTACATATGTTAACCTCAAGTTTTGGAACTTTGACATGTTTAACATAAATATCTGAAATTATAACAGTATTCAAATAACTACAACCAAGAAAACCACAAAAAACATAATAAGTCCCCTTTAAACTGTGACTTTGATGCAAAGTGAAACATGAAATTAAATGTCTCGAAGAAAGGTGACAGTGCTGAGACTATATCACCATCATCCTTGTACCATCGTCATCACAGTGTTCCCTCTGTGCAGCAGATAATGCTGAGCTGGCTGATATCATCGCTCTGTCCTTCTCAGAGTTGGAAATACAGTCTGAGTTGCCTGTACATTTCCACCCATTACAAATCACTCATGCTACAGAATTTTGCTGCATCATGCCTCAAGCAGTCTCACTATTCAAATATAATCTGCTTCATTATTCGTCAAACTGTGCTTTTATTTGGCTGCATTTAAGACTAATATCCACAATAACACTAATGTTATTCATTAAAACATTAGTGGGGAAATCATCATTAATTGAGCAGAGATCGAACTGATAATAAGAATGATCATATTTGCAATGATGATACCACACAATTAAAAGAAATTATGACACATTTTAGAAGATGGTATACTGTAGATGTCTGGATCTTTTAGTGTTAAGTGTTTAAAAAATAAACTACTAACAGATAAATGTAGTGTTAACCACAATCTGAAGTAGTTCATGGATGTCTTCCATTGGTGTCACACTCAGCTTCAATGATGTATGAGCTTCTGGAGAGGTACAGTGTTATCTACCTCAGAAACATACTGCTGCGTGCACAAATCAATACTGAACAGTGCTTAACTTGTGTGGCCACACATCCGATCTTTTATCATTATAAAAGCACAGCCTCCTTTTCTGACCTTTAGCACAAAGGTATCCAGGGAGGGGAAAAAAACAATTTACCGTGAAATAAGGAGGATAAGATTGATTTACTGAGATATCTTTGTCAGTGTGCTGCCAGTGGAACTGTATAAAGTCACCCACAATAGGGACCCATTGTGGTTGTGCGGATCTGTTCTCTGTCCCTGCAGATTTTTGGTCTCAGTCAATAAAAGATGTTGAGTTTACACAAACTCTGGATTCTTTAATATGCATTGATTGCTAATCTGTTATTTTATCTGTGGGTGTTTTTATTTTGCAGGCATGTCTTCTGTTATGCTACATAGTCAGTCAAAGACAAATTTTGTTATGCAAACACATGATATCTTCTCATAAAAACCCTTTATGGTTAAATACATAAATTTAAGTTACTCAGAGCAAAAGGCTTTACACTGGCAACAAGGTTTATAGTCAACTGAACATACAGTATGTGCTTCATATGAAAGGAGAAGAATAAGTTCCTAATATGTGACATAAAAATGGAGTTTAAAACGTTTCTGCAGGACATCTCCATGGCCTTCCGACATGTGAGGGCTTTGAAGCAGAGCAATAATGTGATACAAGGGTTTCCTTCAGTGGGAAGTCCCATCACCCTGATGGTCACATTAGGTGTGGGAAACCTAACCATACTGCAGGGCTGCCAACTCCCACATCTACTGTAACAGCTGCATGACTGTGTGAATGCAAGTGTGTCTGTATGCACGCAAGTACAGTATTTATGTGTGTTATGGTGCCGAGCAGGCTAGCCTGAAGAGGTGGGAGGCTTAAAGAAGAATGTCCTTGCAATTCATGAAACTTGAGCCCCTTGTGCTCATTTGAGCGGTGTGTCTGCGTTTGTTGGGGAGTCTGTAAAAAGCAGAGAAAATGTGTGTATGTGAATATGTGTTAGTGATATAGAGAGACATACTGCAGAACAAAATATGCCACTTCAATATCATTGCATGCCAGTTGTGAACTGGAATTGAACTTTTGTCCTCTACAGAAATAGCCTCTGAAGGTATTGTTTGAGTTGTTTTTTTGTTTTTTTTTTTGCCTTCATGCCGCTGTGTCATTGTATTTTAAGACACTGAGCATTGTTTTGTGGAATCATTGTTTTTACATGATTCATCCACCCCTTGAGCTTTATGCTATTTCAAGTTTAACTGAGGTCACCAATATTCAGATTTCTTTTGTTATGACGTACTGAATATGAAAGCACATTCTTCTGTATGTGCCTTTGGCTATTTATATGAACCCCAGTGCTGTAGCCATAATACACACATAAGCTTCTTCACTGGCTGGCAGTGTTCGAACAAAGAAAAGTTTACAGATCTACTAGGACAGATCCAAATTTGAGTGGATAATATTAAAATGCTTTACAAATGACGGCCAATATGTTTCTTGCCTTGCCAGTCACAGTAAGAAATTCTTCATATTTATTTGTCTAAAGCATTTTCTTGTCACATGACAAGCTTTACCATGCCCACTGTTGCACCATAAATCTGAGGAACATGAACAACTCTACCAGACCGTTTTCCCGAAACACAGTGGCCCCAGTGATTTTCTTCTCCCATAAAAGCTTTCTATCTGATTTACCACTGATCTGTACAGTTGATCTTCAAATAGGCTTGGTGGTTGAATGTGGTGAGAGCTATCTTTTCAGTGTGCATTACAATGTCTATTGATTTTACAGAGAAGCTGATAGGGAGAGGAAGTACAATGGTGTTTGTTCGAAAACAAAAACAAATGCACACACCCATGTACGCACACAAACCCACAGTAAGGAAAGAATGGATTTGATAAGTAGTGCAGAGGCCTGGGGATCATCTGGCTGTTATCACCGCTGTCCACTGTCTAATCCTCTGGCAGGTACAGGGCAGGATAGCTTAACCAGACAGTTACAGTTTGGCAACAATACCCTGCGTCTATGTGTGTGTGTCCAGCTGTACAGTATATAATTGTCTTTCTGATTGACTAAGTCAGTTTGTAAGTTAGAAATGGTGTATTTATATATGTGGGCACTTCTTGCTTATATGATCATTTTAGTCACTTTGCCGAATTCGATGCAGATAATCTTAAAATCTGTTTAACCGTTTTTGTATTTTGGTATGTGTGAAAACCAGACAAAGAGTCTCCAGCCTCGCTATACTGGCTCTGTGAGGCTGTAGCCGACTTAGGCTGCATTTAGACCGAAATCAGCCTTGTCTTTAAGCAATGCAAAGGACTGGGTTGGTGGAGGCATGCTTTTTAGGTACCGGTAAGACACATCTGATAAAGGTTTATCAGATTTCAAAACACAGCATAGTGGTTGATAATACTCACAGACAGGATTTTACAACTCTAGAAAGTTATCATGGCAGCAACTGTTTTATCTTTCATTGTGACATTTGCGAGGTAAACAGCAGAAACGTGGCATTGATGTTATAAAGTAATTCACCAGGAATGCACGGTTGCATGTATGTGATTGGCCAGCATTATGTTGCGTTGCAGCAAAAGTTGAACCAGGTTACTTTTTTTTTTCTGGACGACCCTGTATTGTTTTTCTGAGTCCTACGCACCCCCGCTGCATCAACGGAAATTAGCTAAATGACTAATATGTTCACAATGACAATGTTAACATGATGATGAGCAGGTATAATGTTTCCCTGTTCACCATCTTAGTGTGTTAGCATGCTAATATTTGCTTATTTGCACTACAAAGAAAGTACAACTAAGGCTGATGGGAATGTTATTAGTTTTGCAAATGCAAATTGAATGATGATGCTAGATTAAAAATGTATTTAGGTTTCATCCTCCAGGGGCCATGACCGTCTGTATGAAATTTTGTAGTCATGTACATAGTGTCATAGCCTCATAATTGTTATTTCAGTCTGGACCAAAGAGGAGGACTGATCAACATTGCCATCTCCATAGTCATGCTACTAGCATGGCTAAAATGTATTTGGGTATATGTGCATGTTCCCCTGGTGATACACTCACACTCACATAGGAACCATTAAGGTTCACAGTCTAATAAAGTACCACACTAATGAGATGACTTTGCAAAACAAACATGTGATGAAAGCAGTCTTAAGCACACAAACTCGATATACATTTGCATAAAATATTAACAAACACATTAAAGATGTAAATTCCATTTAATCATCCATTGAAAGCAACAGCGTGAAGAGTGTTAAAATGGCACACATATTTAATTCTGACACACAAACAAAATATGTGTCTTCTGCATTAATTAACTGAGATGGCAGCGACTTAAGTATCTTTCCTTCAATTAACATTCATGGTACATAATGCACCTACTTTACATGCAACATTTTTTTACATATCTGTGATCACCCATAGAATTGTAAGTACACAGAAAAAATTCTGAAGAGGAACTTTATGCTTTTTACTACATCAGCATTTTGACAAAGTTACGTTGCCCTGCAGCACAGACGTCAGACTGTAGTCAATCTCATTAGATGTAATTAAAAGTTGACCTTGAAAGATATCACAAGTAAGCACTGCAACAAAGTTACGCCTGTGCCTCTTACTTTGGCAGCAAACCACTGCTATCAGAAAGTAATTACCTTGTTGATATACTGTCTCTGTATCTAAATCTAATCTCTAGTCTATAGAGGAGCCTGTAAAAGGAGATAAATTACATTTCATCGGACTTTTCTTTAGCTCAGATTCTATCACCTTTCCTATTAGTTTCATCTATCACTGCATTGATTACAGAGCAACATTAAGAACTGTAAAACCACTGTAATTTCAATATCAACCATCTGCTATCCATATTTGTGCCTTGTGACAGGTAACCCTCATCTTAAAACATGTGATCTGTTAATGCTAGTAAACTTAAACATTCATTTTTGTTGCCCCATTTTACAACCCTATATAACCTCTCTTACCTGGTAACTGGCTGACAGGTGTTGATTGGGTGGGTAGGTGCAGGAGGGAAGTCAAATAAAAGATCAGAGGCTCTGCTTCTGTTTTATATGTGTCCTCTCCAACTATTTTAGGATGAAAAATGGAAACCCAGTTCAGCATGGGGTCAGTGATGTTCGGCTGCTGGGCCCAGGCGTATCGCTTTCCTGACTGCACTCATGCTAATTAAACATTACTATTAATAATCGTCAATCTCCACCTCCTCATTCCAGACTTCTTTTCTTATGATCACCCTTTCTTGGCCCTCCCTTCCTCTAAAGCTCACTCCTTCCTCCCTGCAGCCATTTGATTTCTCCACCTAATTTTCTCACTCCTCCCACCCGAGGGACCTCGCTCTGTCCTCTAATCCCCCTCTGATCTGATCTCTCCCCTTCTCTTTTGCTCTGCCTCTCTCTGTCTCTGTTCTGTTAAACTTTTAATTTTCACTTTCAATTCTCATCTACCGTTTCCTCCTCCAAGGCATTCAGCATCATCAGTGATAAATTATGAGGCCCAGTGCTCCTATACCACTAGTGGTTTTTCTCTTTTGCTAATCTAAAACATCACAGAGAAGAGAGTAATAGAACAAAGCTTCTTTTGGCTAAATCTTCAATCAAACCCATGTTACATGCCCCGGCCTCCTTACTTTTACTACATCTGTCATGGTTTGGTTGAAATGACAACTGTTGCTGGTAGACTTTATCAGCTGTAGCTAGCTAGCTAATTAAGCAAATGTAAGCTCCATGGCTTCTTCATGTTTCCAGCTCATTTTAAAATGATAATCTTGTCAAAGGGGCCTGTTCTTGATGGCTAGATACACAATACCATGCTAAAAGACTGAGGCTGTATGCTGCATGTCTCTGGAATAAAATTAGCATCCTCAACAGTTGATAACTGTGTTTGGCTGCTTAGCTTACATACTTATTCATATTTTCAAACTCATCACTTTTAACATTACAAGAAAGAAGAACTAACTGAAGTGTTTGGCAAATGTACTTCTTGGGTAATGTTGGCTGGTTTTACTGGTATGTAAACTACCCCAAATCTAATAAAGAGTAGAACAGAGTAGGAAATGTTAGCCTAAACTCTGTAGCATTCAGGAAACCAGCTTTTACAAAGTGGAGAAATTCTACACAGTGGATGTGCAAGTCCTGAACAGGGCATTTTTTAACATTAACTGTAACCCCATAAACTAATCTAACCTAGTTAGTTAATAATGTGCTCATTGACCTATGTTAGAGCAGACAAATAGTGTCTCCATTCACTTTCACTCTTGTGTTTTTGGCTTTTGAAAGCCTAAAAAAAGACATCAGCCCCATGTACACTGGAAAAATCCAAGGCTTAACAGGCTTCCTGTGCCTAGTTACAAAATAACAAAGCTATGATTGGACAATTGCTGTTCAGGGGAGGGGGTTAGCAAACAGTAAATTGATTCTCTCACAGGTTGCATCCATTTGAAGATTGAATTTAACAAAACATTCATGGGCATTGTGGTATTATGTGACAGCAATAGCCAGATGTGCATTGATCTTGAAAACCTGTATGGTCTACTACATCTACAAAGCCACACTGTGACTTTGTAGACAGAAAATGTGAGGGCCCCATTGCTTTTCATCGCTAACCCCAATAGTAAAACACTAAGACACTGGCAGTATATACATCCCTCTGAAACAGCACTCCCTGCCCAGGAATCCTCCCTAAGGCTCACTTGTAGATGTGAAGTGATTATATATCACAGCAAACATCAGCTGTTTCCACCAGTGGTATTACTGAGGACCCTCTCACAGTGACCTTTATGGGGCTTCGGTTGGGAGAGACTGATTCGAGACTCAAAGGCTACTGTCTGTACATGAAAACCATAAACAAGTTTTGTTGGGAGGGACAGGTTTATGTGTGTTAGAGTGTCTGTGTGTGTGATGTGAATGTTTGTGTGTGTTGGAGTGTGGGGAATGGTGCAGAGTGTGTGTGAGACATGAAAAAAGGGATCTGTGTTCTCTGCTGTGTGATGCTTTTGACGACAGGTGTCATTATCTTTGTTGCTGTCATGGTATTATATTGATGAGACAGCTATCAAATTTTTGATAGACTTTTTACTGATGTGGGATGTTTCATACCAGAAATTTTGAAAGTGGCGGAGATTTCTTACCTTTGACACTTAATCATTTTGTAGAGACTGTCCTTACCTGCAAATACTTAATGACCTATGTTTACTGGCAAAAGCCATCTTATGGTCATGTGAATAATCATACAGTAGTATGTTATACATTGATGAACAGTGTTGTCAGTAATGCATTACTGCGGATGTAATTACTTTTTTCAATAACATGGTGTGTAAGGGATTATGGAGTGCTATGTGCATCACTGAGCCTACGCTAATGCTAGCTGTTGGATGGTCAGTCAGTTCTTCCAAACGGTCTCCTGCCTGCTTGTTAAACCACAAATGTCTCATCTTCTATATCTACATGTGTTAGATACAAAAAAGCAGCATGTGGGTGTGAGGAGGATTTTGAATTGCTTAAAGGCAACTTTGATGGAGCTGACAGCTGAGTAACGAAAGTAAAGTAACGAGTAATATAACATAATATAATATAATATTACTTTTGCTGCTGAGTAATGTGTAAAGTAATGAAATTACCTTTACAATAAGTAATGTGTAAGCAGTAATTGATTACAGTTTTCAAATAATTTGCCCAACACTACTAGTGAACTATCTATTTGTCGTTTTGGTATGAGGACTAGTTGATCCGCCTAGCTCTTTGAAACTTGCCTTTGAGTCTCTTTCGTCTCTTTCTGTCCTCTAATCTGTATTCTCCTCTGCATAACTGCACAGGGACATCACTCCCAATCCAATTCTAACCTTCTTCTCAAAGCCCTAAATCTTTTTAACCAATGCATACCCTTTCACTCATCTCTCTCTAAACCGTGTTTATCTAATTTTGGTGCAATCACGTGACCACTGTTCCTCTCTCGATATCTTACTCTTTTGCTGGTACAAATGTATCACCTTCTCCATCCCCTCACAGCAGCCAAAGGCTGCAGAGGGTGGATTGCTTTGATCCCATGATCTACCAGGGTGCCTCTTGCAGTTCTCTTAGGGCTGACAAGGGGCTCAGCAGGGGAACAGGAGGAATGAAGGAATGAGAGAAGGTGATGGAGTAGTGACAAGTTGGGGAGGGAGGGAGATAGAGGTGGATGATGAAAGGGGAGAGATTAAAAGAGGAGTTCCATCAGAGCAAAAGAGAAAAGCAAAAAGCGAGAGATGAGACCAGTGAAGTGGTAGAGGGATGGAAGTCAACAGGAGATCTTACCAGGGAATAGCAATGTTAGATGAGGCATGGATTGGAGTGTGGGGTGGGGATGAGAAAACAAAATTGTCGAAAATCAGGAAGAGATACTTCCAAAATTGAAAGGTTTTATCTCATCCAAAGCCTGCATGGCTATTGCTTGGAAAGGAAAACCATCTGGTTTGGCTTCTGAAGACTAAAGGGAAACCTCTCGTAGACTATGTTTTTCCTCTGTTCCCTTATTAACGGCAACATGACATTCTTAATCAACGCAAACTCCTCATAGCTAAACACCATCAGAATTTCAGTCCCAGTTGTCCTTTCGGCTTCATTAAAAAGGCTTTTGGCTTGTGTGATTACTTATGGGACTCCCATTCATAATGACTTGTTTTGGATTGTTTCAAATGGATATGTGAGTCACATGGGAGCTGACTGGCATATTAATGCAGGAATTTACAACCTTCCACAGTGAAAACGTATGTGGATTTTCCACTGAGGCTTCCTTTGCAGTCAAGCAAACCATCTCCACATCTATTGTTAATCACACAAACAATCACTGTTTATTGTGAAATCCTCCTGAGGGTGTTTCACTTTAGTTTGTTAGTCAAATGATGATCAAAGGTTTGTGATGCAGAACAAACATGTTAGTTCAAATTTTATGACAGAACATTAATTATTATTTTGAATTTGGAGTTAAGCGAGTCTTGTGACTTGATCTTCCCTACTAATTTCCACCTGGTGTTTTCATTGACTTCTTTTGGCATAACATACAAACTTTGCATCTAACTTCCTTCGACACAGGTTTTGAGCACATCATGAGACATTTATATTACTTCCTGAGATTTAGAACAAAGAGAACTTATTCTTGGGTTCAACTAAGAGGATAAAAGGAACGAGTGATGGTGCTAAGAGAAGAGAGATACTGAGAGAGAGATGCCTTTGAACCTGAGTCCAGGTAAGCCAACATAATGCAGACACGTTTTGACCTGTTTAAGGGTAGCAGAGCAAGACAGAGAGAGAGAAACAGAAAGTATACTTCCAGCCAGCTGTTTCTCTTTACATTTTGATTTTGTGCACTAAAACAATATGGATATGGCAGAAATTAAAAAAAGAAAACACCTAAAGATCACAAGACTTTTTTCTCTTCAGCTGAGGTGTATCCAACTCCTGACTATGTTCTTTCCTACAGACTTTCCACTATTCTTATCTTGACATTGTCATCCTGTATTTCCTTCTTTACACCTTTGCAGATCTATATTGAGTCACTTGTATGGTTCTTTTACTGTCTGAGCTATCAAGTTTCACAAGGAAGGTGTCTTTCTTCACTACGTATGCTCTCCATGAGGGGCTCAAACCTTTGATTAACCCATTCTCAATTTACACCCCATCTCTTTGCCTTCTTGTCACATCTAAGTCCATATTGTTGTGATCTGTTGAATATCATATTTGTAGATAACACTCAACACATGATAAGTCACTGTCCCGCTATACAGATGATACTCAACTCTACATCTCCTTCCTGAATCCGACACAAAAGTTCAAGAATGCATATGGGTTTGCCTGACTGAAATATCCTATTCCTATATTGTCCTCCATGATCTCCTTCCTCTTCACCCCACAACATCTCTCTTTCACCACTGAAAAAACGACCTGTAACTATCCCATTCAGCAACATTCTTACATTGTCCTAACAACCAACAAACCACATAAAAAGAAAGAAGTATTATCAATTGGAAAAGATCATACCACCATTGACTTGTGATTCCCATATCCTCTGGTGGGTGAGGCTGCTCTTTGAGGGCTTCATATTTGAGCTAAATGTCATTAAGCAGAGGACGATCCTTGCAGGCTGCAGATCCATCTTTTATGGTTATGTGATATCAGTTTCGCCATCCTTTAGAAAAAGGTTCTGTCACAGTTTCATGAAACGGAAATTACTCATTTTTTACTTTTTAGTGCACTTATGAGAACTCCTTGTGTAAGATGAAAAAAAAAAACTCTATCCACTTGATTGCCATTTAAAACACTGATATTAGCTTGCAAGGCCTCCACAGTACTCCCATACCTTGCCTTGTGCGTAACTACTATACACACATTACCAAGACACTTATTTGTTATCAGTTGATAGAAGGGTAACGATCACATTATCGTCTTCTATTACAGTGGCACCTATTGTTTACTGTAAATAGCACACCAGACTACTTATGCTGTTCTTTCTGGATAAGAATATCTGCTAAAATCCTAAGCTGCATATGATGGGAACTGGGGTCTTTGATTTCAGTTTTCTTCTGAACTGTGCAGGTTGTATCCACAAAGCAAGGAGGCTTTGTCTTACTGTAACATCTGATCAAATTATGCATTTTGAACAGAGTTCTTCAATCAGCATCTTTTTGACAAGGTTTTGCATTTTACATAAAGTCAATCTGTTTGATATATTTAGTTTGGAGCAGTGTGCGAGTGCTGAGGATTGAGCAAAGTGACAGGCTTGATAGATGCTGACATGATAGAGGGAGAAAGACATGATTGCATGGAACAAATGCTGAAGTAGACACTAACTACAGTATAAGTGCATCTCACGGGAAGAATGCTCATAACATTTTATATTATTCTATCAAGAAAGCAACTCATTTTGATTATTAAAAGATTATTAAATGCATAGATAAATACTTTTTCTCTTTTCTCGATAGGTATTATGACACACACACACACACACAATAGTGTCTGTGAAAGAGACAGAAAGAGAGAACAGAGCTGTTATACAGCATCATCTTCGTCCTCCACGTGCATTATATTACTCTGTCTCAGCAGTTTTTTCCCATCTGTCTGTCTCTCACACTGAAAAGGTGCAGCATTGAAAAAATGAGAAGACTTAGAATGGCAAGGGAAACGTTAAAGGCAGAGATGGATGGAAAAATAAAGAGGCAGAGAATCAGAATAGAAAAGAAATGGAGAAAATGTCATGTGCTGAGCAGGGGGAACGATAGATAGATAGATAGATAGATAGATAGATAGATAGATAGATAGATAGATAGATAGATAGATAGATAGGGGATGAGGGGACATGATATCTGACAGCAAAAATGAGAAAGAGACAGGAGAGGAGAGGAATGATTCGCCTGTTAATAGGAAATCCAATCCAATCTCGTCTGCTGTCTGTTTTTGGGTGTGTGTGTTTGTCCATGTGTGTCCAGGATCCACCTTCTTAATCATGGTTCTTTCAGCATAAATATCAAGGCATCAAGACAACCCCCACCTTCACCCCCCCCCCCCACCTCTTGCACTGTATAATCAGATTCTGTAAAGATATAAGGCTTAACACATCAGGCTCATTTTGATGCAAAGGAACAGTCCTCGCTGCAGGGCCTGCAGATATTGGACAGAACTCTATCAGAAGAACAGAGATACCAAGAGACCTAGAAGACAGTAAGAATGATTGACCTGTCTGTATACACACAGAGGGATGATGCGTTGACAGAGAGAAGCTGGGATGATGAAGAGCAAAAAGAGGAGGCAAAAGGCTGTGCAGAGGAGGATTTGTTGGCTGTGATTTAGGAAGGAAGATGTATGAGTGTGGTGATGGAAGACTGTCAGGCATTCATCTATGTTTCAGTCTGTTGCTCTGGACAATCTGGAAAATTAGATCTCTCAGGTCAGTGTTGGAACTATCCAAGCCATGAGGTGTCAAGGCTGTTGTTTGTATCAGCCACAGTATCCTCATCATTTATAACTTTATAGGCTATCACATAAAAATAACTTTAACATACATCTTCATTATGCTATGCCACGAGCTGGACATGAGTTTATAAAGATTAAAATGTGGAAGACGTAAGCCTCCTGGAGCTCTTTAGAAAAGACCGGCTCTCTCTACGGCATGAGAGCTAACCATTAGCATACTGATAGGTTCTATCAGAAAGATCCACAAGTATCATAGGCTAGCAACAGCCTTGACACTGTACCTTCCACAGAGCCCATCATATTGCACCGCCATGTTTCTACAGTAGCCCAGAACGGACAAAACAAACACTGGCTCTAGAGAGGGCCTTTCATGTTTTTTGCAAGTTTTGCAGCCACCGTAGGTTCTCCTACATGCTTGGAATGGGAGGGGTATTCGGCTGGTTGCAATCTACAACCTCACTGATAAATGCCACTAAATCCTGCACACTGGTTCTTAAAGTTTATAGTCTTATTTTTATAGATTTTGCCACAGTTACACACAGTTTTACAATAAGCACTATGAGGGCAAATAGCAATTTTTAAAGTCCCCAATTGAACATACTATCTAAATCATGTCCTAATATAAATATTATCCAAAAACAAAAATATCTGCACACATCAAAACACAAGTGTAGAGAGACATACACATAAACAACCACATACACAAACTGGCACACACACTTGCAAGGAATGCAGAGGTGAGCTAAAGCGTGTGAAGTGCAGGGTCTAGATGAGCGATCTGGGGTGGTGGGGTGTGATTCACACAGTATCTGGTGCCGGCCTTGGCTGGCAGAATAGCGTGAACCCAGGCAACAGGTGTCTGGGAATAGTTGTGAGTGACTTGACCAACCGGTCAAGGCAGATGGCCACCCAACTTGAGCCCGGTTCTGTTTGAGGTTTCTTCCCCTTGAAGGGGAGATTTTCCTTGCCACTATCGCCAACTGTTTGCTCATGGGGGAATGTTGGGTCTCTGTAAATTAAAGAGTGCGGTCTAGACCTGCTCAATGTGAAAAGTTCCCTGAGATAACTTCTGTTGTGATTTGGCGCTATATAAATAAAACTGAATTGAAAAAATTGACTTCAGAAGCAATATGAGTCCAATCACCCAGATATGATGGAGAGACAGACTACGAGAGAGAGGACAGGAGACAAAAGGGAGAATGAAGTTTTGGTCAAGTTAAGTATCCAACCAAGTAAAAAATTGTTAGGATGAGGGTTGTGATATATATAATTGGAAAAAGGAATGCTGATCAAAGTTGAAGTGGGGAAGAGGGACTATTTTGTGAGACAGCAAGACAGTAGGTGAATTATATCTATTGGAATAGAAAAGAGATAGAGATAGAGGAAGTAAGATGATACAGAAAAAATAGTAGATAGTATAGACTATTCTACCACAGAGTGAATGGATGTTTAGATCCATGTCTAGAGTATGCGTGGTCACTGGTGTCCCTAGAGGAGGTGTACAGTTTCTACAAAACAGGATTTGAATGTAGTGACAACAAGCAGCAATTACCACGGCTTGAGGCTGAAGCCCATGTGGATTCAGTGCCACCGACGGCCACTAAATTCTGACTCTGAAATATCCCTGGCTCCAATTGACTCCCATTCAAAAAGCATCAATTTCTCTTTAGAAATACTAAGTCAATAATTTTTCTTCTAAATCAGGCCCTCCTAATAGGTGTGCTGGCGGTCATTTTGGAAATTATTGCTCCGTTAACAAGATCTGAGTTGGACTATTGTTGCAATATTTCAGAAAGTTTCATGTTATTTGATTACAATATCTGCCCCGTTAGCACAATTTACTTGCTCACGTACTGTATTTCATGCTGAGTTAATTTATAATGGACAAAGTTTTTTACATTTTTCTCATGAATGGAAACAGAGAATGCCTCCCAAATGTTAGATTTGAAGGTAGAAGTTGGAAGATTGGTAGAAGTTCAGGTGGTCTATAGTTGGCCATCTAGGACATTTATCAAACACTTTCACATGCTGGTGACACCACAGAGACATGCAGTGATCAGAATTATAGTTATGACTGAGAGAAATTTAAGCATATTACATTAAATGACTGTCCAGTGTAGTTATTCTATCTGTATTCAAATGCATGTCACGTACACTCTGTTAAACTGGCTGCAAACTCAATCTAAATCATGTGGAGTTAAAGTGACAGGTGGGCAGAAACAGCGCTGTAAACAAATCACAAAATGGGTATAAAATGTTTGAGTTATGGTTCATACAGCACATCAAACATTTTGTTACAGGGGGATAACATTGATCTGTATTGAAGTCAGACACACACACATGCTTACATGCACATTAATCAGATAGGCAATATGAGCAAATGCATCTTAATTGAAAATTATGTGTTACTGGAAAAATTCCTTTATCTCTACAAGTGAGAGTTTGCCTGATGTGAGAGATTTACAGCATTTAAAGAAAAATGGAAGATGAAGGGAAATTAATGAGGAACATTGCTTTACACACACACACGCACAAATGCATCATCATCGCTTACACTTCAACATACAGATACATGTAACCCTCCTCCTACTCTCACAGTTGAACACCTACACAATTTGCTAACATAAGTATGCAGATATACACATATACAGTTGATCTACACATTAACTGCACACATGCATATTCTAAAAAAAATGAACAAAGAAGCAAATGACCTTGAAGTTCAGTGTGTACAGAGAAATGTGGGCAGTATATTGAATTCTAACAGATCACTAGTGTCAAGCAATAAAAAAGAGAAAATCTCTGAAGATTATTCCACTATTAAATCCCTTCAAGCCTGAATTATATCAGTAGCACATGGCCACATCTGCACATTATGATAATAACCAACAAAGATGTCTGTCACAGACGGCCTGACATTCATGTGTTCCCTTTGTTAATCCAAGGGCAATTTGGTATTACCGCGCTACTAAATGCAGCATATTAGAAAAACATTGGAGGAATAGCAAGGCAGGCATTCATGAAGAAAACAGCACCTGTTCTGCACTCTCATCCTGCAGATGTCTGACTTTATCTGCTCTTTATGGACAGTATACGTTTAAGAGTCATTCCTAAGTGAATGGTCCATTAACACAGATTGTGCTAACTGGCTAGCAGTGTGCTGTGTGCTGAAAAGCCAGCTGCATTGCAGTTAAAATCGAATTTCAGTCAAGGCCTAACTCCCGTGAAGAATTCTTCTGCACACTCTGCCAGTTTGCAAGGTAGAAAGGAAGGACCTATTATCATTACATCATCAATCAATGAAACGTCTAACTGAAACCATTTGTGTATGGCATAAGGTTAGTGTGTGTATCTACAGTTTAATTGTGAGCTCATCTATCTATGTCCATAATGTGTGTGCACCTTTGAATGTATTTATCTTCAGTGTGTCTGTCATGGGCTACTATTGGGGACAAATTTCAGACTAAAGACCAGTTAATTGGGGAGGGCTTGTCCATTTGGGGACAAAAGTTGTGTCTCCAATTTGGAAAAAGCTGATTTTTGGTTCAGTGGTTGGGGTTAGGGTAAGTCTCCAGGAAATTAGTGTAAGTCTATGTAATGTCCCCAAAAGTGATATAAGTAAACGTGTGTGTGTTCATTAAGTACATGCACGTATATCTATGTATCCATGTGTTGCAAGGGGAGAGGAGGTTCACTCTGACACTAGAGAGACTCTATAATTAAGTCAAGTTAATGCACTGGAATCTCGTGTGCATCGATCTACTCCGTGCTAATGTCCCATGGCAGCATGAATGTTAGCCTTATTAAGTGCACACCTACAGCTGCAGTATGATCTGATTAGATAAAAGAGCACTTGCTCAACCTGCACTCTGAGCCATTGGTTCAAACAGCAGTGACTGCAAATATAATTTAATGAAGTAGGCAAATTATGGAAAACTTTTTTTTTCCTGTGGAACCCAGAAAAGCAAAGTCCTCTTATCTAATTATAACCAGAAAACATCACACCTGCCGTGGTTAATTCTATGCCCTGCAAAAATAGAAATCGGTTTCCTTTTAATTCCTGGATTAAAATGAGTTCACCAGTGCATTTTATGAAGGAGAGTGCAGAGTGTAGTTATAATTGAGCAGTTTGGGTGAGGTGCTGCCAAGCGTTTGAACAAACTCTGCATCATTCATAACTTTTTGGGGAAACAGATGTAATAAATAATTTGAAGAACAGCTTGTTCTTACTGTTCCCTCAGCAGAAATACATAAAAGACTTGATTAAAGAACACAAAAACAGACTCACCTGGGATTTTAGAATATTACTTGGCAAATATGTTAATGTAAAAAGTTATGCTAAATTATGAGTGTAGATAGCCATACAAAGTGGTTTTACAGCTAATGCAAAGTTTAAAAAAAGTCCCTGTGGAACAAGTTGGTCAATGGGCACTTGAATTATTAATACTATGAGGTATGGTGTAATTTAAATATAGGTACTTTTGTAATTAAATTTTATGCAGGAGAAAAGAAAAGAAAAGAAAAAAGAAAAAGAAAGGAGGAACAAAATAGAGGGGAGGAAAGAAGAGAAAAGGAAAGAAGAGAAAAGAGAAGACTTGTTTTAGAAACTGTTCTGTCAGAGCTCCTCTGTGGAAACAATGAGCATCCAACAGCCCCAGGATTCAATTTCAGCTTCAGTTTCTTCTCTCACGCTTTCATGCATAGCTTGCTTTGGATCAAACAGCCTCCTCGAAATGTGACTTTATCTGCTGCTGGCACACCCTTTGGCCTGTTCATCTCTCTCTACACACACAGACACACACACACACACTCTTCACTCTCATCACAATAAGTCAATGATTGTACCTTTACATTAACCTTTCTGACCTGCTACAGTACAATACCACACATAAAGCCTGTACACACACAAATAACAGAAATTACCATCCAGCAACTGTTCCTGTTCTGAGCCTGCAGTGTTAATTAACTCTTCCATCAGCTGCGGGGAAGCATTACGTAATGTGCAATATATACTGTATGTGTTCCAAATAAGTGTTTATGAGTTTGTGTAGGCATTTATACATGCATGTATAGATGAACATGTGCCTTCGTATATGTGAGTGGGATTTGTTAGCGCTGTGGTTGAACAATGGAGTCATGCCTGCATGTGTGTGTACGCTGCGTCTTTCATGTGTAGGCTGAACAGTGAACCAGTATTGGAATCTGTTATTGTATAGCCTAAAGTGCAACGATAATGTAGGAGTTATTCCATAACATCACACTCCTGTTCTTCCCCTGACCGTCAAGCTTTGTATGTGTGTGTGTGTGTGTGTGTGTGTGTGTGTGCGCGCGTGTTAGAAAGAAAGAATGGAAGAAAGAACCTCACAGAGCTCACGAAGGGGAATAATGATCAATACTTTGACCTTTGTTGTTACCACCTGAAGGGTAGCTGCTGCACCCAGTGGAGTTACCAGTCTGCAAAACTTACACACTTCACTACCACGTGTCAGCATTTACAGTTTTCTATGTGTGTGCATGCGCGTGTGTGTGTGTGTGTGTGTGTGTGTAGCACACAGAGACCTGCAGGGTGTACAGTTCTTCCTACATACTGCACAGTACTCCAAAGATTTTTCACTTCTGTCATCTCGCAGAACAAACAGATGAGGTGAATATAGAGCTGATAAGGTGGAAGACAGAGCGAGAGAGAGGGGAATACAAAGGGAGTGAATGACAGGAAGAGGAGAGAGAGGAGCAGAAGGAGGTGTGTTTGAGAAAGAGTGATTTCCTCTGATCCACTCGTCCCCCATGGCTTCAGTTTATCATTCATTCAATAACGCTATGCCCGTCTTCCCTGGATGCTTGGCAACATTAATAGAAGCTGCCAGGAGTTAGGACACAGGTCACACATCAGATCACACACATTTTTCCCCTCTTTCCCCTCTGCTCTCAAATCACATCGCGCAAGCCCGCAGAGACAGACACACACACCCGCTCGCAGTGGACTCAGTTGTAGTAGTGGTTGAACCGGGCCTGCCAATAAAACGTCCTGACCTGGAATCGGAGGTGACAGGTGAGGCAGGTGAGGAGAGGAGCAGGGAGGTGGGGGAAGGTGGAGCGGGGAGGGAGACAAGGAGACAGACAGGGGGAGTAATTAGGAGAGACATGTGATGCTGGAGAGAGGAGACGGGAGAGATGAGACAGAGGGAGGAGGGGTCGGGTGAGAGAGGAAATGATAACAGGCACGTGTTCACATGAGTGGTGCTGACTCTGCTGTGATGAGTTTGATGAGATCAATGAGGGGCCAAACTGTTTATGGCCCTCTTACATTATCTTTTACTCTTTTTTTAATCATGTAGCTGGACCTTTGTCTCAGAGATCTATTAATTTTTTTGTCTTTTTTTTCCTTCCCTCATTTTCCTATCACCTCTCCCCTCTGGTGGATTTTTCTCATTTTGCCCTCCCTCCTCTCCTCTTCATCTTCTTTTCTTCCATGGCATCCCATCTCCACTCCTCTCGCCCTCCCTTCTTCTCTCGTTACAAGGTAACATCTTGTGCCAGGCTGCAAGTTAGGTCTTTCTTTCTTTCTGGAAGGAACGCCTGTCTCTTTCTCTCACTGATCTGGGCGCTGCCAGCTGTCAATTTCATGATGGTTTTCTCATTTCTTTCAATTCATCATCATGCCATTTGCTATTCAGGTGAGATGAGATGAGATCAGTTGCCGTGCCTCGATGGGCAGGTGTCTCTTTGCATCTCAAGTAGCTACTGAATGTTTCATATAAAGCAGATGTAACTAAACATGCAAATGTACTGTATGCGTGTAAGACTGTGCAGTATGCATATATTTTAGGAAAAGTGGGAGAACTTTTGTTCCTTTTCACTGATTTGTCAGCTTTTTGTTCTGTGATTGAGGTGGCAAATGGGTAAATAGATCTTTGTACTCTTTGTACTCCTTGTACTTTGGTGATCTGTATTCAAAACACTCATGACTCATGAAAACACAGTCTGTCCTTCAAGGGTGAGATCAGTTTTACTCTAAAGTAATTTTAGCCACACTATAGCAGCACACCTCTAGGGTTGGTCGGTCCACCACTTTGGTCCAAACTGCAATTGCCGTGAAGTTTGGTACACATACAAATGTCCCCCTCAGAATGAATTGTCATAACTTTGGTGATCCTCTAACTTTTCATCTGGCGCCAACATCAGATCGATTTTTTATTTGTTCAGGTGTTCGGTTTGTGACCAAATACCTTCAGAAAGAATGGCATTCCCATCGTCCTCAACTGTACTATGTGTTTAGTGCTCATTAGCAAATGTTAGCATGCTAACACGCTAGACTAAGATGGCAATTATGGTGCACATTATACCTGCTAAACATCAGCATGTTAGCATTGTGAGCATGTTAGCATGTTGATGTTAGCATTGTTAACCATTACCATTACTCAACCTTATATCAACCTTGTTTCGGTTCCCGTCAAGGCACCATGTGAAGTTCTTACATTCACATTACATGTTTCATTGTTTATGATACTTCTTATGCACTTGTCTACTTCCAATTGTTTCTTACTATTTTATAAAAAGAAGGGAAAAAAGAAAAATCTAGTGCTCTTTCTTATTGCACTTATCAGCCACTTGAGAATTTGTAGTTCTTTTTGAGTCTAAAAGCATGTATGATTGTGTATCAAAGTCTGCAATATGACAAAAATGTAATGTAAAATGTAATTATGTGTATCCTTAAGACTTAACAAACATGTTGAATGCATTTCCTTGTAGTTCCTAAGTTAAGTCCCATCAGCAGAGTCAAGTAGTAACCTAAAGAACAACTTTCTACAAAGGCTCCTCATGGGCTCCATATTACAGATTTATTGCACACTGCGCCAGTCTGTCTCTGCCAGCTACATGATTTAAAAGGTGCTTTGAGTGAGGAGTGAGTGAGTTTGGGGGAGGGTGTGGGTGAAGGGAGGTGTGTCCTTGGATCCAACTTTTATCCATTTAATGTCAGAGTAATGACAGAGTGCATCCAAATAAGTGCTCTGATATCTTAGCCAAACTGGGAGGCAGAGTGAAAATGTTGAAGACTAAATAGCAACACAATTTGCTTCCTCTGTTTTTGCTTGCATGTTTTTCCTATTTCGATGACAGTTTGGCTCCATTCTCGGTTTTTACTTTTTTTCTGTTTTCTTTTTAATTCAATTTCCCTCATTTGGGTATGTGGCTCCTCTCCATCTGCTTGAAGCTGCAGAGACAATGTGTCCCTGCACCCCAAATTAACACTCTCATCTATCTCTGTGCCTCTCCATCCATCTACTGCCTCTCATTTGGCTGTCCTTTCCTATCTCTCTCTCTCTCTCTCTTTCTTCTTCCCATCTCCTTCCATTAATTTTACGCTTTCATATTCCCTCTTAGCAACACACATCTATGCAGTCTCATCTCATCATCCTCCTCTCCTGGCACATTTTGCATCCCCCATCCTCTCACCCCTAAATCCTTGATTCCCCCACTCCCTCCCTCTCTCCTTTTATCTCTCTCCATCCCTGTGTCCCTCCACCCCTCTGGCAGGATCATTTGGCCGCAGCAGACGGGCTCTTATACTCCAGGTGTGATGCATTGAATGATGACCACAGGAGGACCAGGATGTCTCACACACACACACACATACACACACACACACAGCAAGCAGCCACTGGCCCCGATCAGCGCACCAACCTTTCTCTACCCGGCATCTCTCCTTTTTTTTCTTTCCTCTTCTTCCAGGAAAACTATCTGTCATGTTTTGCCAGTCAGCGTCTGCTGTGGCCGCTTTCTATAATACCTGCTTCAGACAATAGCGTTATCACTCTGTGGCTAATAAATGGGTTCGCAAAAACACACTCCGTTCATATATAGCTAGCACACACAAGGAGACAGACACACTAATATATAATGACATTTCACATAAATATACACACACAAACAAGCGTAGTCCAATCCTTTTGAGGCTCCATGTGACAAATGTGTATTTCATGCCATCGCCTCGTCGACTGGGTCCTCTGCCAAGCCATTACTCTGTCCTCTCCTCTTCTTTCTCTTTTTCTCATTCCAAATGGATTAATTCATCTAGCCGATTAAATAGACAGCAGCATCAATAGTTTTCAAGACTGCGCTATCATAATTTTGCCTGGAGGCTCAGTGAGGTGTAAAAATGGCTATTATAAATTGTTGGGGAAGACATAAGAATCACTGTATCTGAATAGGAGTCACTGAATGGAAGTAATCTTTCATGGTAGAAATCAATGCAACGTTTGTGACTGCTGAGGAGAATTTTCTGAATTAATTACTTTTCTTATTGGTATTTTTGCATTTGTGTGAGCCTTACTTGAGGGACAGATTAATGCAGTTTCATCATTTATCACAAAATGAAAATGGCTCCATTGTTAGTAATTTTAATCAGGCAAACTATATAAAAGATTTGGTATTGCAGAGGGACCCAGCAAAACAATGAGGACATAATACATGAAATAACTCATTTAACCAGTTGCCACCTCAAACACATCAGCTGTCATTGCAAGGACTCATTTTGTATTCCTGAAAACTAGGCAAGATGGCTCTTTTTCCGTTGCACTTGATTTTTTTCTGGTGAAATGGACACTACTGTAATAAATCTATGTTTCAAATAAATAGAAACATTAAGAAATGACCTGCAGGGTTTCCCTTCAATTACAGTGAACAATGTGCAGCGCATCACTCAGGCCTCTTCTATTGCTCCATCAAGCGAGTTTAGGATGTACTGTGTGGGTCAAGCTAAAGACAAGGTTGCAAAACTGTCTTCAAGGGAATATTACAGGGAACACTGTGACACCTCAGAAAACACTTGCTATCATCATGGGAGCCAGTGACACTATGAATAATCTGTGATGACGATCTACCTAAGGAAATAAATAAAACTTCAGTATCAAAACTATAACAAGGCTCAGTGATTTTTAGCGAGTGACACAGGACAGATCATACTGTGTCTGGACAATTTGTTGCACTTTCTCACCTCCTGTATGTGTTTTAACGATGGAGGTCGATTTATTTCAACTGACATGTCCAAATACATCTTAAACCCTTTTGCTTGTTGGGGCAGCAGGGGAGGCCTGAGTGATGTGCTGCATGTTGGTGGAAGTCAGTCTCTGCAAATCCTGAAGGTAAATCTTTTAGATGGAGGTGTGTTATCCTGGACAGGTTGCTATAGTCAAACACCCACACCTAAAAGCAATTTAGAGCCCCTAATGCATGTTATTGGACTGTGGGAGGAAACCTGAACACCTGGAAAAAACTCAGACACAGGTAGAACGTGACACAAAAAGACCACACATTCAAACCCAAAGACATTTGTTTTCATGACACTGGGCAAAACCAGCAGGACATATATGCTGCTCTTGAAACATTCATGTACAGACACACATGCTCTTTACACAATTACACAATTTGCTAAACTGCTGTGTGTGTAATCATCAACCTTGTCTTTTGTTTCCCTGCTGATAAGATATTAACCTGGTCCACTGAATTGCTAATAAGCTTAATAAAAAGCAGATGTGACCATCATGTTAGTAGTATTTTTCCAGATTTTTAAATTAAAGATGAGGCAGAGAACAGGGGTGTGACGGCAGCAAAGGCTGCACTTCTGTAGTGTTACTCGTGCTTTGCTTCACTAACAGAATACTTAAATAATATACATGACCTTGACTTTGACTATGAAATGCTAGTTTCTAAGTGTTCGCTGTGATTGGTGTCAAAATCCTGCAGGCTGCATGTCAGTCAAGAGTGATCTCCCCTCCTGTCTCTTTACTGCACTGCCTCATCTTTTTTTGCTGTCTTCTACTCTTGTTTTATTCCTCAGCATTGCAAAACAGGTTCGGACACAAGTGCATAACTTGAAGCCTGACAAGATGGATTCTCGTGTGATCTCATGATGCAGGGATCTCACAAATCCAGCTGCCTCGCAAGTTAACCTGAAGGCCTGGTTCCTAGCAAAACACACATTCACAAAAACCCACTATTACACTCATGTATGCATACACTCTTACAGAGCAGGTGCTGCAAATGGAGTGAAGCAGGCTATCAGGAAGGTGCATACAGGTACTCTCTCACACACACATAACACAAAAATATACTCATTCATAAGTGTACAATCATATTTCTGAACATCATGACTGCTGGATAAGGCACTGACTGGAAGAGTCAAAGCACTGTCATATACTGTATTACAAAGTTCATTTCAAGCAGGAAGCAGATCTGTCTCACACACACTCACACACACACACATGCACTGGAGCTGCTCTATCACACATATAATATTCTATTATCACACAAATGAAATGCTACACGCGTTTGAATTACTCTGACACTGATGGATTCGTGTAATGGGAAAAACTAAAAAAGTGGAAAAGCATCAAAGTGGAACTTTGACCTTCACCTGACTGCGACTGCACTGAGAACAAGCTTTACAGAAGAATTTCTAAAGACTGTTACTTGTTACTTTAACTTGAAGGTGCGACATTAGAGAGGGGGTGACTAGTTTACTGTAGTGTCTTAAAAGAGTGTGCGTGTGTGTGTGAGTTTGTGTCTCCCCAGCTGAAAATACTGCAGTCTTCGTCATGCCTGGCTGGCTCACAGCAGTGTGATGTAAGGGCCTATTTTTTTCCTCTGCTGCTTTAAAGTGATGCAGTCCAGTTTGGCTGAGCTTTGTTTAGGGAAAACATTAAATCAGATGAGACAGATATCGATGGTGTCACAAAGAGACAGAGTGTGTGTGTGTGTGTGTGTGTGTGTGTGTGCGTGTGTGTGTGTAGTGACAGGGGGACTGGTGTGGCACTCAGGGTAATGCAACACAAAAATTGTTTGAGCCCTGAGTAAATGGGGTCACAGAGTGTCACGAGAGACGTGTATGCTTTCTTACTCATACAGACACACACCTCTTCAGGGTGGTGGTGTACATACACACACACACACAAAATATGCAGCGTTGGCATTCACAGTCACAAAAATCCAAAAACACCCCTAGCCTTTTGGCGCAGATCCTGCCCTCCCTCTCTTCCATTTTCCCCTGTTCCACTTTGTTTCCGCTAATGTTGTCACTCTGTCTCGCTCTCTGCCAGCCGCCCCACGCAGAGTGAAGCATTGACAGTGTTTACCCTTCCATCCAGCGGACAAAAAGGGATCCTATGGGGAGAGTTGCAGACAGGCCCGTTTCTATTGATTTTAATAAGGGTTGATGGACTCTGAGGTCTGACTCACTGCACACTGTCTGTGAGGGGCACAGGACCTTGCCTAGTTAAGCGTCCAACTGTAAAACAGCTTACTTCATCACTGATGAAGTAAGCTGTTACTTGTAAGCTGTTATTTGTACACTGTGAGTTCATCTCAGGTCTTGTTCTTGTCAGGAGGAAACAGCCCATTTTACTCAAGAATTTAGTATCTTGCTCAAAGGATCTCACGCAAATGCTTACTCATGCAGTCTTTCTACTCACCATGTCATGATGATGCCTCAGTGGCCTGTAAGACTAACTGAAGGAGGGGTGAGCTTTACACCCAGTACATACACCCACCTTCCCAGTACAATCGCAATTTATACTTTCAAAAGCTCCTTCAAGTTAAATTTGAGTGTTGAATTTGCTTAAAGTCACTGTCACACAAATTTTTAGATCAAGAGTTTGGCTTGTTATGGAGATCAGTGACAAGTCAAATTAGCAATCCTCTGTTGTGAACATGTTAATACAGTTCACTTGTAATACAGTTTGTAATGTGTGATATTAAATTCCTCATCTCTACTCTCAAGGCAGCTATTTGCTACAACAGTCCAAAGAGTTGAACATTTTAACGTTTTGTCCCTGTTTCAGTGAAAGGTAGGACTCAAAAGTATTGAAATAATCAAGTAATAACCAAGTAATGTCATTTTAAGCTTTATGACCTTGGTGACAAATAATACAATTTCTTGCTTATTCATTCTTTCCCATTCACTCCTCTAAGTAGTGCTGCCCATTAAGGTGCAACATTATTTCAACAGCTAACTCACAGCTTAGTTGTGGGTGTGGGTTGTGGTAAGTACCCAGGTGTAATTTTATATAATTGCTCATATTTATCAGCCTGTCTGATCTGTGAGTGCTTTAAAAGCAAGACTAAGAGTCAACAGCCAATGCTAATGTCAGCATGCTAACAATGACAATGCTAACGTACTGATGTTTAGCAGGTATACTGTTTACTATGATCACCATCTTAGTTTAGTGAGTTAGAATGCTAACATTTGCTAATTAGCAAGAAAGACAAAGTACGGGTGAGATTGATGGGAATATCATGAGTTTTGCAGGTATTTGGTCACAAACCAAAGTATTGGACGAATTAAAATTCTGGCTTGATGATGGCGCTAGATGAAAAGTTAAAGTTATTGCAATTCATCCTAAGGGAAACATAAATATCTGTACAAAATTCCATGAAAATCCTTCCAATAGTTGTTGAGACATTTCACTCAAAACCACAAATGTGAACCTCATGGTGGTGGAAGAGGAAAAGTGAGGACCACTAAAGTCAATAGGATTCATCATATTGTGCCAGTCCATCTCATGGATGTTGAGATATTTTGCTGGATATGTGAAAACTTTGACCTGGTAGTGGTGCTAGAGGAAAATTTAGTGGATCACCAAAGTGATTAGGATTCATATGGGCTCCATGGATATCTGTATCTGTATCATGGCAATCCGTGCAATAATTGTCAAGATATTTCACCAAAACCCAAAAATATCTAAGGTGAAAATCAAAATTAACCACCGCACACTGTAATGACTTTACTGTGACTTTATTAAGAGCGTACAACGCGTTTCGCCTGTAGCTTCTTCAGGTTTGCTCAGAATGTTCTGAAGAAGCTACAGGCGAAACGCATTGTACGCTCTTAATAAAGTCACAGTAAAGTCATTAAAGTGTGCAGTGGTTAATTTTGATTTTCACCTTATACTTTCCTGCGACCGACCAGCACCTGTCTGAATATACTGGCTGTGCATGGGGAGTTCTGTCCAAAAATATCTAACTTATGGTGGCACCGAAGTCATTAAGATTCATAGAGAATAGTAAAACTTTACTGCAGCTATCTCCTAGAGATAGTTTGACTTTGTCACTGGGCACCACTTCTCGTTGCCCTTCATTCTAAATCAACAACCACAACTGATGTACTGATGAGAGCAGACTCAGGGAAACAGGCAGTACCTGATGTGTCTTATTATCTTACAGGGAAAAGTCAAAGCTCCATTGATCAATATTTGTGATCTGAACATTGAATCAGATGACTCCCTGTAATGTGAAAGGGTCACTCGCGCTGTCGATCCCACTGAGAATCAACACCACCATCTGCACCACAATGCAGCTTTCAGCCACTTTTGGCCCGTTGTCTTTGGTTCGCCTGTCAGCTCTTAACAACCACTGTCGAGGAGAAAGTACACAACGAACCGCATTTTTGAAAACTATCCACCTGCCCATCCTTCATGGAATATAATTCAAGTATCCTTTTTTATTAACATTTTACCTTTTGTCTTTGTGTCTTTTCTCCCTATCTCTTCCTATTCATGCATCTTCCATTCATCTCCACATATTCTCTGTCTTGCGGTGCGTCTCTATTTCTACGTCTCATTGTCCTCTCGTCTTTTTGTCTGTAGAGCTTCTTTACCACTCTATTGTTGCCTCCCTTTTCTTTTTGGCGGGACGCATTCACTCTCGTCTCCCATTCTCCTCTGGCCTACAGCATTATAGGCTACCCAAATAAAGAAAGGAAAACACGATTTGTATTCTGCACCACGTCTGTGATGTGAGAGGAGAGGGGGAACGAGGAGCGGGGAGAGAAAAGAGGCAGCAAGGAGAGGAGGGGTTATTAAAGTCACAGTTTGAGGAGTGGTTAAATTCATTGGACATAAATGCGGGTGTCTGAGGGCATTCGCCTACATTGTTAGCAGATTTGTTTCTTCTTAAGGAGATTGAATCAGCAATCGTTTGAATGAAAATAACAAGCACAGCAAACACCAAAATACAGTCATGTGAGAGAACGTAGTACACTACAAAACAGTGTTATATCATTGTAAAGATTCATATTTCACTCTCAGGCAGAGTTCTCACTTGTGCTGCTTAGATCTCAGAGAATATTATTCTTCTTTCTACTTTTGTGCATCACTACATGAGTAATTTGTATATTGACACATGACTTGCCTGCAGTGCACTTGAGTTTGCTGGTGGTTGTTTAAGATCGTCTAAATATAGACTCTTGTATGCTCACAGTTGGATAATGATGTGTTTAGCGGAGTAGGAGAATAAGTGGGATGGCTGTCCACACATAACAACTCAAGTGTTCATTAATACACTTTTTTTCTTTTTCTTTTCTTTTTTTTTTTTTTAGATTTACAGTGCTGGTGGCATGATGTATGCGCATGTGAATCTGTATTCGCATGAATGAGCGATTCTCACCCATGCAAGAGTGCAAGTAGATGCCAATTTGTGCCAGTATGTGTGTGTTGCCCTATCCCTAACCCCAGCAGTGATGCCTGGTCAGCAGCAGCAGCTGACACCCTCTTGTCACTGACAGCAGCTCCTGCAGTGCTGAGCGAGAGAAAGAAAGAGAGAGATGGGGTGGGGTGGAGGGTTTGGGGAGGCTTGCAGCATTGACCTTGCAGCAGAAAACTATAACAGTTACAGCGGTAGTAGCACACTCTTGACTGCTCATACACAAAGACACACACTCTCCCTCTTAGCGTCTCATGTTCACTCTGACCCTCGGTGCACACTCTGGTGCTCAGGACATGCCTCGGGCCTATATGCCGGGGCCAGCCTTCTTATAAAGCAGGAGAAAGAGAGCAGGAAGGAAAATGGGCGGGAGGGAGAGGGTTGAGGACGGAATATGTACATTCACATAAAGGAAACAAATGTGCAGTCATTCATGAAGTCACAAAAGACAGAGACAGTGTAACTGAGTTATAGCTGCGGGAGAGCAGTGAATAGAGACACACACACACAGAGTCCGAACACACTTCTAAGTAGGTATATACATGTATAAAGACACATGTGAACTCCAAAAATGATTCACTTCCATCAACATACAGCTTCCTGCACATGTAAGGTAGTGTGTATTACAGTACATAATGCTCCATTTATGCAGGCACAGAAAAATGCACATACATGCGCCCTCAAACCCCCTTGACAAATGTCAGATGCAAGAGTCTTTGTTCCATACCAGTGCAATATGAATGTGAAAATAGCCTCATCAAAGCATCATCTGTTTCCATCCTAATGCCTCTTACTGATGATAACCTCAGCCTGGCGTCGCCAGATTGAATATGACACTGAAGTGGGTCTCATGACAGAGCGCAATACGGGATAAACATTGTCACTGAGGATTGCTTCTGAGACTGCTTTTGTTTATCCTGCTGGCTCTGATCACTGATATGAATTCTGAATGAAAACATCACAGTATTTAAAGCTTGGAAATTTGTTTTGTTGCTTATGCATTTTGGTGCATTACCCCTCCAAAATAAAACCTGCAGAGAAATATTATAAAAGTTAGATATATTTTCAAACCATTTTCTTTTATAAAGTTCAGGTTTAGAATATGAATCTTTTCGCCCCACTTTTGACCGTGTTTGGAAAAGCTATAAACCCTTTTCTGTTTAAACTTTTAGATGTCATTGGATGGCACATACCCCAGCCTTTAGTGCTCCATATTTATCTGTGAAATGGAGGTACCACAGACCTTTTGACAGGTCCGTTATCACTAATGCATGTTGAGAATCAACACTTTATTTTGATTTCAGGCAGGTATCAAAATATATTAAATATATCATGCAAAATTCCAATGATTCATGAAGGAACATTTGATTTAATGTTAAAGATATAAAAAAGTTATGTCAAACATATTTGTGTTTGTATGAAACTTACCGTGACATTCAGTTTTTTCTGTTATTTTGCCTTGGATTGTCCTTTTCCGTGTTGCCTTTCTCTGTTTATGACATGGTGTATCTGTAAATCTATTGCTCAATTTATAACTTGTTCAACCTGCTGGCCTCAATTTGTGATGCTTTTGCATCCATTCACATCTTTCCATAGACTTTGAATCATGCCACCTTTAAATCTCTTGAGCGCAGTCTGAAGGCACCTTTAGACCAGTCCACCTGTCAGCAATTGTGTACACAAGAGAGAGAACAAGAAGGACAGAGAGAGAGAGTGTGTGTGAGAGAGAGAGAGGGGGGGGGGGGGGAGTTTTGATGTTAAATCTTCAGGTTCAGGTAATATGTGGGCCCAGCAGGCTCTGGCTTTAATGAATCAGACTAGCGTTGAAATTTCAGTTGGGAATGGTTGAGTAAAGAACAGAGTAGGCTAGTAAAGCAGGCGATAATAGAGATGGAGGTAGAGGAGAGAGAGGATGGATGATGGGATAAGGATTACAGATTAAATGAAATGTAGAGTCAGGGAATTAGAAATGAAGGTCAGTTGAAAGGGGAGTACAGTAAGAGGAGGAAGCGATAAATGGAAGGAAAACTTCCCTGCAGCTATCCTGGCCTTTTTTCCTCAGAGGCGGGATGTGGCCTGGGATCTGACATTCAAGGGGGATTGATGGATATTGTTCACAACGAATGCTGCTTTGCAAGGCCTCAGCCTCGGCTCATCAAGCCTAATCTCTGCTATTGAAATGAGCTGTCGGTCACTTCATGAGTTGATAGGCTAATGCAATTCCATCTGACCATTAACAGTGCGTTGCTCCACATTATCTTGAGCTGTTTCAAGATAACTGTGCTTTTCAGTGCTAGGGCACTGCTCTTTTCTGTTGCACCGGGAGCCAAGAACTTTTCACTTTATTACTTTGAAAACATTAGATGTCGGACATTCGAGAGCAGGTAACAGGTAAAGAACTAAAATTGATGCTCCACTCCTTTTTGGATTTGAACTTCATTTAATTTTAAGAACCCAAAAGATATTTTGACCTTCTTTAAAGGATTGTTGACCTTTAAGACTATTAAACTCATCTTATGCTGTTGCTCCTGTTCAAATCAAGTAGCAAATTAGCAGTATATGTAATGATAAAGTACTGATAAGTTTGGTAATATTCATATAGCCCTTTACTGTTGTAGCCCCTAGACAAAGTATGCAGTTTATATAAATGATGGGTTGGTTGTTTTGAATGAGGATCATATTTTATGTGAGTTGTGTGTCTGTATTAGCTCTGTCTTTTGTTGTCTTTAACTTTGATGGAGCATTAATATTAAAAATCAACTGATAACTACTTTAAAGTTCAATGAAAGCACCAATGAAAGAGCAGATATTGTATAATTCCGCAGTGCAGAAGGACAGAAACCAAACATGGGACAGAACTGCTTTTGTTGACCGAGTGAACATTTAACCTTAGGGCATTGCTTTAAAAAGGTGCAAATCTATATATAAGACTTTGTTCCCAAAAGGTGGAGGCTTTAAGTGGCTTTGACAAAATAGGTCACATCATCATCCTATTTAATTTTTCTTTCTAAAAAAAAAAAAGACCAAGCTCTAAAATAAGAAATGTCTCAATCCATTTTCACTCGCTCTCTCTCCCTCCTGACCATGGGTTCGTTAATGATCTCATTTAAGAGGTCATGGGTTCTCTAATTGGAAGCGGGCTGACACCTTTTCTGCTGCGCTGACCTCTGTGTCAGTCTAAAGTTAGCATCGACTTTTGGACCTTGGTAAAAATACTCACACTTGTGTCGCCGCTGTCCTCAGAAACACACTTAATTCTTCAAATAGCTCAACAACCTTTGGACCTAAGTACTCCCTCAAGGAGGAAAAGTGATTTGCTTGAAGAGCACTTGAAAAAATGGTAAGTTATTCTTTGGCCTTGCCTCAAATATGCAGCATGAGAGAGAAGGATTGAAAGAAATTGAGATAAGCTGCAGTGATAAAGCACAGAGGAAGCATAAATGAGCTATAACACAGGACATCTTTAAACCAAAGACAATTTAAAGTAATGCAATCAAATGGCAGCATAACACCTGAGACCTTTCCACTCATTGTGATCGTGGGCAGCACCTTTACATGAACTCACAAAGTCCAGCTGAGCACTGTCCGGCAGAACACTATGCACCGCTACAAGCTCATCACTTATGCAAATATTAACCAAACCACAACAGCTGATGTTCCAATAGATGCTGTTCACTTCACGCTCATAATTCCTTCTTAGCAGGTGGCTCATTTCCAGCGCCAATGCCATTCACACACATGCAAACATCTGCACACAATGCTCCAGACACGTGTGATAATAAGCCCCAAAATGAGAGCGTCAGGCACGTTTTTTTCTGATCATCCTGCATATCAGTGAGCTCATCAAGCTCTCTCCAGATGCCATCTGCCTTGCACAACATCTGTCCTTGACCTTGGCAATTGAAGACTCACCAGTGATGGCTCCAGAGAGCATGTCTGCCAATCACAGCCTTCTGTCTGGGCCCATCATGATATCAGGGGCAATTTCAATATATTAATGTTTTGGCAATGTGATTGTGTGGTTGGTGGGAGGGTTGGAGAGGTGGAAAGTGCATGTCATTTTTGACCTGCACTGCACCAGTTTGTGTGTCTGTATGTTGAATAATGTAAATCTTGTCTGATAGCCAGCAAAACCCTCAGTTTCCCTTCCTTGCTCAAACCTGTCACCTCAGCGAAAACATGTGATGTCTTTTTCTTCATTCTCTTTTATCAGAATCTGTGTTTTAATTAATGGCTTTTAACAAGGGCCCTGAACACTGGGTTAATTGTGCTTTTCATGACAAAATCAGCGCAAATGCAAATTCTCTCAGAGCGACCTCCATTCCGTAGCTGGGAACAGTGTTTTAATTATCCAGACAACCTCTTAAGTGGTGGTGAAACCTCGGTGGTGAGGTGACCATATGCTCAGCACTCACATCTTATCATGCAGTTATATATCAGCTCACAGGTGGTGGAGGACATGAAGAAATGGGAGAAGAAGATGAAAGATGATAAGAGATTTAAACAATAGTGAAAAAGAGGAAAGAAGAATAGGAAGGAATACAAGGAGAGCAATGGAGGGGGGGGTGAGTATTTTAAAAATGAAGGTCAAGAGGAATGATCAAGAGAAATGCTTTGATTTTCCTTTCTTTCTTTTCTATTCATTTTCCTATTTCCCAGGGTGCATCTTTTTACATTGATGTTTGCCCACATAAACACCGTGCTACTCTCTCGCTACTCACAATTAACCGACCCCTTCCTGACACTCTCTCACCTACTATCACAAGCCCACACAAACAATTGCCCCTCTTTCCCAGTAAAATGACATTTCCCTATCCAGCCCACCCATCGGCATGTTTCCATCCTACTCACTCACATTCACAGTCATGTCTCCACAGAACATTGAACAGCAGAGGAGAGAAAATAAAACAACCAGAGGGCAACTGGCAATGTAGGACAAAGGATAGGCTCCCCAGCAATACACACAAACATACTGTATATACACACACACATCGATGCCCACACACAATCATCACCTCAACCACTAATGAAGCTTTTTTCATCGTGTTTCACTTTTGTTCTGCAGGTCTGCACAGTGCAGCCAGGGTAGTGACATATAATTAATACATTTGTATATGTGAAGTGTTTAGAAATATTTCATTACAAGTAAAAGTTATGCATTCAAACAACCTACAAAGGTTTACAAGATAAATCTGAAGGGTATTGAGATGATTATTCCTTTTTTCTAAAATATTGGGTAGTTTTACCTTTTCGGGCCTCAAACAGTGTTTAAGTAAAGCCATAGCCAGAAGTTTAGAGGGGAAATCAATATTTGGTGGAGCTGCTTACAACTCATTGACATCTAAAATTTAACAAAGGGCCCCTTTTTTTTTTTAAAGAGTCACAAGCCAAAAAGGTTGAAAACACCTGCATTTTATAAGCTTATCATAGTTTTATAACTATATCTATGAAATTAATGCAATTGCCATCTGAAATTAGTGGATTAGAAGTGTAAAGTATCATACAATGGAAATACTTGGGGGAAAGTACCAATACCTCAAAATTATACTTACGTACTGTAAGTACAGTACTTGAGTAAATCTACTTAGCTACTTCTGTCTGTATGTGTCCCTGCTTTGTGCATTTTGTTGCATTAGTCTTGTCACGAAAAGTGTCAGGAATTCAATCTGTAGCACCATTAAAAGTCAACTTACATCTGATATTTTAAGCAATTTCACAGTTTTAGACTAATTTTAAATTTGTAGTAAAATCAGGGCAGATACTGTATTTGCATGCACTGGTAATGATGATCACTAATTGTAAGGTCTAAGTCACACTTTTTGCACATTCTTTAAAAGCACACCTTGTCTGGATCATTCACCTCATAGGAAGCTAAATCAGGAGCCATACTGTAGGTGGCGATATACACAAGCGAACAGTTGATAACCCTTACATGTAATGTCAGGGGTGAACAGATTACAGGAGCCTCTCAGATGAAACAACAATACAGCAGCGGAAATCCAGGATTTTCTTCTTCTTACAACATAAAATGCAATGTAATTCCCCATCCCCATTTCTCAATTTGTTGTGACAATGTTCATGTGGAGATGTGTGTTTTTTCACATGAACTGTGACAGGGACTAATATGGAAACACACTAAGGGATACACATTTTCTTTTATTTTGACTGACAGGCCACAAGAGCCACCCCAAACCAGTATTTAGCAGGACTTAGAGCTCCCTGCAGTCAATCAGAGCACTTAATTTGATCACCTTGCTCACATATTGTTAATATACTGTACACACACAGGAACACACACTCTCACTGAACCCCCAGTCTGGCTGTTATGGTACTTTTCCCAGTTCACCTGTCCCAATACCACTGACACAAGTCCTAAATTTCTCCTTTAATGCTTCTCCACACTTCCCTAACCAACACACCTACTGTATCTCTTTCTTTTTTCCTCTCTCTGTCTCTCTCACACACACACTTGTCCACACTTCCACTTTTCTGTCCCTCTATTTGCCTTCCTTGCCTCGTCTCATACACTGACATCCATAACCATTTTCTCACACACACACACCTTCCGCAGCCACATTGTGTGGTCTCCTCCCCGAGGAGCGTTATATCACACCTGGGTATCACTGAATTCCCATGAAATCAGGAGAAAGTATGCTTCCATGCATCACACCTGACTTTTATATCTAATGGGGAAGTGGTGATAAAGCTTATGAGGAGGTATGATGTGTGAGTTTAAAAATGAAGAGGGATAGCACAAGGGCTGGAGGGAAGAATGGTGTGTGGATAGTTATGGTCAAGGCTGTGTGTATTGTATAGTATTCTGCTTTTCATTTAACTGAAAAGAGGATCAAGTTGTTTTTTTTAAATAATAATGACTAATTATGTGCTTCCCTCTGAGGTCAAACTGATTTAATCTTTGCCTGTTCTATGAAATGTGGTGGGAAATTTGGTAGTTTAATTGTCTCGTTTACACAACTTACTTGTGGTGTACCTCAGGGGTTGATCCTGGGCCCTATTCTTCTCTCTATTTACATGCTTTAATTTTTATGCAGATGATGCACGATTATATCTTTCTGTCCACCCTACTGATTCTTTTAGTTTGATTAGCCCTAAAGGACTGCTTTGAGGGTATTAAATGTTGTATTTCTTGTAATTTTCTCCAGCTATTTGCCCCACACAGCCTACAGTCTCAATTAATGGAAAACCTGGCTTGATGTCAACCAACACCAAATTATCGGTCAGAAATATGGGTGTAACTTTTAATTCAAACCTTAACTTTGACAACCAAGAGAGGCTCTAAATCTATGTTCAGCACTCAGTAAAAAAAACAGCACTAAATCGTCTTCAGATGGTCAAAAATGCAGCTGTATGGCTCTTAACTGGAGCTATGTGAAGAGAACACATAACTTCAATTTTAGAAACCTATCATTGAATTCTCATTGCTTCCAGAAAATTCACATCTATAAAACCCTATCAATCACTTATACGGCATTGAACAGATTAGCTCCAAGCTATATCTCTGACCTACAAAGCCCACTAATAAGGGCGCACATCGAGGTCGACAGAAGAAGCTCCTCTTGCAGCTCCTGATATGTACATTTGCAACCAAAGGTGACATTTGCTGCCATGACGCATAAACTGTGGAATTATTTCTAAATTTCCTATCAAATCTCATTCTAATCTTTCTCTTTCTGTCTCTCTCTTTGCTTTGCCACCTGAGCAGGTATCTAAAGTTTCTCTCCTCTTCACCACCTCCCTGCCCTTCAGGTCCAACGCACCAACAGCCATCTTCCCCTTTGCCCCCCTCCCCAAACAAATGTCACTATCTAATTGGCCAGCCCTAGCGAGGCAGGAGAGCATCGCTGTTTGGACAGCTGTTAATCTTGGAGGGTTGGCAGTGGTTGCGAGATTGTGACAGTGGCGGTGGCAGGGAGAGGGATGACAGTCTGGTACAGCATTGAATGACGCAATCAGGGAGAAAGAGTTTAGGGGGAAAAAATGAGTTTAAGGCTGGTGCAAAATCACCGCTCATGCTCCAGTCTGTCCCCTCATCTGTCTGTCATTTGTGACGTTGAAAAAAATGGGGGGAAAAAAAAGTGCCAATATACATCATTCATTGTCTCTACATTTTTGTATAGTGTGGGCTGTGTAATATAGATAGTGTGCATGTACAAGTGCACACCCTGCAGTTTCATTCAAGCTTCTGCTCCAAAGCCTCAGCATCACCCGCACAGGAATGTAATGGGTTTTCTCCCCCTCCTCCCTCTCCCTCTCTTGCTCCATCTCACACACACATACACACACTCAATGAAGCACAGGCAGACACACAGCGCTCAGGGAACCAATCACCATCGCCTGTTTTCAGGTCCTGTTTGTGAATGGGATTTTTTACGGGAGAGGAGGAGGCAGGCACCGCTGCGTTTGTAGGCATGCAGCCGCTACACCGGGGAAACATCAGCATCCCATTCTCTCTACTTCTCATTTTTTTTCCCTCCTTCACCTGAAATATTTCTCTCGCTCTCTGTTGGCTGCTCTCTAGTTCATTTTTGATGTTTGTTTTTTTCTTATGGCCTCATTTCCATTTTTGCCTCTCTTTCCCTCATATTTTACTCTCTCAGATTCTTTTTTTTAATGCAGCAGTCAATTATGATGCATCAAAAATAGCCTTTCTTTTTCACTTTTCACTTATCACCATCATCTTCATCATCATCGTATACAATACAGCTGTTTGCCTCTTTTTCACTGTCCAGTCATGTCACTTTCCCAAATACTGCAGAACAGCTTGATTCACCTATACATTTTTTTTGGTCTGTCATTCCTTCTCTTTCTCTTCTTCACACCAGTCATCCCATCTGCCTCCTAAAGAAGCAGCCTATGCAAGTAAGGTTAACCAACACACACACACAGAGACACTTACCTCCACTGATAGAGTCTTCGTCCCGTGTGCTTCTGAAACCTCAGTGGTTGAAGGAAGAGCAGCGAGCCTGTGAGCTTCTGGCAGCCAAAGTGGAGGGCAGACAGAGAAGGAAGAGAGAGAAAGAGATAAAAGATGAGAGAAGCAAAGACAGTGAGAGACAGCAGAGAGAGTGAGAGGTATGAAGAGAGAGAAAGAGAAAGTGGACAAGAACGGACGGCTGCGCGATCCAAGAGGAGGAGGAGGAGGGTGCTCAGGCTGGCTGGAGGTGAGATGAAGGAGAGAAAGAGAGAGGGAGGGAGAGATAAAGGCAGAGGGAGGGAGAGAGAGAGGGTGCGCTGGATTGGGATAGGAGGGGATTGTGTGATGTTTGAGAGGAGGAGGAGGGATTGCAGGGAATAGAGGGAGAGGAAAGTTGGAGAGAGGAGGGAGGAGGGAAGAGGATGGATGCGGAGACAGCGAAGAAAGAGGAGAAAAGGGTAAGACCGAAGTGATGAAAGAGTGAAGGGCGGATGGAGAGAAGTGGTGAAGGTGGAGGAGAGGTGGAGAGAGAGATGGAGTGCAAGTAAGAACATGAAAGAAAACATAGAAGCAGGTACGATCATGCTGTAATCTTTGAAGAAAATAACCATGAGACTTCAGAACACAGCTCCTACTTTACTCCATTACAAGTGTAACCTTTTACAGCTCCCAAAAAATAGAAGTACAATTCATGTCAAGCCGTCACACATGGCCGGTCCCTGGAGACAATCAATTTCTGAGTGGAAAAAAATGACCTTCCATCCATTAAATCACACAGTAATCCAATCCTGTGTTGGTGTGTTGCAGTACGGATCCTGCAATTAACTTTGGAGCAATAACTTACCAGAGCTGGGATGAGAAGAGCTGGGAGAGAAAAAGAAGGGAGGGAGACAAGAGAAGAGGAGGAAAGGGGAGAGCTGACTGAGTTTTATGACAAAAATGGAATCAGGGGAACACGGTGTTACTCTACGAGTGATAATGACAGAAGGAATTTGACATTGGACATGCGGAGAGTAGAGGAAGAGGAGCAGATCAGCCTCTGGCTAAATGCAGTCAGGGGATGAAAAGGGTGGTGAAGAGAGATGCAAAGAAAGAGAAGAAAGAGAAAAGAAGGCTGAATGGAGGATGATGATATTGTGGAAATCCACTGATCTGTCATGCTGCCTTTCAGAAAGTTTCGGAAGGATGTGAATGGTAATGTATGGTGCAGTGTCACTGAATACATGTGACCTAAAAAGAAAAACCTGCGCAGCGTTGTGTGTCCCGCTGTCCGCCTTTGATCGTTTTACAATTGCAATTGAATGAATCTCTTACTGAATGCACTGAAAATGTACAGCCGTGAAATACCTCCTGGACATGGTTCTGAATAAAGGTACCGATCTCAAATTACGGGTCAAGTCTCATTTGTCGCGGTAGCATCCCGAGGCCCAGTGATAATGCAGATGTGATGCATTTGAAAGTCTCTCTTTGTATTCAGTGTCAGAGGGCCGGGTCAGCTGCAGCACTCAGATTTATTTTGTCAAGGTGAGGATTTGTTTGCTCAAGGACACTCTGGCAGGGTGGATGCTTGCCAAGGCAATAGCTTAATCCTGGGACTTCTTGTCTCCCTATCCAAAAAAAAAGCCTTACTCAGCTGTTTAAACACATTACAGACAGTCAATTTTCTAAAATGCTGCAATACAGCATTTCAAAAAAAAAAAAATCTAAAATGCCCTAGGGCTCACCTGTAATGTGTTGTTTTCCACACATTAATGTGCTGCACCATGGGATTCACTCCTGTGAGACTCTCAGGCAAATCACCACTCAGAATGTGCGAGTGTTGTAAATCTGTTGGCATCACCATAGTTGGCAGAAGAATTGGGAAGTCCCAAATGAAGCTGAGGGATCTGTAAACTGCCAGGACAAGAGATAAATCCTTTAAGCATCCTGACAGACAATTCACATCTTTTATTTCCTCAGTTTGAGACTCTGAGCTCTGGGAGGCGCTATATGATGCCTTATATTAATATTTTTAAGAAGTCTTTTATTCCAAGTGCAATCAGAATTAAACTCCAAAGACTGAGTCTAAAATCTTGCTCCACAGATTTATGTTATCATGTTTTATGCCATAGGTTTTTTTTTTTACTTGTTTTTTACATTTTAACCTTGTGAAGAAGCTGGATTCACAAGATCACGAGTATCCATCTTGTCAGGCTTCAAGTTATGCGCTTGTGTCTGAACCACCGCTGGTTCAGACCAATCAGGGTCACAAATCCAGCTGCCTTGCAAGGTATGATAGATAGACAGATGGTTCCATGGATGACTTCGCTGAATGTTCTGTGTAACCAACCATCTGGCATGTCAGGTTAGTACTGTAGTATACTTTATAATTAAGTGGGGGGTTCTGTCTCAGCTGTTTCTTATTGTCACATTTCTATCTTCTATATATTATTCATTTTATATATTACATGTTCTGGTGCTACTTCTATTGTTTTGGTGAGAGTTAAGGACAATTTTGTGCTCTGGTGGACAATAAGGTTGCACTCTATTCTGTTCTGTGTGTGCATGGAGTTGTACTGCAAGCAAAACCCTCTTATTTTTGTGTTTGTAACAAAAAAAAGACGGACAGCAACAGAGAGACAGCAAGACATACTGGCACAGTTCCAGCTTTTAGGGATTTTGCCGTCCAAGCTGTGTTTCTGTTGACTCCAGAGCTGCTGCTTCGACTTTCCAGACCAGACTTTGACTGCTAGACATGCATAGTAAAAGAAGAAAAGAAGAAGAAAAGAAAGAATAGAAGAAAAGAATAAAAGAGGAAGTGTTTGCACTGCACATCCTGTGTAAAACCAAAGACATTATTTAAAACATCATTGTTTTGATCTTTGACTTTTCTGAACACCATATGGAGGTGAAATTGAGAGAAGTAATGGAAGTGTACTGTGCTATCGTTGCTACCAGACTATTACATGCATTGTTAAGTGAATGCATTTGACTGCACATGTCATTTCAACGAATGCATGCTCCACAGCTGACACCAGCATAAAATTTGATGTGATTTCTAGTCTTGCTTTTGATTTTATTGTTCTCAAGTGATATGCAGAAACAGGCCGTAATGGAAAGCAACTGTGCTGTGACGGTAATAACATAGTCATAGTTTGTGTGTGTGTGTGTGTGTGTGTGTGTGTGTGTGTGTGCGTGCGCGCGCCCTGTGACAGAAAGAGAAGACACAAAATGAATGAGATAGGATAAAGAGAGAAAGACATCTCTCCTCCAGCTGTTTATCAGCCCAGAGCACTCTGCTCAGATTAGAGCACAACTACTTTATAATTACTATAGTGTATTCCTATTGGACACGTATGCCTTTCTTAATAAAGAGTCCAGTAATTGACTCTCTCCCTTTCTGCTGCTTCTTTAGTGCCCCACCCCTCCCTCAAACACACACACACATACACACTATTGATCTCCTTAATTTGCATTACATTACATTCTCATTAGCCTCGAAGAGTATTTCATTTTTCAACAGCAGGGTGATAGCTGCTCAGTGGTGAGAGCAGCAATATCAGTCAACAACAACAGATTTGTACAGTCATTCGAATCATGTTGTGCATAAATGCTATTAGCACTAATTTGGCAGTTTGGAAAATATTTTTTAAATCTTTGTTAGAATTTTATCGTTCTTATATTGATGATTTTTCATCATCAATACATTTTTTTTTCCTATCGAGAAACTTGGCTAAGCTGCTTTGTTTTCCCTGTGAAAAATTCCCCCCAAAACAATCAAAGATGCAGGATAAATGCTTTCGATCAGCCATCCTGTCTGTAGAAGTCAAACTGAGATCTTCCAATTACATTGCTTGTTTCTGCATGAGAGCTGTGTGTATGGAGGTATTGTTGAAAGCAGAATTTCACTCTAAAACCACATTTCACACATTATGCTATAGATTTTTTTACATGCAAATTAGTCTTACTCAACCGTTGCATATGTGTCCGCAATCACCAATAGGATTAATATGTTTCAAAGTCACACTCCCATGCACTGTTAAAGCTGCACAAGGCAGAAAAATGAACCAAAACAACTTCTTACCAGGCATCCCCATTTCTGTGCATGAGCCCAAAAATAATGTACACAAAATAAAAAGGTTACCTCTTGTTTACAGTCATAGTTGAGTATAAGTGATCCTGTGAATAGTGCAACCAAAGCTAAAGTATCCCAAGGGTGAGACGACGTCATTTAATAAGGTCCTGTTTTGTTGTTTTTGTTTTTTCTTATTTCGTACATTTACCAGCAAGGCAAAATCAGATGCAAAGTGCTACAGCTGTGAGTGGTGAAGAGGAAATAGAAATTTCCTGATGGCCCCCAACTCAAGGTCATGTAAAGCATGCAAACTTGTATTACTGGAATAATCAGGTTACCACATACAGTACACCTTAAAACTGATATTGTTACTTAAACTGGATTCAAGTTAAGCCGTGTATGTAACCTATGTATTATTTCTGGCTATTTAAATTTGAATCTTTCAAAAAATGTATTGTTTTTTTTCACATAAATCAACAATAAACCCATACTCCATAAGACCTTAATAGTTTTGTTTCTTTCTAGTGTGGATTTACATGGTCAGGATTCTGTATGGATTCTCTTTGTGGAGTGTACATTTAATGTATCATCTCTGTGTTAAATCAATTTAATTTGCAATTTGGGGCATTTGGAGATGATGGTCTCCAGGACAGATGTTTTTTTACTGTTCACTAAAACAAAAAGATACGGTCATTCAAACAGAAACAGAATTGAACCCCCAGAGGTGATACAACAGTTGCATTATTGCATATCATTCAGTCAGGTGTACCAGTGTTGGCTAGTAATGCATCACTTAGTAACGCTTTACAGTAATGTTATACTTTTCCCAGTAAAGAGAAGTATAAGGGATTATTTGAAATTCAGTAATTACTTTACAGTTACTAGTCCCAGTAATGCTCCATTACTTCAAAAATTTGGGGGTTGGCTTGTCTTACCTGGAGTTTGATGGACAGTCGATAACAGTTTTGTGTACATTCAATGGAGAAACTGGTGAACATTAGCTTGGTCCAGAGGAAGGAGTTGTGGAGACGCAGCTGGCTTCTACCAAAGAGGAGGCTAACCATGACTCCCTGCGATGAGGAACACACCCCCCAGTAACTTTACAGTTGTCTTGTCTTATGCACGTCATGTTTTCTTAGCTGTAATGCTTAAGTTAGCTACTTGTTAGCCCACAATGAGGGCTCACTTCACTTTTTTGTTAAGAGTTGGAAGGTGAATGAACTATGTAGCTTCAGGACAGAACTTGTGAAGCCATGCTGTGTGCAGTCATGGAGGCTAAGTAAACTGTTGATGGTCAGTAACTGTAGGCTAGATGCTTTTGAACCATAATGTCTCCTTTTCTATTTCTACACTCGTTAAATGCAGAATATGTGACGAATGGGTGTGTAGACTTCGGAAATGTGTAAAGGCACCTTTGACGTACCATTACTTTTGCTGTTGAATAATTAGCAAAGCAATGTAATTCATTTTTCAATGAATTATATGTAATGAGTAACTTGCCCAACACTGCTCAGCAATGCTGAATGTTTTTTCTGTCCTGTGTTCCTAATAAGTCCAGACAGTAGGAATTAGAGACTTTGTTCTTTTTTCCCCCAAGATCAAGAAAAACAACAAAGATTTAAATGAACATATACCTTCTGTTTTCTTCAAAAATGCAACAAGTTTATCAATGTTTTCCTGTTTTCATTATCCAACATCAGTGTGCAGCAGAGGTATTAAGTACACCAAACAACAGTTGTACTTTGTGGCAACTAGGTGCAACAATTGAGAGGGATTGGCATTTCTTAGCGGAAAATTCAAAGTGACATTATAAAAGTATGTTTTATTTAGTACATTTTCTGTTGTTGTGTACATTATTGTGTAATCATTGTATGATTATGGTTCAATTTCAAGACTGCACAAAAGTGAATTAGAAGTATGAGAGTGACCTATGGGCCCAGTATCTTAAAGTGTAATGAACCATGTGCCACATTTTCATATCTGTAGTTACTCTCATGTGCTACATTGAAGCTACAGTCCAACCTTGCCACTACACTCCTTCATGTAGTTTGTTAGCTTATGCTCTATAACCTCATGAATTAATTTAGCTTCCCTTTTTGAAAGACTGTTCTCTGATAAAATCCTGTTCCATCGTTTGACTATATCGACCATATCTTGACGTACGCAAACCTCAAATATCTCATATTTGGAGATCAGTAAGTTGATTGGCGAGTTCCCCATCATTTCTGAGAACGAGAGGAGGGTTTTTTTTCCTAAGGCCTCTAGAGAAAGAAACTATTCTGGTCTTCCCTATTTGTCTGGACCAGAGCCAAACCCACTGTGAAGTGCTAATGCTGACAGCTCTGTAGCAACAGTTGCCTGTGGTTGAATATTAGCTTGGGTTTGTATTGCAATGAAAAGGAGTGTCAACCAAACAAGAAACAAGGGACCTTTCGTTGTTTTGAGCCCCTTGTGCATGTGACATCTAAGAATATGTTTTACATCTATTTTAAAGCAATAAATGGTTTCTTTATGACCGTTTCTTGCAGATCGCAACTCCAGGTCATCACAGTATAAACTGTCAACGGCCAAAGCAATGACCTTTCATCTTAAAATTAAAATATAGTACTGCAAGTGTGAAATGCGTGAGTGGGTTCTCATCAGTGTGGTAGCAGTTGAAATGAGGAATTGGTCATGCTATCTTCACTCATCATCAACTTTGCTCAGACTGAGGCGTTAAGGACATTTGTTGGCAGGAAGGCAGAGGGCTTGAGAGAGAGAATGAGAGGGTCAGCTGAGCATTTTGAATACTAAGTGGTGCAAATAATGAAGCTGACTTGTTATGTGCAACAATAAACAGCTCACAAGCAGATAACATCAGTGTGGTTTGTGTTCTGTTTTCTTGATCTTTAAACTGTACGCAGAAGCACGTCACAAGTACAGTATTGGAAAGCTGATAATTTATGAACATTTGATGCTGTGCATGCATGTTTCTGGCTTTTTTTACATGGCCTTAAAATGTCCTTTGCATTTTTCATCTTGCTCTCTTTGTCAGGTTGATTTAGCTGTTTTTTTTCTTCCTCATGACTCAAAGCCATCCAACCAAGACTGCTATCAGACTGTGATGTGACTCATGATCCAAGACAAGTAAACTACTGGACGTGTCAGATAACATGCACTGGCATGAAGTCTTTAAAGTCATGTTGAAATGACGAGTGTAACTGTAGCATGCATGTAATGCAGCATGCTGCTACTTAAAGGCAGTGTGGGGATTTTAAAGGCCACACGTCCTCAGGAATAACCTCAAAGAGTATACAGTACTCATTTTGTAAAAGGCACTTAATGGTTCAGTGAAAACAGATCTGAAAAGCTTGTCTGAGTCAGAATCAAATTTCTGTTTTTTAGGAACTAGTATTTATAGGAAAGTGAAAAGGAACATAAGTACTGATGCATTTAAGTAATAGTCTGAATGTGTAACCACCATGAGTGTGGGCTGGTGGATGAAATGTTCAGAAATAATAAAGGGTGTCAAATAGCTTTAGTGGTGTCTCTCACTAAGAGACTAAGTCACACCAGCACCACTGCCAGTATCAGAACAGGAGAGTAGATACAGTACCCATCTGGTTTTCAGCAACATCGTCAAAATCATAGTTGTGGAAAGGAAAGGTGGGCACTGTTATACAGTATACAGTTGTGGTTTAAGTCATACTCTCCTCCTGCTGACTCTGCAAACTGCCAACTTAAGGTTTTCAAATGTAAACATCAGAGTTAACATTAAGGAAAAGGTGGAGGGGACAAACAACTACAATCCCGACAACAAAGACAAGCAAGACCATCTCTGCTTCCATCTCAACATCAGAGGAAACACTGAGGTAAATGTGGAGAGAATAAACACCGGCTGCAATCCTGGTCCCATGCAGGCATCTTGCCAGGCATGCCAGGCATCTTGCTAGCCAATGTACAGGTGTTGGATAAAAGACTGGACAACCTCCATGCCAGCATTAGTTCCCAATGGAATATCAGGAACTGTAATGTCCTATTTTTCACCTAAACTTGGCTAAATCCTGGAATGCCAGACAGCGCCATTCAGCGCCGATCTGACAGAACAGAGGACTCTGGCAAGAAAAAAGGAGGAGGCGTATGCTTTATGCTATCCTGTTCATGCTCACCTGATCTGGAGTTACTGGAGATACTGGACTTCCTACCAAGGGAATTTAAATCTGTCATTATCACAGCGGTCTACATCCCACCACAGACGAGTACAGAGGCTGCCCTGTGGGATCTTTGCAAAGACTTGAATTGCTCACAGACCGGTAATCCTGATGGTGCACTCATTGTTGCTGTCAATCAGGCTAACCTTAAGAAGGTTATGCCTGACTTCCATCAACATATTGACTGCACCACAAGGGGAATAAACACTCTGAATCACTGCCGCACACCATTCAAAAACAGCTACAGAGCAGGGTCTCAATCTCGCGGCCCGCGGGCTGATATTTTGTGGCCCCCCACCTTGATATGAAAGTTTAACGTTAGTTAGAGTTAGAGTTTTATATGAATGGCACTTTACTGTGTTGCGTGTGGAAGGTCCCTTTATTGCACAAGCTGGCGCTGAACGAACCTGCCAATCACAGGGGTATATGGCTGTTTCATAACAACTATGCTATTTATACAGGAAGAATGTGCGCTGAGAATGTGCGCACCCCACGATAGATTTTGTCGTTATTTTTGCTACACAGCTTTCAGTAGAATTCAAAGGTGAATTATTAAACCTTATTAAAGCATCGTTCTGTTTATTTCAGCATCATCTCTCTGTTAACGATCACTTCATTTTGTTTTGAAGCACTTTGTAAAGTCCGTTTCAACACGAGCTCTATCAATAAATCATTTATCATTCTTCTGATGTTTAATAATGATGACTGACAATTTACAGTGGTGACGATTTGCAGAAAAAATGTAATGATTAGGGGTAAAGTCATTTCAAATATCCACAGCAGCCGTGCGTAAAGATCAGCTGTTGGAGAGCCTTTGCGTAATTCTCACTGCGGTCTGATGAGCGGAACAGACACAACTGTTGACGTACAAACGGAGGTTCAAAGACCTTTACATCCATTTGTGGCTCACTGTGACAGTAAATGAGGCTCGTGCATGTGATTCCACAGTGTGTGACATTAAAAAAAACAGAACTAGGTGTATCTGCGTCTTTCTAAGTCTGGCAGATAATAATGTATGTGCATATTTCTGTCACATAATGCCACGTTGTGAGGTGAATTAAAAGTTAATATATACGTTTTCATAAACACACACTTATGTTTATCCGACAGAGATCATAAATACGGAGTGTAACAAAACACCGTACAGCTGATGCTGCTGTGCCACACGTCATATTTGATTTGACAACGCCGCTAGCTTCGCAGCGCCCGCTGCATCCATGGAGTTATTATAGAAAATAAAAGCCAATAAATAACGCCTCCATGGCTGCATCCCATGGTTTGCAGCCATGGAGGTGCAAACCATGGGATAATGGTGTCCTACTGTCCCGGCTTCATATTCTCCACGTTTGCTCTGCAATGATGTGACATTCACGGACAAATTATTTGAAAAAATATTTTGGGTGAATGGAATATACTGAATCATTTGCGGAAAGAGATTTATTCCTCAAAACATTTTACTCCATAGTAATTGCCTTGCACAATAAACATTATAAAGATATTTTTTATGATGCCATTTGTTTCACTCGTTTCTATGACGACGTTTACAACAACAAAAGCATGCGCCTGCTAAGGTTTTTTTGTGGAATATGTAATGCGGCCCAGCCTCACCCAGACTCTGCCTCCAGCGGCCCCCAGGTAATTTGAGTTTGAGACCCCTGGCTACCCGTGTTCGGGAAGAGTGACCGTGTGGCCATCTTGCTGTCGTTAAGGTATGTAAGCAAACTACAACACATGCCCCCAGTGATGCAAGATGGCAATAAATGGTCTGTGGTGGATTTTCTGTAATTTGTGAAACAACAGAAGGTATTGTACCCAAAACTACAGTTAAATCATAATCACAACCAGAAACCATGGATTGCCAGAACCATCTGGCATGCCATAAACACACACACTGCAGCCTACAGCTTAGGGCTGGAGTCTGGAAAAATGGACGATTATAAAGTAGCAGCCTACAATGTAAGAAGAGCAGTGAAATAAGCAAAAAGGGACAACGGGAAGAAAGTGGAACTACAATTCCAGGAGGGCAATCCCAGAAGCATGTGGTCTAAGAACTATGATAGATTACAAGCCCCCTCCCTCCCCCCAGGCCATCATGCCCACATGCTTCAAACAGTCCACCATCATTTCAAGACCAGACCAGCCGGCCTGAATGACTAGCGCCCAGCATCACTTACCTTTGGAGTGATGAAGTGCTTTGAACGGCTGGTCAAAGATTACATCTGCTTCTCACTACCCAGCATGCTAGACTCACTACAGTTTGCCTATCGTCCCAACCAATCAACAGAAGACACTATGTAGGAGACACTGAGAAGGGAACTATGTGAGATTACTGTTCATTGAGCACAGTTCAGCATTTAACACCATAGTTCCCTCCATCCCCCATATATATGATCTTTTGAACTTTTGGACTTTTGTCTCCATCACCTTCAGATCACTGACATATTATCTTATATATATATATATATATATATATATATATATATATATATATATATATACACACACACACACACACACACACACACACACATATATATATATATATATATATATATTATCTGATGTAGTAAATTCTTTGACTACCCTCTCTAGTTTAAAATGAGTTATCTAGTCTAATCTAATCTAATCTAATCACTTGCGTTTTACTCTCAAAATTGTTCACTTCACTGCCACAGAGTTGTGAAACTGTTCCCCCTCAAAAAAGTGGGTGCAGCACGTGCCTCTGCACTAAACCATCACACTCTGAAGTTTTGTTCATTACACCCACCTTTGATTGGCAGCAGTGCAGTCAGGCCAGCTCTGTGAGGCACTTAAAGTCACTTGTCGGAAAATGTAATTAGCAATAGACAAGACAGTTTAAGGGAAAGTATATATATTGTGCAACAATATAAATTAAAACAAACGTATGTACTATCCTGAAAGTGCTATCAGAATGAGCACTAAATAAAGGTTTCAGTTGCAAGTGGCTTAGCAACAGGAAAGGAAAAGTGTAACTGCGCTGTTATCTCAAAGCATGTGGTAGATTAACCACTGATACTTGTATCTAGTTGGCATATCTTGAGGAGACAATGTCATGAAACCAAAATATGTATCCTCAGTTAGACCAGAATACAACATTTAAATAGGAAACACAAAAACGTAATGTGAAAAACTCTTCTGGGGTTACATTTCAGGCTAATCATATATGTGTATTTTTGCATTTTGTAGGCTTTTAGATGATTCCTCATTAGCTGTATTTCCACAATAATTTGAGTTTTTAAATTAACTTTGGCAACCAGTAATAAAGGCTGCATGATAAGAGCAAGTAATGCTAAGGGATGGTGGCATTTTGGAAGCTGTAAATTAAAACAGCTGAGCATGCATTCAAGAGAAACTGACATAAATTGTCACCATGGACAGAAAGGGGAAATTAAACTCGTCACGGAGGAAACTCCCACAGTTCTCGACAGTGTTCATGAGGAGCTGGTTGACAAGAAGGAAGCAATGGTGACAGACAGGCACACTGACAAAGGAAAATGTGTAAAAATCTTCATGTACCATGTAAGGTAGGTGATCTAGGAGATGTACCTCAAGTGATTTGTGGATGGTTGAGTAAGTGTGGGCTTGTGTGTGCTCTGCTGTATGTACTTTAACTGTGTTTAATTTGAACTTTTCATTTCCCAGCTTCATAATGACTTTATGCTGTAAAAATAAAGTGATATTCATGTCAGTTCAGCGCTAATTTCCCTTGATGATATCAGGATACAATCATTTTATCTGAAAGTAGTACGTCAAAGGCAACTGGACTTGCTGTTTGGTCTTCATTAGAGTGTGTAAGGCCTTTTGAATCAGTTGTGAAATGTGTTGAGTGACACAAATTCTTTCGTGTTGATCCTGTGACTGATATATGAGCTGGATTACTGTGAATTCTCAGCAACAGACAAGAAGTGTGTAAGTTAGGGAAGTTGACTTGGACAATGCACTGAAAGAAATGTAAAAATGGATGATATAATCCAAACATCACCAAGAAAAAACACACAGCTATATAAGTAAATAGTAATGGATTTGTTCAGTGGCTGTTCAAAAAGTGCCTGTTCGGAGCGGACTGATTGCTTGACCTCTGGTATTGCTGCTTCAGCGCACAAAAAACTTAATGCTGTTGAAGTGAGGTGTGAATGAATACGAACAACAGGAAAGAAACTAACATTCTATTATACACAGATTTTAAGTACTGTAATAGTGAATCTTTTCTCATTTCAAGTATAGCTAGGGCTGCATTTAAAAATAAAATACATAACAGTGAGCTGGGTGAAAAAATGTGTATCCTGAAATCAAGTGGATCGATCGCATTGGGCTCTTAGATAATTTATGTTCTGTGGTTTCAGTTCAGATCTTTTGAGTGGGTATGTTTGCTCAAAAGATGTGCACTTATATGAGACATATGAACTGCCTGTGGGAAGTAGCCTAAGAGTCTGTCCATTCTTGATTAAAAGCCATGTTTTCGCTGTCTACTCTGCTCTTTTTAGAGCACATCATGTGAAAAAACTTCTCTGACTTGCTCTACAGCTCTGATCACCAGCTGTGCTCATGCTTATGGTTATTATTATGGTGTACAAAAAAAGAGAAGCATAAATATATTTTTTGGTGAAAATGACTCATGCAGGGATTAGTCATTTCCAATTAGGCCCTATGCAATTTCCAAATCATCAAATTTTATCCCGAATAAGAATATCCACTCATACTAATCCACATTCATTTCCACATTCAGAGAAATGCTCCACCTCAGCGAGGACGGTCACCATTTCAACACCCTGTTCTTTCCTTACTCTTGCACAGCATAGTCCTTTTATAAATATTAAATGTCTCACATTTCCAAATTGCACCAAATTCGACACTGTACGTCCTTGGGTCCTAAGCAGATCAACCCCTAAGTGTGAAGTCGATTGGATGAACAGTTGTGGAGAAACACGAAGGACATACAGAGGGACAGAGAGAGATACACAGGGTCCTTCCTTTATAGTTAGATTTGCAGGTTGTCTGTGTATGTGCATAGTTTGGGTTAATCTCCATTGTGTCTAATTTTACCCGGCTGACAGTTTCATGTCAGCATCACCATTAAAACTGCCGCTTTGTTCTTTGTGTGACCTGCTGCACCACAGGCAAGAAAAGGTTGAAAAGTTTATTTGGTGTGAAAGTCATTGTTGGATTTGCACATCCTCCTGATGGGGGGATTCCCCAACCTTCTACTGTAAACAGCATCAAGAAACACAGAGGGGGGAGGTCTGTTACACCTGATTGAACCTTAAAATCCCCCCTTTGGTTTATCTTTTTTTAACGGCGCTGAAATTATTACAGCTACCTTTTTATTTTGTTTTCTTTTGTTTTCTTTTCTCCCCTTTCTTTATTCCTCAGTCAATTTGAATATGTTCTAAAAACTGTGAAAAGGGCTAAACACTAAGGTTTACACAAGTTATGCGACAAAAATATTTTAAATTTTATTATTTGTATTTATTTGTCTAAGATCCACATCGTTATATTTGCAATATAAATCAAATATATTAATGTATTATTGTAGGAGGATTATTTTTATGAGGAAGCTGAAATGATTACAATAAATCAGTAATTAAACATGTCACTGACAAATATGTTTCCAACATTTCTTAGGCTTTGCGCTGTAGTTATCATTAATTACCCTTCAGAATTGTAGAACTTGTTTAATACATTTTAAAAAGTATTATAGTAAACAAAACTAATAATGATAGTTTGTGAATTTTAGGGTGAATTTTAAGGATTAAAGTCATTGTCTTTAATGTGTGGGCCACTTATGGAGGCTTTTGGGTACAAACAATCACATTTTAAAGAAAATGAAATACATACAAAAACAACCTAAAAATAAACTAGTCATGTATAACTTCCTGAAAATTGAATTTGCATTATAGTTCAGTAGATAAATGGATTTCTAAATGCTTTGTGGCCCATGAAATTGAGCAAAAGTGAAAGAACTTTCATAGTATGTTTTCATATATGTTACACCGTATCAGCACTCTTTCAGATTTAACCTTTTGTAACTTAGTCTAGTTAGTTTGAGGATCACTCTGTCCCCTGATACACAAATATTTTTGCAACACAAAATTTCAAAATGCCTTTTTCTTCTTAGATATTCAGCCATTTTAAAGATGTAAACATTTTTTGCAGGTAGTCTGCTTATTAACAGACAAGCGTCAGACTGGAGATTCGAACTGAGTGGTAAAACCACTCATCTGTGTCACCAGTGTTTGCTATTTTACCTTAATGTGTACGATCCCCAGTGGCAGCATGTGTTTTCTTTTTTTATCAGGGTCTATCACATGTGACAGAGAGAGATAAGAGGCAGGCGGATGTGTGGTGACATCCCACAACAAGCATATACTCAAAGCGGAAGTGAGCACTGGCAGTGTGGTCATGACTCATTTCTTCATTATTTCTAGTAAATGAGCTAATCCTCTCTCTCATTCTGTCTCTCTCTCTTCTCTATATACACCCTACTCTTCCTGTCATCTACAGACTTCTTGATGATGTGGATACACAGAGTTAAGAGTTTCCTGAGATCAATTCAGAAAAAGGGGCTCCAATTGCCCTATCTGTCCACAGGAATGATGGCTCTCTTCTGGGTCATGCTTTGGTCAACGCTCCCTCATCTTGCTCTTCTCTCTGATCCGGATCGTTGTACCATCCCTGAGATAAACAGCCCACAGACCGGTAAGTCTGTGCAGTATTCACCTGACAAATTATACACCAGGTTTTAGAATCTAATTGAATCCTCTACTTTCATTTGTAATATTTTGTTGGCTCAGTTATACAATTTCTAAATAAAAAATGAGGAAAACAACATCAACATGAATGAATGTGGCCACTATGACATTGCATTATTATAAGAGATAGTTAAAGTATAGATTCAGCACAAAATAATAACCATTAAATGCAGTTTAGCACGTAAACTGACCAGTTACCTGAAACCAAAATGTCTCCCTCCCTACCCAGTGTCTTCAGTGCTGGATTCCTTAGAGTGCCATAACGACTACATGTCGTACGTCCAGTGCGAGTGGAAGGAAGCACCACACATAAACACACCACTGCAGCTCTTCTTCAAGACAGCATCGGAAAGGTAAGAACAGTTTAGAAGAGCAAGGTGAAGAGGAGGTTTAGCACAGAGGATTAGTCAATCTGGAGCCAAGGTTTTCTGTCCCACCGCTTTGCATCCATGTCCTTGCAGCGTGCCGTGTGAGCCTTACGGTGATGCAGTCCAGGATGCAGATGACCACAGAATTGTCAAGTGCAGATTTGAAGATGAAGTGTTTGTTGTCGCCAGCAAGCACACCGTCTTCTTCAACAAGACGCTGGCCCCCTGCTCGTCTGTCCCACACAAGCTTCTGCATCTCTCACAGCACTGTGAGTTAACATGACATCTGTCAATAATAACAGTCACATTTGCTGTGATAATTATATAAATAAATCATGTAATTGAGTACAAATGTATACATTTTGTATGGTAATAATATTAGTTGGATTTTTGTGTTTGTGTTGTACAGTGAGAGCGCGCCCACCAGTGGATCTGTCCATGCACGATTCAGGTGATGGAGACTGGCAGCTCATATGGTTCAGCCCCTACCCTTCCTCCTCCTCCTTGAGCAAAAACCTCAAATACCAGCTCAGCTACAGGCCAGACAGACATGCCTCCTGGACTGTAAGCATCAAACATGCAAAATCTGCTACCCAGCTTTTAGCCAAATGACAATGAAAAATATTGTTTTTGAAATCATGGAGTCAGTTTTGAAAGGTTTTGAGAATCCCAAAGTTTTGCAGGCCTGTTAAGCACTTGTAGCTGGCTGCTAATCCAGTTTGATGTTAAATGAGTGTCTTTAATTCTACATCTATCACCACACACTGAATGCAGATACAATAACTGTACTGTACCAAATATCTCTTTGTAAACCAGGACTCAACCTCTCTCTCTCTGCAGATTAAGGATGTCACAAGTACCAATATGACACTGGAGAAGCAATCATTGCTTCCAGGTTGCAGGTATGAAGCCAGGGTGAGGGCCCAGGCCAGCGTGGGTCAGTGGAGTGACTGGAGTTCCGTGGTGACCTGGCAGACTGAAGAAGGTGAATCAAAAAATGCAACCCACCCACAAAATTGTGAAGCATTTCCAGTATGTGTGGGGGACTGAGCTTTAACTTTGACATTTCTGACTGAGTAAACCATTTGGCTTGCATATTTAATGTCCTGTACTGAAATCCCTCTCTTCTGATAGAGAACCTGCTCCTTATCTTCTCCCCTCACATTTCTAATCTTCTCCCTCCGTCCATTTTCATGGGAGCCCAGAAAATGTCTGGAGCTTTGCTGCTGTTGTTATTAACTCTCTCTCTCTCTCTCTCTCTCTCTAGCTGTAGATGCTGTTTCCAGTTTGCATTGTGTGCTGGATGGAGAGAAGGAGGTGATGTGTAGCTGGGAGGTGAGCGAAGAGCTGACTCACTTCATTACCTACCAGCTGGCCTGTCGACACAATCATTCTGCACCGTAAGTCTAGCTGCATATGTGTGTGCGTGTGCGCGCTGGAGGTCATGTTTACATGTACAGTATGTGTGGTGCAAAGCTGTTCTTGACAACACCACCTGGGTGAGGTTTAACAATCTACATCAATTTGTTCAGTCATTTGACCATTCCTCTCCTCTCCTTCTTGTAATCCTTGCCTCCAGGTCTAAGGGATGCTGTGTGAACCAAACAGTAACTCGTGACCTCAGTGGGTCGGTGCTGAGGTACAGCTGCTCACTGAATGTCACAGACCCTGCACATCTGCTGCTGGAGCTTATACCGACACGCAATGCCAAGACTTTTAATACCAGGCAACACAGTGAGTGGACAACACGAGAGAGAGGACACAACATTAGACAGAGAATGACTGTGGAGAGGTGGAGGGGCGGTGGGGGGGGGGGGGGGGGGGGGGGTAAGAGATAATGTGTCCCACCAAAAAAAGCACACAATAAAACTGCAGGAGCTATAAAAAGGAGCTGCGCTGAATAGAAGTACTGGGATGTGATTGAGGGCCCCCACCTAGTGTTTGAATGGCACAACTGCACCCTATCCATGTTTGCTTATTAACAGTCCATAAGATAAGATAAGATGTTACAGTGGAAATTATGGTGATATATCTGCTCAATATATATGGAGTAATATAAAACTTTTTAAAACTTTTTAAAAACTACACAAAAAAAGATTAATAAACTTTTTCAGCATGACTAATCTCCTCAATCTAATCTCTTTGTGCACAGTTCGTCCCAACCCACCACAGCAGGTAAAGGTGAAGGAGGATGACTGGAACTGGATCGTGGAATGGACTCTACCGAGAAAATCTCGTTTTCTCAGTCTGTATTATCAGGTGTGCTATAACATGACACAGCATCAGGTGAGAAACTTTAATACAAATGTTGTTTTTCTGTCCAATTGTGAAATCTTTTCAATAACCCTGAAACTTATTTAGTAATTAGTAAAGTAACTTAAAAGTCATATTCGTTTAAAATAGTTTGTGATGTGTATCGTATTTCATTTGTAGCTGTTTAACATACAGGAACTCTATAACATGTTCATATCTTAATGGGCTGTTTCCTTGATGTATTTATGAGCTCATCATTCAAAAGTTTCATTGTAAAAAAGGGACATTAAGCTCTGCAGTCCATCTAAGTTTTGCTGTATACTTTATAAGTCATAAGAGTTGATTCTAACGTTACATTTATACTTGGTGCATCTATGCCTCAAAAAGCAGAAAAATAGACACAAAGTGGCAAAAAATAATGATTTTTATTTGAATTCCTCCATCAGGATTCTTGCATCCCGATGAACATTACAGATAGCTCCACATCCCTGACCATCCCTAAGGCGTGTCTGGCCTCGTCCCAGCAATACCAGGTCAAGGTCAGGTCTCTGGTCCGCCCAGGAAGTGGTTCAGAATACGAGGGAACCCCCTCTACCTGGACCGACCCAGTGGACTGGACCACGCATGCAGGTACTGCATAGTAGCAGCATGCACACAAATACAGGCATTGCTTACTCAGTCATCATAAATGTTATCATCATCATTCCTTCTGTCTTGCATCCCATGACAGCCAGCCAGTCCGTCACCAACTTAATCTATTTCTTCATCGGTGTGTTTGTGATCACAGTCTTCTGCACACTCTACTACACCATTCCAGCTTGTCAAAGGTGCATTATTCACACTCACTTTATTCATTTTTATACACTTGACTACTTCCTTTATGGTTGTCAAGCCAGTAAGTAAAAAACTGGTTAAATGTAAAGGTAAATTGTTCATGTGCTTCATTTTCATGTTTTCAAGTGTGTATTTTTCACTTTAATGTAAATGTAACTCTGTACATGGTGTATTTTGAACAAATAGGAGAGTAGTTGTGTGGGTGGAGTCAGTTCCTTCTCCAGGCAAAAGCAAAATCCTTTCTGAGATCAAGGTGAGACTGGATAATTCTTCTGTTTGTCTGACTGAATTATTTCTTTCTATTTCTGCTGTAAATTATTCAACATATTAGTGTTTTTCTGATTGTAGTTTGTTATGTATAAACCATTACATGTTTTTGTGATCCAGTCTGCCACCAGCCGGAGCCTCATGCAGAGTGAGAACACTTACATCTGCAAAGTGCTGAACTTGGACAGCTTATCTACATGGTAATACGTTGCACACTTGACATTTCCTGACAGATAACAATTCTTCTATCATAGAAGAAAACACATGAGTGATGCTCTACAGCTGCTGCACATCCGACAGAGAATGTGTGGAATACAGCAATAATAATTCAGGATAGACTCATTTGTGGCCAATCACCTGGCATATCTCCTGAGACATGGATATAAAATGACAAGGGTTGATGCATGAATCAATAAATTATTGACACAAACACTTTCTGCTCTCTCTCTCTCCTTGCAGCTCCTCAGACACTTCGCTGTGGCCAATCAAGGACACTGACAAAAAGCATTTGGAGCAGTACAGGGACTGCTGGAACTGTGATAACCTGCTCTCCCCTGCTGAGAAGGTTAATGGATCTGACACATCTTCCATGAGCTTCAGCGGGCCATATATCTTCTGTCAGGTCAGTTATAGTCATTTGTCAGGTATCCAGGTGCAGAGTATTTCTCAGGCACTCAGCATAAATCAAAAGACAAGGAAAGACATTAATCTCTACATTTAAATGAATAAGAACAAAAACCATTAAATGTCATACTGAGTAACATTGTATCTATCTGACATGCAGACACCAGAGTCAAAGTGCAACTCAGTGGAGGACAAGTGTGAAGAGAAATGGGAGAAAAAGGAAGAAATCTCATCACATGACACTGCATCTGCTTCCCCTGAGAATTTTACTCTTTATGGCGAAGGTTATGTGTGTCTGCCCAACCGCAGCGCCTCCAGGTCCACACAGGATCTGGTATCTCACAGCGATGCCAACACAAGCACACACAGGCATGACAACGCTGAGCAGGACCAACAGTGTCCAGATAACACACCAAAGTTGGATAAGGTGGACATCCAGCCGGGCCTCAATGAGCCCACCAGCTGCCACCAGCCTCCAGCCTACACCTCAGGACCTTTCACCCCCTGGCCTCAAGGGGGTACAGTACAGGCCTCAGGGTACTGCCTGCTCCCCACAGACCTCAAGAAAGCAGCACAGTAACATGCAATATGCAAGGGAAGAGCATATCAAAGAGGACCCATGGAGCTTTTTCTTTTTTTCACAACCATTCTACTTTATCTCAAACTATTTATGCTTTCTTGTTACATACATATATACATATATTAATCAATGGGTTGTTACACGCTAGAGATGACTTTTTCAGAATCCCTTTATCGTGTCTGACCTAACACCAGGTCATACGTCTGACCAATGGAGGGCAATAGTGAGCTGAGCCTGTGAATACCACTGTCTCTGGTGCCACTGTAGATGGACTGGTGGAGATGGAGATAGATTTCAGTGCAGCACACAAAACAGTTCTTTCTGTCTGAACTTCCTTATGCATACTGGGTCAGGATGAAATAACAGGATCACCTTACAGTCTAATATAATCCAACACAACAGCCCTGCAAAAAATATTTTTCATAAATGTTTCATTTTTTTTTGTTGAAATTGTGTCAGAGACATTAATTCAAAACTTTCCAGAAAATGAGGATCATGTACAGAATTTCTACATTTCCCTACTATGTAAGTTGTTTCACATTTACTGCACCCAACCACACACTCTCAAGAACTGTTTTGAAATCTTGTATTTTTTTATCACTTCCTTAGAATTTCCCTTCTCTGTCTTGCACAGCCGAGGCAAAAGTTACGTTAACTGCGTTTCATGGGAAAAGCTTGTATGTTTGCTGACTGCCATGTTCACTGCAGTCATGTAGCTATGCGTGTTTGCACAACGGTGTGTGAATTTGGACCTTGTTGCCAATGTTGTAGCCTAAGTGTTGCTGAATGTATATATACAGTATGTTATCTACTTTGTGATGTGCTGTTATTGCTGTGTTCAGTGGCACCAGTAATGTAACTGCATACAAGTTCTTAGCCAACAACTGAGGCCTGCAGAGACACTTGAAATGGAATAAGAAAGTACTAGAAATATGTTAAGGATAATTTTATATGAAATATGCCGCCTTCTTCAGGTGTATTTTAGGCCTATTTTTATGTCAGTAAAAGATCATTAATTAGTAAGCTTGGTTCTCAATGTTTGCTGCACTTTTGTATTGTGATAGTGATTTAATAGTAAAATATATCCTATGTTTTAAGACCTTTGTTTCGTTTGGATTTTTTACAGTCCATAACTTACTAAATTCAGTGTTACAGTTTTGCTATGTGTCTGTCTGTCAAAATACTTTTTAAAAAAAACAAAACTACTTGTTAATTTACATTACATTTTATATTGAAATCAATATAACAAATGAATGTACAATTTGATACATTATAAGTATGTTAAAATTGCAAGAATTCAATATGAGTCAAAGCTGAGATGGCAGCTACTGAAATTTGTTGAGCTTGCTCCATTTAGCAGGAGTTTAGCTGGGTTAGTTTCTCCATCATTATTGAATTTAGTTAGTTTAGTTTTTTAGTTTTAGCTAGGGCTAGCCGTGGCTACCCTGCCAGCTAGATGGCCTACTTCTCTTGGTTTAGCTCTGTAGTTGTCTTCAGGGATTAACGTTCTCAGGCACCATTCCTGATTTCAGGCATAGAGCAGTTTTAAATTCATATACTTCATTCAATACGTTGTACACATTTCCTCCTGGACAACTTTTCAGGCTCACAAATATTTTCTTGCTTTAATCTCTGTGTCTTTCTATCTCAGACAATGCAGCAAAGTGACAGCAGTTAACTACAGATCCAATTACTGTGATGTGGCTTGGTTTTTATCTATATTTTGTTCTTACTGCATATTTAAAAAGAAATTTCTGTTGCATAATATTTCTTCATGAAACAGACCTTAATCCAATTTTGACCAAATGTGTGGTTACTGAATTTTGCGTTTGCAGGGCAAAACTGTCACTTCTGTCTTTGGACATGACAACATATTAGCACATTGGCACATTAACTCTGTCTTTCTGTCTCTTTCTCTAATACACAAAAATCTACACAAATACTGGGAGGTACAGGAGAAAGATCTATAACAAACTCACGACTTACAAAATGGTGCTTGAGTCTCACTTCCTTATCTTCTGCTAAATCAGTTTTTGTCCACATGGATAGATTCTTTGTGTCTGACCGACATTTTTTGTTCTTAACCTCACACATTCTTGTTAACCTGGTGTTTTCAGATTGGATATTTATATAGTCATTTTGCAGCTGAATTCCAGATCAGAAGGTGGATATCACTCTGTCTGCAGCACAATGTATAACCAGAGTAGCTCTCACTTTCTCTAACCTACTCACACACACACACATACAGAAATTCACATTGTTATCTAATTTATTGCTCTGTTTATCTGAACATCTGTCTAGCCTGACTGGATTATGCAGAGTATTCAGGGTCTCTTAGTTTCTGGAAGCACATGTGAGTGTGCATATGCATACGTACAGCTTTTTATGTATGAGATTGCACCACAATATATTTTTAACATATTTATTATCATGAACATATTGTGCTTTAGCAATGCATATGTCTTTCTTGTCTCTGCAAACAGAACACAATGCTGGAATTCCAGGCATGCTGATATCGACTTCCTGTGTTTTCAGCCCATCGCTAGGTACAACTTCCTGTCTGATGAGGTTTGAGGAGCAGTTTGACACACACCAACTGAGTCATGATGCCCGCTAAGACACTAACGGGCTCATTTACTTGGCCTTGACCATGGTGGTGGAGGGGAAGGGGAAGGTGATTTGAGGTGTTTTCCCAGCATTCCCGGCTTTTTCAGATGCTCAGACCCCCAAAAAACAGTGACATTCCTCAGTCTCACAGTCACCGTTAGAGGACTATTGTTCCCCCCGACTGACTGACTGACTGATACCTATACTCATCAGCAGGGTGAATAAAGGGGATAGGTAAAGGACAAAGGTGGGTGTTGATGGAAAGACCAGCGTTAGTGTGCATGTGCTGGATGAGGGGTGGTCATCCGTGTACAGCATGTCCCTGTCCTTTGTCGTACATAAAAACAGGAAAATAAAAGTGCTGGAAGGTGTAGGGAGTGCGTGGCGCCACACGGATGCTTGTGTAACCTCCTGTTCAAAGGCCTCCTGTTTCCTTACGAATATACATCAGGGAATCCAGGCCACACTGAAACCCAGACGATCATAGCAAAGACATGTCTTCTCCGGAGTAGATAGAGAGATAGAAGCGTTATGTCAGGGCAAAACAATATCACACTGTTGTTGTGTGGTTTTTTGTCTTTGTCTTTTTTGTTTCTGTTGGTGCATTTTTTTTATCACTGACCCAGTTGTGTAGTGGAGGGTATACACAGGTATACAGAACATACCCACCTCTTTTTCTGACAATTTACAGTATATCCATCTACCAGCCAAAGAGCCATTGAAATATAAAGGAGAGTATATCCGCTTTCTCCTTCGTGATCTACCCATCTACCTAATAGTATACCCACCTCATCAACTGTAACTAAAGCCCTGCACTGACTGTAAGATGAAAGACTAAATGAAAGTGATTATGATACAAAGTTGGGAAGACACAGGTGAAAACAACCTTACTGCATGATGCCTCTATGTGCCAACACATGTTAACACATCATTTTTTAATTTGGTGGTTTATCCTCTAAAAGCTTGAAATGCGCCGTGAAAACCATGAAATTTTTATAAATAAATGCAACAATGAATGCATCAAAACTCTTTCTTGCCTCGGCTGTGGTGTCTTTAATTCCTACTTGTCGACCAAAGCCTGTTTTTAATACCACAGATGAATGAAAACCATCCCACGATCCACTAGATGAGATAGGAGGAAAGAATACAACTTGAACAGGCTTTTAGTTAAGTAACACTGAAGCTGCCCCTGTTCTGCATGGATGCACATTCCCAGAGGTCCACCACATGTTTAAGTGCCTTTACATACACACAAACACACACACACACACACACACACACACACACACACACATACACACACTAAAATGTGTTTCCATCACTTAGGAGGACACTTCATTGTCTTACATTCTTTCCCAGGAGACTTAACCATTACCTACTACATGCCTCACCCATATATTATTATATATAATATAATATATAATAATATATCAATCACATGAACCATTTTAGTATTTTTACTTTGATATTTTAAGTACATTCTGCTGATAATACTTCAGTACTTCTACTTTTTGAATACAGGACATTAATACTACTTTTACTTTGCAAAAAGCTGCATTAATGCTGGACAGGTCACATGTAGAGACAGACAAACACTATCACAATCACTGTTATAGGCAACTTGATCACCCAAGTTCACCTAACCTGCATTTTTTTGAAGCAGATATGGGCTAAACATGCAAGCTCAACAGAGAAAGGCTTCTATCAGCAAGGTCGGGTTCAGCCCCTGGATCCTCTTGTTATGAGGTGACAGTGCTGACCAATTGTGTCACCTTTACAAGCACCACATTACTGAGTACTTAGTGAGTTTTCTCTGGGCCATAGCTAGAATTAACTCTCAGTTCTTAGGGTTTTAAAATGTCTTATTAAAACCATTGAATATGCAAGTAGCCTATGTCGCAGAGTGGATTCAGTGATTGCATTGCAGGTCGTCATGTTGGGTCATTATATTTTTCCAATGGTCATTCACTGGTTAGGTAATAGTGTTGTTGAGACCCAACAAACCATATCGCCCTTTAAGGTCAATCAGTCAGCTATGAACCATCCTGTGTCTTTAGTCACAGTCTCCGGTCCTTCAGAGACACTCCCACACTGTCATGGTGATTGACCCCTGTGTGCGTTTGAATGAGCGTGAGCATGCCTGTGTGTGTTTGTCACAGTCAACAAGCATCCACGCACCTCTCTTCCCCGCTCTTGTTTGATGTCCACTGGGGGTGGGGAGCTGCTCAGACACCCACGGAAAGAAGGCATCCCACCTCGATGATGAATTTGGAGACAGTGTGCTGTTTAGAAGTAGAACGTCTGTGTGAGATTGACAGTAGGGCAATGGGAAGTATTGCATGAGTACACATTGAGTCTAAGAGGTCACATTCTGGAGAATTAAGGATGAGATGTGGATGCTAGAGAGCTGTATGAAAGGTGTTTTTTGGTAAAGACACATTCATTTGCGATCAAACCGAGTGATTTATGCAAAATATGTTGAATAAAGACCAAGAACAAGGCTCTTAAAGCCAAAAATATACAAGTATGAGAAATATGAAGTCCCTATATGGATTACATCTGAGGACATAAGCAAATAATTTGTCTCAAGGCCATTTCTCATATGATTCCGTTAGGACAGATGACTTCCTGACTCGATAATAAGCACACATAGCTGTGCAGCTGGCTGCTGAGTTGGGTTTTTTTTGCAGCCAAGAGTCAAGTGGGTAAATGTGAAAAATAAGCCACAAAGAGAGTGTGTGCCAGAGTTCACTGACTGTACATTTTGTCAGATTGGAACAAAACTCACGGTGCATCACTGAAACTCACTACAAGGCACTGCTGCACTTGTGTGAATTAAAAGAGTCAATATGATGTCTCTGGAGAACTGAAGATGTACTGTATAGACACAACATGCCAAACAGGCTCAGTAAATAAATCCACCTGTGCTCATAAGTCCTTGTAACTTCTAATGTGTCAGGTTAAAAAGCCCTACCTGCTCTCTGATTATAAGATTAGCTTAAACCGCTAACCTCTCAATGGTCAAGATTACTTCAGCCTTCAAATCTCATGCGGACTGTCAGGTGAATTGGGCACACTATTAGCCAAGGTTTGTTTTTAAAATCAGTTTTGCTTGTTCATTGTTGGTCATGTGATAGTTTCTTTAAATTGCAAATGCATCTTATATAGCAAAATTTAGGCCTTTTGGAATAAAAGATCATGAGTATCCTGTAGAAGGGAAATTGGTAAAAAGGAATAAAAACACAAAACAAAGCAGATTTAAGCACATTAGCTTCTTATACCCATATGAAAATAGCATTAGGTGGCAAAGTTATCACAAACATTCCTTATTTTTGTCATAACTCAAAATAAAACAGACAGAATCAGTAACAGTTGTAAGTTGGCACGAAAAACGTACATGTCTTTCAATAACTTAAGGTGTTTTTGGCTGGTTATACGTTATTGGACACAGAATAGCATCACCACTGTGGTTCTATTTGTTGTCACTAATGGAAATGAAGGACACAAAACAATATCTACATTTGCAAAGTTTGACATTTTGCTGTCCCTTTAAGTGATCTGTTCCTTCTTTCATTTCCTGTGAGTGAAATGTCAGAATCATTGTGATGTAGATAAATTAAAGAAATACAGTGGGGGCGCTTAAAGAGAAATATGTTGCAGTAAAGTGTTTCTTTCTCTTCCTCACAGAGTTTGAAAGGAATGTGATTATTTCTACCAAAAAGTAATCAGTGGAAGAGAGACATCTCTCTATCAAAGAGAGAAAGAGACATAGAGGAACAGATATACTTCTACATGAGTACTGAGATGCATGACAGAAGTGTAGGTGTGGGCACAAGCCCATACACACACTACACAATGTACAAAACAAACACATATGCACACACTTTTGGTCATAGACGTTAAACACTGCATGATACTGGGAGGTCACAGAAGGTTTGATCTTCTGTCTTTCTTTCTTTAACTCCCCAGACTGAATCATTGTTACGTTGTGTTTGATGCATGTGTAAATAAAGTTAATCCACAGTAATGGTAGAGATAAATAAATAGGAAACATACTGTAGCACACAGTAATGTCACAGGTGTAACACTATCGCCTATCACTATTCATAAAGCTCCTTACTCTTTTTTTCTGCACACGTGTGATTTGATTGTGAAACAGAAAACCTCACTGAAGCAAGATTTTATGTTTTCGTTCACTAATCACGTGTCTGCTTAATTCCAGTGTTTGCAATGAGTTGAATAGAATTAAATATGATTAAAGAAAGACCATCACTGTTTTAATTAGCTAATAAATGATATCAGGACTTGGTACTGTACGGTAAATTTACACAGATTTGTCTTCCCAACAGAGACAACACTGAACCCTCAAGATGTGGGTTCTATCACACATGGAAATACTGCTCATTTTGGTCAACATTTGTTGCAGTCTACTGGTGATTGTCTCTACGATTATCCAATTACAATACAACAAATTCTTCAACGACACAAAGGAGTTATGTCCTTTTTTTCCACCAAATGCACTTGGTAGTTGTGATGAGTCTTATCACAAAATCAAGTCTTTCAGCAACAACTCTCTAATTTAAACCCCGTATAGACTTCGTTCTGTTGACGTATAAGTGCAATTTCTCTCTGTTGATATCAAAACAAGGTTCCAAGGAGAGTTTTGAAATTGCACTATTTTCCGCAGTTCTACAGCCATGCAGTTTCAGTCCCCCACAGGTTCTGTGCTTGCACACAGTTTGTCAGTCTTTGGGTGCCACTCGTTACTTCATACCAGCAACTGTCGTTGTAGAGGTCCACCTTTTATTTATATTCCACTTTCTTCTCACCCTCCTCTTATTCCATCCAGGTGTAGTTACAGGTTCATCAGACAGGCATTAGTAGTGTTACTGAGGAGATCTCACAGGACGAGCAGGTTACTGACAAGTGAATAAATACTTATATGAAGGGAGTCACTCTGCCGCACCTCTGGATTATCCACAAAATACTCCAAGTTCACTTTGTGTCCCTGGAAATAAAGGAAAACACACTTTAAACCACATACTGGCACAGTTTTCCTTAATGAAAAAGAAACACTGAAATAAATATAAAATTAATATTCAGTAAATACAAAATTGATTTTTTCATAAATGTATTAATTCATCCATTTTTCTAGACATTCTTTAAACCCACCTGGGATTGTTTTAGTTCTACATTAGCATTGCTCTCATAGCTGCCTTGCTGATTCGCTTGCGATTCTTCCTCATCCTTTTCTTTGGACGGGCTGGGGGCCTGGGGCCTGCTGGAGCTGATGGCTGCTGTGTAGTAGTCGTGGATGTTGTCTCTGTAAGAACAGGATTTACATATTAATAGGGAATTAACAAAAATCTATTACTTTTACGCTTGCGGCTCTGCAATATTGTGAACATCAACAGGCAATTAATTTCACTTAAGCACATCATTTTCTTAATTCCATTGTGTTTTTAAGTATTATGTAACGTCTATTACCTGGTTTCTGTGTTGTTGTTGTTTGCAGATGATGATGGTGTTTATTGTGCAGGTGGTGTTGACTATCTGTCTCCTTTTCTTTCTGCCGCTCCTCCTCTTCTCGCTTCATTTGTTGCTGTCTCAGTATCTCCTTCTCTTGGTCCAACCTCTTGTGGAGGAGAAGCAGCTCTGTTCTCTCCTCCTCCAGTTTTTCCTTCTCAATCTGTAATATCCTCTCCTCCTCTGGAGTCTCATTCCCTCTCCGTCTCACCTGCTCTCGAGGATCTGGATTTGGTTCTTTGGTAGGCCTGAACCTGCTTCCAACCTGCTCGGCGGTTGCCTCAGTGGGACTGAACTTGGCTTGAGGATTGTGAGTTGCAGGCTTTGAAAATTTGGATTTGTCATCACGCCATGATGGGCTGTGTGTTTGTGTTTCCCTGTTTCCCTCATTAATCTTCCCCTCAGTACTGTTGAGCAGTAACCCATCCCCAACTTCTGCCAACTTTTGGTCAACGCCAGCATTGTCTGCTGCGGACAGAGTCTTGTTTCCTTCTGAGATCCTACCATTCTTTCTCTCAACATGTTCCTGATTCTCTGTTTGGTCTTTACTCCCAAGGAGCCCTGTGGAGTTATGTGCCCAGTGTGGACCGTAGAGAATAGCCTCTTCAGACCGAGATGTGTCGTCCCCAGCTAGACTGTACCCTTCCCCATGCTGAGTGAAAGTGTCTCCTCTGGGGCTCCAGTGCTGCTCCAGGAGATCCTCCAAATGGGCTCTCTGGTTCTGTTTCAGGTCATCCCACTGATGGAGCTCATCCTTGGAGTGCACCTTGACCTTGAGGGTAAAATTCAACAAAATTCAGTTCAGCTGAAAACAAGGAGTTGATGATCAATAGATGGGCAGTCTACATACAGTTTACTAGGCATTTGTATGACATTCACACAAAATTATAAATTAAATTTGAATTCTAGAGTCAGTTTAGTCAGTTAAAATGAACCCCTGCATTATTTGTGCCTTAAACAAAAATAAAAGCTTTTGAACCACACTGTACAAACTCATCTCTTTGGGCAGGCACTTCTCAGAAAAAAATATCTACAGAGAGAAAACTGATTATGAGTTTTTATCGTAAATTAGTAAAAGTTTATAAAGTTTGGGGCAAACCTGGTAGTGGAGTTAAGTGCTGTTGCTCTCACACCCTCTTAACCTCATAGCCTCATGCTGAGCCATGAACAAAATTCTTATAGATTATATAAACTTAATATTGCCATAAAGTGTGTGAATTTCAATGTTTGATACATCAAACAGGGGTAGGTTTTGGCATACACACCCATCATTTAGTGTGGTTAAAGCATCCACAACAGCACACAGCATGCACAATAGTGTAGCATGTGTATTGTACCTGTCCATGTCCGTGTCCTTGGCTGAGTGTCTGGTTTCGATGCTGGTCTTTATTGTGGCTGTGCTGTCTGCGAGATGATTTTCTCTTGAGCACTGGGGGCCGTGGAACTGGCTGACATCGACACTCCACATGATCAACCACTGACACCACTGTTTTAGTGTACGTGGGTCTTTTGTTCATGTACTCGATCTTCATGACCTGGAAAGGTTGAGAAGAAGAGGGTAGTCACAGGAAATAATTCACACTTTATAACCAACTTGTCTTCTTGGGAAGTTGTAGATGTGTGTGTTTAGTGTGTATATCTCTGTGTGCAGTTGCTTACCTGCAGGTATCTGGTGTGCGTGACAACAGGGACACACTGCAGGCTCTTTGTGTTGCAGCAGCCAGAGCAGCGCTGCACCTCAACGCAGGGTGGCCATGGCAGGAAGTTAGCGTTGCTGCGGTCCAACATCGCCCTGGTGACCTCAGCCACCTCTGTACGAACTTTACATAGAGCCTGCTGGGCTGGCTGGGCATCTGAAGGATGAGATATGAGTGAATATGTAAGTATGAATGGTAATACTGGGATTAGTATTAGTATTCGTACTCACAACTTACTGCATTTTAAAAATGACCATTAAGACCACTAGCTGGTTTTAGAAAATCCATCTTGTTTTTTTGTGTTTCAGCCAATAAGTAAAAAACAACAAAATGCACATGGGACTCCTCATGATTACAGAAATCTTGCTTGAGTGCATGTGTATTTGTGTGATACAAGCTGCTTGCTATTTTATACAGTAGTGGCTGTTATATATGCTGCTCACCTACAACTCTCTTGCATTAGTACTGCAGCATCCGCTATAGCCTGTTATTAGCTGTAGCAGAGCAGAAGCGAGCAGATGGATTATGAAACTCATGCATTTCAAATGAGTTGATATGCAACAACTTCTTCTAATCACACATTATAGGTTATTGCATTGCACTGCTCTGAAACATGAGTGAAATCCAGTCCGCTTTACTTCACAAACGTTTAAGACTCTTCAGTTTCTCTGGGATTACGGAAGCATATAAAATATTCAGCATAGTTTACATCTGGATTGATGTAGGGCCATTAGTATCTCCTCATGCTAGAGGGAGTCCTGCAAAGTCACCCAGACTGTTGTAGATGGATATCAGGTGATTCAGACATCTGCTTTATCATGATAGCACAGAAAAGGTTAATGGGAAGGATTTTTCTGTGCCAATAAAGCCATACTTGTCACATTAATCAGCTCACAGGAAGGCTGACTAATGGGAATGGAGCACTTCTACATTCATGAGGAAAATCAGGAATCCTCCATTCCAGCACTACAACCTTCTATTCAGCTTTTTGTGTGGGAGAGAAGTGTATATTCATCATGACATCACCGATGCCATGACAGAGATTTTTTTTCACGATATGAGAGCCACATAACAGCAGTGATGTCTCTCTATGTTATGATTAAATTCTTGTCTTGAGCGCAACAAGAAAACAGTCCTTCAAAAGACACTCTAGAGGAATAAAAAGGAAGGGGGGGGGGGGGGTCTCACCAAGACTCCTTGGTAGTCTGTGACCTCCGTTGGCTGCTGAATTTCCCTCCTCCTCATCTGAGACAAAACAATAAACAAATACAACATTTGACTTATGTAAACATGGCAACTGTTTTGTGAATGTTTTGTTTTCGGCATGTGACATACAGTATATTTTATTCTAAGGCCTTCTAAGCGCCCTCTGCATGTACACAGATAAAAAAAATAAGTTCAGGTCCTTGCATGTGGGTGTGTAAATGTGAGCGTGCACAAGAAGATAGAAAGAGAGAGGGAGAGACAAAGAGGGTGTGGGGGTAGTAAATGTCACATGTGAGCATGCAGGCAGAGAGAGAAAAAAGGAGAGCTAGTTTAAATAAGTGCACTCTTATAATTCAAACTTATTTGCATGTATGTTTTGCATGCATGTGTTCCTCAGATCGGCTGCTTTTTTCTGCGTTTGTTTGCTTGACTTGCTTTTATTGCTCGAAATGTTTACTGGTCACAATTAGGGTAGAAAAGTAAAGACTTACTGTTGTTATGTTAGATTTCAGTTCATCTTTGCTTTGCTCACACACATAATACAACATGCACAGCAGACAGCATGCACAATTCTTGATTACAATTCTCTGCCAGTTATAAAGTTATAAAGCTTGATTTATTGGGCTGTTGTTGAGTGAAAACAGCACATGTCTAAACCTACATTTTAAAGAACTAAGAAAATGTCTTGTCTTATGTGAAAACAGCAATATGTATGGGGCTGCAAACAACAGTCATTTTGATTATTGATTAATCCATCAATTATGTTCTCAAATTAGTCATTTGGGCTATGAAATGGTTAAAAATTTTGATCACTGTTTCCAACAGACAATCTAAAATGACTTGTTTTGTCCCGACCAACAGTCCACAACGCAAAGATATTGAGTTTACTAAAGAAACTAAAAAATATTCACATTTCAGATGTTGGAACCAGAGAATTTCAGCATTTTTTTTCTTAAAAAATTACTCAAAACGATTAATTGATTATCAAAATAATTGGAGATTAATTTTCTGTCTATCGACTGATTGTTGCAGCTCAAAATATGTAATCTTTCAACTGAGTTAAAACATGAAAATTGCCTCAGTTGAAGTTCACTGTAATGCACAATATACATCAAAACCAATGAAATTGTTGTTTACATATTTGATGCTTTCTGCCTTCATATTTGAAAATAACCACATTCTAAACAATCAGGAAATATTTCTAAAAAAAATTCATTAGTGAAGTTTTGATCTTAGAATATACAGAAAATGTGGATCCCATATAGACTGTAATCAGCCTTCCAAACTACATGATTGGTTTTAGGCATAAAATTACAAGTCATTTAGTGTTGATTTAGTTGGTTACATTTAGTGATAATACTGAATATTGTTATAATCATGTTAAGATTAAAGATAGTTTGGGTTGAATGTTCAGATTAGTTAGTGTTGCGTATGTATGAACGGTAATATTTGAATGCTCTGTTCTTTACCTACGGAGTCAGAGAGCAGCAGCAGCTGAAGGTCCTCTATGGAGGAGATGGGGCTGTTTCTAACCAGCTCCACCAGGGCTGCAGGCAGAGGGTCCTCCTGAAACACACACATATACACACACAGAAGTATATATGAATGAACGTATGAGATTTAACAAACAAGGGTAGATATATCAGTGTGGAACGTCTTGGAACATGGATGATTATGGTAAAAAACACCCTGTGATAACTTCATATATGCAACAGTAATTTAGGCTCTTTTATATGTTGTTAATAGTTTTTGGACAACAAAAACTATTTTCTAGTATGCAGGCGTAAACACGATAGATTGTGGCTCCATAGGCGATACTTGAATTCATTTTTGTTTCTTTTGGTCATATCCTTTAACAACATGCATTTGACCTAATATTATCATACCACCACAGCAAAAGCAAAGCAACAGCACTACACTGTGATCCTATGGACTGACTGTGGGTTTAACCCCCCTGGTCATTAATGGGCAAGAGAGTTGGGAGGGGGTGAGTATTAACCAAAGCAGACACACAATGGTCACTAAGAGCAGGGTGAATGACTATTGGCGTTGTGTCTTCTCATCTGCTAACATTTAGGGGTCAAAGGAGCCAGGAAGGAGTCAGGAAGTGGGGGAAGGAGTGATATAGAGAGGAGGAGAGAAGGCATCTGAAAAAAGAGGGATAATAGATAGAATAAAAGACGGGTTAAAATGGACAAGGATCAGACATGGGTCGAGACACTTCCTCACATTGGTTTAAATGGTGTGGATGTGCTTCATTTGCTTTTGTGTCTCATATGCAACCAGTGAAAATGATCTCGAAAGAGCTAATGTGGTCTAGCTAGTGCAACAGTAAACAAAATCGAGTAATAAACATACATCAGCATTATATGAACGTACCATAAATAGAAACTAGAAGCTAATGTGGTCTGGCTAGTGCAACAGTAAGCAAAATCGAGTAATAAACATACATCAGCATTATATGAACGCATCATAAATAGAAACTGCTACACGTCTTTCAAATAACTTTTTAATGAAATGTTGCACATTTAACTTTAAAAAAATACAGATTCATTTTATAGTGTCCACTAAGTCCAGTTAGGTAAAAAAAAAAAAAAAAAAAACTTTTAAAGATTTCATTCAGGTTATGGAGAACATAATAAATCCCTGTGGGAAGCATGTTTCAGCCAAAGGAAGCAGCCATCCATGCATGAGCATGTATTCTCACCCTGCCCATACTGTATGCCATTGATTGTCCCCTATTGTTGGCTGGCTTTTCAGAGAGTCAAATAATACAGCAGGGAAATGCCTGCTGTATTACACTTACATCTCTGTTGCAGAGCTGCAGATGCCCCTGAGGAGTCATCATGATTATTTCCTCTCTTTGCCAACAGAGCAAACCTGCCCACTTGGCTAATTGTGTCTGATGTTAATTATAGGATGTGTGCCTTTGTTCACAGTGGTGCCTGCTGTCATGACGATTTGTGTCTAAGCAGGAAATATTAAATAAACACTTTTGGTCTGATAAACAAAACGGATGTGAGCAGATTCAGACTGTGCAGACTGAATATGTAAACACTTATTGATAACGTGCAACTATGAGGGATAAGGATTCATATACGTTCAATATATCAATGTACTAAAATAAAAGAGTGGAATTTCATTGAGAAAAAAGTATGTCCTGCACTCAAGAACTATACTCAAAGGATCATAAATGGGGGGATATTGTTAAGTCTTATGTCCAATGTCATTCTTCCCTTGAAGAAGTGAAGCACTCCCTTGGATTTATAAAGAGATGGTAAATTGCCCGTAAAATGGTAAATGGCAAAAGGTTAAGTCAGTGAGTCTAATGCTAATATTCCTCTCAGTGGGAGTCTGAGTAAACTGTATCTCAACATCCAGCTGAGCTGCATCTGGAGCAGTTAGCCTGTTTCAAATAATGGGCTTCTGCTGATGAAGCAGGGACAGCTGTTACATTAGACATTATCATGCTACAGCAATACATACAGTTGGGATTTTTGCAGTACCACGTCTTACAAACTGCATTGTAAAACTGAACTGCTCCCACAAGTGCAGTGACGTACACTGACTTCCATCCTCTCACATCATGAGAACGTACAGCGTCTGTTATACTTTTTCACATGACCCAAAAACCCAAATTTTGGCATATTCCAGTGCTTAGCCCAATTTACGTATCACCTGAAGCAAGCTCCCATCCCCTGAGGGTCTGTTGGACATATTGAGGAATGCCAGGTACAGGCTGCAGTGGGCAGGGGAGGAGAGGGAACATCTAATCGTACATAATTAGGGGGTCAGGTTTGCTGCCGGCACAGAAGCAGCAGCCACAGCACACGTGTGAAGTTTCACGTTTAGTCACTGAAACTATGCCTACACATGCACAATACTGGAATGCGTGAATAAATGTGACTTTAATTAATTCCTTTTTCATAATTTACCTCTGAGTTGGAAAGGCGCCTGATGCGATAAAGGATAATGATGAGTTTGTGTTAGCTAAAAGTAAATGTCTGAGACCTCTTTGGTGGTCTCTAGTTGAATGTATATTTTCATTATAAGTGGCACTTTGTATATTAGCAGACTGGCTGTGAGTTAAAACCTTTTATGATAATGTTCTTTTTTATACGAAGCATGACTGAACCTCGTATACAGGCTCCATGATTTCACAGCTGCTATACTATAACTTTAAAATTAGACATGGGGAAATTCCTGGTTGTATACCTCAAAGCCTCTGTAACTTTCTCCCTCTAAAACACTTGGCCTGTCAAATTTGAGTTTTCTTTTACATGTGGTGCCTACAGAAGCCATAAAATGAAAAGAGGGGTTTATGACAGGAATTTAAAGTCATCCATCATAGCTGTGTTTCACTCAAAATCTACCTTCATGTGAAGTAGCCATGCTGACGGTACGTATACTGCAGTGTATGGGTTCAGTGAATGAAAGGTGGAATGAAACTATTCTGATGTTTGACGATTCAGAAGCAGAAGTATTAAGCTAATAGTTCACCTCCTGTGTTTATTTTTCCCTCTTCTTTTTTAAAATTATTTTTACCTAAATTGACAGTTAATAGTTTCAATCCTGAGAGCAAACCATGACACCCTTTCTCACTGGATGAAAAAACAAAGGCAAACCCACAGTTGGGGCCTCTTTTTTTGACTTGTTTAAATGTCCACTTCCCATGACTGACTTGTGTGTGTTGACACTAGTGACTCATTATGGAGATGAATGACCAGGGTCAGAAATACATATAAAGTCTGAATGAAGGCAGAAATACTGATAAAATCTGATTCGATGTGCATCTGAACCTACTTCTATAGAATTCATATCTACAGCGATCAGCAAGAGGCAAAGATTTTTTTTTTTCTAAAATGAACATAATGTCAGTTATTGTCAAGCCTCACTTGACCTAGATAGGACCCTCAGTTAAGTTTTGTCTTCCTGTTTGACCTCAGCAGACAGTCAGACTCTGTCCATCTGTCCTGCATCCATAATTCATCAGTAGCCTACTGCTCATTCATTTTTACAATATTTAAAATACATTTTATTCAGACATACACTATGTATTTTAACCTAAAATAAAGCAGAGCAGTAGAGCATGCATGTCTACAGGGCAGTATCTCTATTTTCAGCTGAAAATGTAAAGGGGTTCTGCCTACTTGTCTTCATTCAAGGTCAGTACTGCAAAAATAATGTGTTTTTCAGACATTAACACACACTGCCAGTGTGGTCTCTCCTGGTCATCTACTGTAACAAACGTGGCCTCTACGGCACGATGTTACTGTATGATGTTGCTTGCTGACTGATTTATAGTCTCGCTCAACATCTGGAACAGCATCCATGAATGCACCACTAAACCACGTGGAGCATCCAGCTGCAAAAGGAGCCTATCATGCAGGCAAGCCTCTGTTTCCTGGCTCATCACCCACAGAGGACGACCTCTGTATGTGTCTGCCCCTGGGCATCCATTCATAACGCCAGTTAATGGGAGGAATAACAGTTATTTTCTGCGAGGATCCCACCCCTCTCAGAAGCAATAAGAGGAAAAATGGCTTTTATGATGAGACTAGAATGAAGCAGGTGCACTAATTCCAAAGTTATAAATCATCACCTGGATTATAAAGATTAATGTTTTAAGTAATTATTATGAAATGGCTGCAGCAATAATTTAAATATGACTTCATATTAAGTTTATATTGGCATTATGGGTATTTTTTCATCCTGTCAGAGCTCGTGTCAGTTTCTCAATGAAACTAAACTGAGGTTAAAACTTTTGCCATGATTATATATAGCTTAATAATAATTTACCCTTTACTTTGGGCTACTTTATAGTAAAAGTGAAGCACCTCTAAAAGTTTGTCCAACTGTGATTGATGCTAACTCACCTCGGCTACGCCAAACCGCAGACACGCCGCCAGCAACGCGAGCAGCAGCTGTACCCACGAGCTCATCTTGCTGCCCAGCCTCGAGCCTCTTCGACGGACCGGGCATTTATGGAAGCGCGAGAGTCCCTCTCTCCTCAGCACTGCGCGCGTGGGGACAGCGGCTCGCCCTGAGGAACTGCGCGCGCGTAGACGGCCTGTCCACACTGTTGTCTCTCCAGGAGAGATATCCGAAGAAGAAGAAGGAGATCGTGGTCGTTCAGCGGCGGCAACCAACTTTTAAGTCCCCCTTGTTTAAAAAAAAAAGAAAAAGAAAAAAGCTCCAACGTGCTGGATAACAAAAAACTTCCAAGTTTTAACTCAGCTGCTTTTTCTTCAGTCGTCTCTATTGAGCGCACAAATTGCGTTTTAAAGCTCAAATTGAGTGCGGTGGGTGTTTGAGGAGCGCTAAACTTAATAAACACTTAACGATATTAAAGGTCCAAACACCACAACAAAAAACTATCCAACTGGAGTCAGACTGTGAAAAAGTGATAAGAAGTAAAGTTATAATTATCCAAAGCAGACATTAAATTTTTAAAAAATCCATTTCTTCTTCTCTCTCTCCAGTAGTCCTCCTCAAGAGTCTCTTTTTCTTTAACCGTGATGCGTCTCAAAGTCCAGCTCACTGGCTGAACATCTGACATAAAGTCGTAGGTCAGGACGGTAGTTTGCGGTCCTCTTCTTCCAAGGAGTCTTATCAATAAGAAAAGCGCTGTGTGGCTCGGTGCGCCTCAGCCCTGGACCGGCCTGATTACGCAGCGGTGGTGGTGGTGGCGGTGGTGAGGGGAAGAGCAGATTTCCAAGAGTCTGCTGCGGGTCTGCTCAACAGTATCTCTCTCCCGCCCCCTGCCTGAAGAATGGGTGATAATCTGCGTACAAAGACCCGACATAGTCCACAAACGACCGCCTCACAGCAGCCAGTCTGAGCAATATTTCCTCTGTCGAGAACCATTTATGCAGATATTCCTGAGGCTGTGCCAAGTCTTGTGGGTTTTTCTGTTGATCTGAATTTTGTTTTTGCTGCATGATCTAGTTTGCAACACGCAGCAAAGTCATCAGTATTATTAACTTTGTTTTTGTTTTTTAAAAAATCAACCTGGTGTTAGTTATGAGTGCACACAGGTACACACCCATTTTACACTTTCATTTTAAAGTTTTGAACAGGTGTCCACATTTGGTTTCTGATGGACAAATAATTAGAATCATCCTGTAATCAACAGTTGCCAACTCCCAGTAAATGTCTCAAAAAGAATAACATTTATGAGCAGTGACTTTTCAACCTTTACATACTGTTCATATTCTGACCCTTCACAGTATGGAGCAGGTCATTTTTGACCTGGCTTAAGTGTCCCTTTATAATTACTCCCTATACCAAATTTTGAACCACAAATGTATTTTACATCCATAAATATCTTATCAGTCATTAATAAATAGGTCATTAATCCTTCATTAATGTTTAAGAGAACAGATGAAGCGATTTCTCTAGGTTTGACACTATTCATTTAGAGAAAATACATTTACAATCACACTATATTATGATTTCATGTTATCTAAAACAAGAGAACATCAGCCATATTTATTCTATTAATTTACTGAAAGTGAGGGATATGGCAGCATTTGAATGGTAGGTTTCATTATAACCATTAAAACCATCAATCAACACTGATCCAGAACACCCTCTATGTGCAAAAATGTACACCAGTTGCAGAAGAATACATTTTGAAATATTTCCATTTTTGTATATTCTGGGCCTCTTTAGGAAAAGTTATAAAATTTCAGGCTTGAAGAATGTCATTTAGGGTGTTTTTATCTTTTTAAATGTCAAAATGGGTCAAAGTGACCCGAACAGTACGTGAGGGTTAAGACCGAAGTCAGGCTATGTTCTCACATTCACTTTCATTCAAGGAGTTTATGTTAAACAAAAGATGCTTAAAGCAATGTCAACACTTATGAATAACCCATAACCCTAAATTCATCCTATTGCATAACAGGCCTTTATGCACCTACTATTGCTGGAGAGGTCACAGGGATAGTTGCCATGCCAACTGACTCCTCTTATTACCTCAGCATCACTGCTAGCTAGGCTATCAGGAAAGAAAAGATGTTTCTAAATATCACAGGAGTTATTTTCAGAGTCCTGACCTTTGACGGTCACTCATGTTTAGGGAACATTTTTGAACAATGGCCGACGGTGACACTGCAATGTCGAAACTCAGCCGACCCAGGCCCAAAAATAGTATATCAGCCAGCCAACCTTGTGGACTTTATATTACTTAGAATAATACGTGACAGGCGCAAAAGAGAATGAAAGTTTAAACCATGGAGAATACATCTGAAAGATGAAGTTCATAAAATAACAAAACTCCTCTCAGTTCTTCCATAGTTTCTGAATGAAGACATTTTATAATAGATGCTTGCAGTTTCTTAACCACTGCATGTAGTAAAGCTTTTTCTTCCAGTTCAGTCACGGCTCACTGAATAATAGGATGCCATTGTTTTTCTAACAAGAGCCAATGGAGGAAACAGCATGAGCTATGGAGCTATATTTACACTGCATTTCATATTCACACGTTTGGCCAAGGCCACTGGCAGCACGGGGTAACAATTGTGACTTAAGATACCAGTGCAATGCAACACAAATTGCATGTCAAACCTTTTTGTGTATAAATGTTAAAAAAAAAAAGTTACATGTGATGCCATTTCTTTAACAACTTTAAAGTAATTTAAGTACGTCTCATCTTTGATACTCTTACTTGTAAATATTTTTAAATTATACTGCATATAGTTTTTTCAAAGGGAATGAATAAGTCTGTAGATATGACTGGGACAAGTAAAATGTCTTGAATGGTGCATGATTCAAGAAAAGACAACAAGTAAATAAATGTGAGTATGTTTTTTCCTCTTTCCTACTCTGAAAGTGTTGCCAATTTTATACAAGTCAAAACATATTTTATTTTATGCTCAGGTTGTGGCTCCCAAAACATGTGTGAGTGTGTGGTGTGTTTAGTTTCCAAGGAGAAAGGGGAAAAGGAGGAGGAGAAGGAAGAGGAGGATGAGGAGGGGGGGAGCAGGTTCTTGACTAGAGGTAGGGATTTTCCCACCAGGACCTGCATTCATATCAAACTATAGCAGACTTTCTCACTCTTTCACACACACACACACACACACACACACACACACACACACACACACACACTCAGTCACACCTGTGACTGTAACATCTTACCACAATCCCACAGAAAGAAGGCCATCCATCATTATATACACAGGTGACAACTTAATAAGAAGAATACTGTCTGTGCACCCATAGCTAAAGTTCAATAGTGTGTGTGTGTGTGTGTGTGTGTGTGTGTGTGTGTGTGTGTGTGTGTGCAAAAACACACATTTCATCCTGGTATATGTATACTAGGGGTGTGCCCGAATACAATTATGTTATTCGGCAAAGCACAAATAGTGGGGTTTTTTTTTAACAAATATTTGTTTAGTACAAATATTTTAAAAAGCATTTGTTTTCAGAAAGAAAAAAAAAACATGTTAAATACCAGCGCACAAGTTGGTTACATCACTATCTCAGTCTCTCTCCTCTGCTCCGCTGTTACATCTATCAGCAAGTCTCAACAAGGGGAGTCACATCCACCTGCTACATGACGCACATTTCCTAATTTGGACATCAGTCCTGGAGTTGAGGGTGTTCCCCAGAGATAAAGCTGAACTACTGACACACACAAAGTGCTCCCAAGGGACTCTCCATAACCTGTTGTTCCCCTTCTCCTTTCCACAAAGTTAGGTTGTAAAAATTAGGCAATAAATGAAAAGTGCAAAGTAATAATCACCTTCGAAGTTCTTCACTACACATTACATGGTGTTCTGTCTCTGTGTTATTGGTGTGTAAAAAGGTAAAGGTCTGTCTGCAATGAGGCGATGAGTAAAGTTTTAGGTCAGTAGTCAGCGCAGTCGTCTGTGAGCTGGAAGACTCCAGGTCAAGACCTGGTGTGGGGACCTCCTTCATAAGGTAGTTTATTCATGAACACTTATTGTAACACTTTAATTTTCTAAAATTAAAAGCATAATGCAAACAAAAACAGGATTTTTAAGCCTCTCTCCACTTTTATTCAAATACAAATACAAACAATTTTGCTGCCTCAGCAAATACAGATACAAATAGAGATACTGGGCTCTCTGCACATCACTAATGTATACACACAGACACACACAACAACAACAACAACAGTAACTGTATAATGATTTTTAAGAAAATTACATTTTCATACAGTACATGATTGCAAAATGCACTCTTGCATGTGCGCACACACACACAAATGTTCACACAGAGACAAACAGACTCAATGAAAGCGCACACGAAAGGCTTGTTGTGTGTAACAAATCACACCCCTTCACATATTGGCTCATTCACACACACACACACATACACTGTCCCAAGCTGACAACCATTTCCACCATGAGCGGAGGACAGAGGGCCTTCTATGCTTAACAACTGAGTGAGAAATGACAGCACTCGCTCAAATATTTAAGAGCTTTTCAGAAGATCCGGAGAAGGTCGCGGCACCCTGAACTAATCTTCAATTGAACAATGATGGCATTTGATTTCATGCGTTTTTCCGTCGTCGGCTGAAAAGCTTCAGTGGTTAATTTGACGCAGTCATCGCATAGTTGAGTCCCCCCCACGGACAGCTTTTCTAGATGAAAAACATGAATCTACTGTATTTGTGTTGCACAAAGGACTCTGGGTTTGTGTATGTGCACGTGTGTGCTGGAGCCTGCATGTGTCTGTTTGTGTGTATAGGTGCACTTTTTTGCCGCTGTCACATGCATGGAAGCTTAATGGGAGTCAAGAGGGGAGACAATTGACCCTCGATTAGTCGTGGGGATAGACTCTCTCCAGCGCGTGTCTCTGAGATAATAGAGGATCATGTAGACCAAATGGACTAATGGGAAGTCATTAGTTGGCCCCTCGAGCCTCGAGTATGACCACTCACCCCGGCTCTCAGGTTTCCCAATCCCCGAAGGAGGAATGTGGCTGCATCAGATCAAAAGACAAAACAGGGGTGAATTAAGGTGCAGAGACCGGTAGTTGATTTATTCATATTCAGAAAACACACAGAAATAACTATGCAACATGCACTCCTTCTGGCCTTATTCATCCAATTAGCTCTCTTTTTATAGTTACATCCAATCATAAAATCCTAATAATGCAGCTTAGATGTGAGACTCTTGTAATTGACTCTAAATTAACATGATTATACAATAATATGCTCTTTCGTTATTGTGCCTCTAACCCAAGAGGAATGAGCTCAGTGTGGCTGCGACCTGTTTGACAGAGTCATGGCAGCACAAAGTCTTCATGTCTCAGCAAGGATCTGTCAACAGCAGCTAACGAATGAGTCTGAATGAGAGAGCGAGAGACTGACAGTGAAGAATTGTTGGAATGCGCTCTATTGAAACATGGACAGAGAGAGAGAGGAAGATATAGAAAAGGAAAGACAGAGAGACACATTGAATTACGCAAAGCGACAGAGTAGATTGAAACCAAGAGAAAAAGCTGATGAAAGAATAGGGGTAGAAAGATATTGCACTACATGTCTGAGAGAAGAGAAAGAGCTCACCTACATTATGTTGAGGAGAAAACACAATCAGTCGGTTTCTCTCCCTTCAAACACTCAGAGTGCTTCTGGACCGGTGCCAACAACAGTCCCTCTGATGTTTCTAGCCCTGCTGTTGCAAGTGAGGCTAATTTACAGGCGTATCACTCTCACAGCTGATATGGACTCTTTTATTTCACATCCTCTCCTCTAATGCCAGTCTGTACTCTTTGTGCACTAGTTTGAGTTTATCGTCAGACATGTGACCCCACATAACTGTACCATTGTGTTCTAAGTGGTACAGTAAACATAGCTTGTGTCAAGTGCAAAGGGAACATCTAAACTTCTGCAACTCATTCTGCCATATACACGCATATGGAAAAGTATCTTATCACATATATCACAGTCCTGTATTAGACCACTAAGCTTGTCAGTGCAGGGTCAGTGCCTCTTATAACAAAACTGATACAGTATCAATGTGACAATTTAGCCAAAGATTTAGCATTAGTCAGGAGATGTTTTTTGGTTTTACAGTTCAAAGAAAATAGCCAAGTCTTACCGGTTATGTAATATAAGGGAAAAGATATTGTGGTTATTGTGGAAAAGGAACCTGAATCCTGCATTGCACATTCATGAAAGCCCACACTATTATTTTTATTGTTGGCACATCACCTGTGCAAAGAATGCTTTATGTCAGGATTTTTTTTAAACAATTGGTATTATATTTCTTCCCCCCAGTGGCAAACATTGGTCTTAAATTTTACAGGCCATGCTAGCAGCTTTGTGAGACTGTATATAGCACAGTGGTGCCTTGAGCTAAATCCTAATGTCAGCCTGCTACTGTAACATGCTCACACTGACAATGCTAACAATGGCAGGCAAATTCAGTGTCATCTTTTAAATCTCTTCTTAAGACTCACTTTTATCGTATGGCTTTTTCTTAACTGATGGTAATTGTTGTACTATTTAATTTATTGTATTTTCTCTATATCTTTGTTTTGGATCTTATTTACTTGCATTATCTGTCTTTATTGTAAAGCACTTTGTAACTTTGTTTTTGAAAGGTACTATATAAATAAAGTTATTATTATTATGTTCACCTTCTGAGTTCAGCATGTTAGCCTGCTAACATTTGATAATTAGCACTAAACTCAAAGTACAGTTTGATGGGAATGTGACTCATTTTGCAAGTATTTGGAGTAAGTAATTTTAATTTTGACCTGATGATGACACTAGATGAAAAGTTAGGGGAACCACCAAAGTCTGAGAGATTCATCCTCATGGGACCATCCATGTCTGTACAAAATTTCATGGCAATCCACCAAACAGATAGCGTAGACTGACATTGCCATCCCTAGCCATGCCGCTAGCATGGCTAAAAATGGATGTAGAAAAGATAGATAGACAACTTGCGATTGTTATCTTGTATCTTGTCTTCTATATCTGCTTCAAATGTATTTCTTCACAAACTGGCCCAAAAAACAATTCACTATGTGTGAATAGTTGTTTCCAAATTTGCAGGCTATTATGTCTGTGGGATGAGCATGCTGCTGACAATGACATTTTGAAGACACTAACAGATCCAGTGAGGATGGACCACACCACGCTGCAGAGTATAAACACCTCCGTGAGGAATGCCTGGTTTTGTTCAGCTCTAAGAGGCTGTACACAGTAGCATTCCTCTGCCATCCTCCCCTCCCTATCCTGGTTCACAGGGACTTCCCTGCTCTCTACTGTACTGAAACTATTCTAATGAATACTATGTAGGCCTTGTATACTGTAAACTGCTGTATAATTAGTATCGCTGTGCAAAGGGCACTAATGAATTATCTCTCTTTTTTATAAGCTGGACTCACTCTCTCATTTATTCTCACTCTGACAACCTCTACTCTCATAAAAAAATCAAGTATTATAGTAATGAATACTGGAGTAGGATTTACAATATCATTCAAGTGTAAACAAGTCTGAGCATTTGTTCTCAAACATGTTAGCTAGCTACTAGCTAGCTCATGTGACTATATTTACATACTTAAGATACTTATCAATGCGTTAAAATCTGAAGTTACTTAAATTTTGACTTAATTTTTCTCATAGGCAATATAACATGATTCACAGTTCATGACCACTTCTACAACTTGGATCGGCATCAAAGTCTCTCAGTTAAATCATCGGTCCCAACGATTAACAACTGCGTTTGAAAATATGTGGTTCTTTGATAAAAAGTCAAAGGTACAAGTTGCTGTACATAAAAATTTTGGGGAAGAAGTATTATTATAGTAATGAATACAACAAGAGTACATTTTGGCAAAAAAAAACATCCAATCACTGAGCTTAAAATTCTGTCATGTGCACCAGTAACGAAGGGCAGAAGCCAAAGATTAAACCATTGATTTTTTTTAATGGATTTTACAATCTACAGCATAAATCAGTACACTTATCATTTCTGGGTCACTGTTGCGTGAGTTTGGACATTGTAGCACAGTGTTTTATCAACTAAGAAGCATTTTGATTTCACTACCACTCTGACTGACTCCATTCCCATAGCTACAGCAACCAAGGCTCATGGGTAATGCAGTTTTTTGAGTTTTTTATACCTTTCTTTTTTCAGGGAAATTTCACTGAGAGGATGCCTCTTTGGCCGGAACACCCTGATCATATTCACACAGTTACACACATTCTCTGCTCCACAGTCTAATCTGCCAGCCACTGAGCAGCTCCACTGCAGTTGGGGTTAAGGGCCTTGCCCAAAGGTAAAGGCTAACAAGCAAACATGGATGTAAACAATGTATTATTTTCAAATATAATAAAAATCAGCTTCACAAATATTTCATGAGGAGGGAAATGCATTCAACACATTTGTTTGGCCTCAAGGACAGACATAATGCATTTTGATTGAGTTCCATCCCATAGGTACAGACACCTGGTACACAAGAAAATAAAGATATCTAGTCAAAAAAGAGAACTGAAATGTATTGTATGTTATTTAATTTTACTTAATCATCATAGTGTATCTGTATTTAGTGATTTGTATCTAATCTGAGTTTAGTTCATTATTTATTATACGGTATTTAATTGAATTTTGCATCAAAATGGAAAAAACATGGTGTATTCTACGCTACACAGCTGGGTCAACATGTCAGTCTCACAGAGCAACGACAGTTTAAAGAGAGAAGATGAGAGAGTCAAGCATGTGAGACAGACAAGAGGGCTCCCGAGATTCTTCACATAACAGAAATAGGAAGGGAAGTTGAATCAGAAGGGGAGGAGGGGGAACAGGATTACAGGTGTATTTGTAACGGTCAATCTAAAAATGAATACATGAACTCTGTCTCTCTCTCCGTTTTTACTGCAAAGTGGCTGAGCCTCCTCCCAGTCATTCCTGTTTACAAGGTTGCTTCCTGATGACTTTGTGCTGAGTGTGTCATGGTCCGTCATCTGGTATTCCTCTCAGAAATCAGGATGTATGTATGCTGAATGTGTGTGTGACTTTATTTATTGTACCTGTCCTTATAAATCAGTCCACACAATCTTTTAATGTACATTTCCATTTACTTCCCTCTAATTTAGGATCCTATCAAGCAGTGATCTGGTGATGAGTCCACTTTTCTAAACGCAGCTGTCAGCTATCCTGTCTGTACATTACACATGTTGACATCCTGGTACAGAGGACATGACATTGTTCTCTGACTTTCTGAAATGACAAATCTGAAATAGTTGACTTAGTGGTCATAACCTGGCCCATGGGGCCGTGACAAAAATGGGAAATTGGCACGCAAATGCCAGCACAATTAAAGTTTTATTTTGATAAAGGAAATAGACTAATCTAAGGAAATTAACTAGTGAGATGTGTTAGTCACTTGCATTAGTAATGTGAAAGTGCGTGTGCGCGAAAACCTGAATGTGACGTGTTGTGAAGTGTGGAAATAAAGCTACGAAGCCAAACAAAACCCAAAAGAGGTTTGTACCTATATACGCAAATGAAGACCAAAGCAATGTTGTATTGAATAAACAATAAGTCCAGGGATCAACAGAGCAAAAGTATTAAGTAAAAAAAACAAAAAACAGATGCAACAATATATCTGCTATGACATTAGCTATTCAAGATCATACAGTCAATTTGACACCCATCTTGACACTTATAGTCACACAATAAGTCAGTATTAATTCAGCAGGAGGGTCAGGGAGTAATGTTCTTTTTCAGTAACTATCACCTACAAGCACCTTAGTGTGCCATTATGACTCTGTGTTAGGTCCATTAAGTGGAGAATGAAGACCCTAAAAATCCACTGAAAAAGACATATATGCCAGGTAAGGGGGAAATTAATGTGACACACCCTGGTTTGACACCTTTGTAATTTGGTAGCGTTTGTCTTTGTTGCTTTGCCATGCAGCTGCTCACCAAACTTTGAAAATCCTTAGAGTGCCATAAATTACACAGATGTCAAGTCCTCCACACAGATTCTTGGAAGGCTTTTATACAGAGAGAGTGTGCACACCTGCATTCACAGCCACACATACTGTATAATGTACTGCACAAACATGCATGTGTACTCATACAGTACACACCCACATACTGTACATGCACAGACACACACACACATACAGACACTCAACCGTCAGTGCATCTGTTCCACACACACACACACACACAGACTCTACACTTTGTCCTTCTGTACAGTATCTCACACATGCTTAGTAGGAAGTTTTAATACGTCGGTTGAGCCGAAGACCCTGTAATCAAAGTGAACAATCAGACAGGTTCAGACAGCACCGACGTTGTGCAGAGGGAACACGGAGCAAATACCAAACTGCATCCGAAAATGCCTTAAATATCTCTGCCGTACCTGCTTATTACATTATGGAGGTAATTACTTATCAGATGGATTTGCGGACGGCAGGGGAGAGAAGAGAAAGAAAAGAGCAAACAAAGTTGGCACTTTCTATCGAGGTGGTGATCATAGAAAAACGGGTACTCAAGGCAAGCAAAGAGACAGAGAGAAAGGAAGACATCCTCTCACATTACACATTTATATATGAAAATGTTACTTAGACCACAATTGTAAAGCTAAAGCTGTCATTTTTTCACAGGACCAGGACAGTAGTGAGATTTTGATGATGAGATTTCAGTCAGAACTAACTGGTGCAATGAAAAACAAAGGGAAAATAGGCTGTTGTAAGTATCCAATATATGGGGACAGGTTCAGTGATCAGGGCACAGGTAGGTACGGAGGGAAGGGGGAGGAGGAAGCTTGTTGAATAAAAGGACATAATGGTTTAACAGGGGAGGGGAGGAAATGAGAGGAGTGGTGCTAAATGAGAGGGTGAGAGCCAGGCGTTAGTTGTTAAAGAGGTAGGGAGAGTGGAAACGGGGAAATCCAGGCTTTACCTCCCAGAAGACAGGGGCGGGGGCGATGAGGGGGGGTTGCGAGAGGGAGGTATAGGCAAGAAGAACTGCCACTGACTCTCGACTGCTGATGAGGGTCGTTGAGTACAAAACGGCTTGGCGTCTGCTGTAGCAGTGATTTCCATCCCCTCCTACTCCAGATACAATGAAAATTGTGTCTGAAAACAATGCCATCTGCAGAGACAGAGTGGGAAGAAACTTTGGAGTGGCCCAGTTCAGCTGCATGGCAGCCAGGGAACTGTGTCAAGGATGTGATGTCTGGACAACTACAACAGACCAGACTTTATGTGTGCAAGGCCTTGTTTCTTGGTAAGGGCCACTCTGTGCCTGACTGTGTTTTCTTTGTAACAAAGTAAATAACAATCAATAAATCCACGTTCCTTTTTTTTTTTCATCTTGAGCCACACAGTGACACTGGATGTCACCCTGTGTTTTCAAATCATTTTGGGGAGGGGGCATTTTATACCTTTATTAGATAGTAGATAGTAGAGAGCTGACAGGAAACAAGAGAGGAAGGCTGTCAGGGATGTTGCAGTTCATGGTTGGCATCTTAACCCCTGGGCTTTCAGGCCATAAAGGCATCAGTATGCCTCAACCGAAGTGCTTGTCAGACAGTAAAACAGCATCTGAAACCCTCTTCCCTCACACCTTTACGACATCAGACAATTCTGCATCTGACAATTTCTGTAATTGTTTGATGCAGGGTTTGAACTTCTTTCTCAAGCTCTCTTTTTCCATTCTTCACACAACTTCTGTCACTTTTTGTGAGTGAATGCCTTCAAGGAAAGACTGTCTGAAAAGTGTATGCCCCCACCCTAAATGTCTGACCCCTCACTATGACCGCCAGCTTTTAACCTAAACTTTGTGTTTTATCAATTTAGAACAGTTATTAATACTTTTGCCTTCAGACGTGGTCAACACAATAAGTCGTATTGTGTTCTTTTCGAGTATACCCCCCACGTTAAGACACAAAGCTGAGGTCTTCCACTCTTTGAAAATAGTGGCCTTGGACACTCTTCTGATGCTAAGCTAAGCTAACCAGCTGCTGGCTGTAGCCTTATATTTAACATACAAATTTGAGATCTATCGCTTAACTTAGTTAGCTTAGCATCAAGACTTGAAACTAGCTTGGAAATTAGTCATTCTCAACACTCCTAAGATGGGTTTTGAAACCACTTTGGTCACCAATGAACAGACTTACGGTAAGGCAGCTCAATCACAATGATGCTACACTGACGTATAACCGGAAATCTCTCTTACCCGGCCTTCTTCCTGGACTCCACATGGCTTCAACAGCAGCTGCTCTACCTCTCTCTCTCTCTCTCTTTCTCTGTTTAATTCCCCTCCTCATCCTGCCTCTCCTCTCGCTCTTCTTCCTCTTCCCTCCTCTGGGTTTGTTTGTTCTCCCTCAGCTCCCAGGTGTTTTCCTGCATGGCTTCATGGCCGATTAAGCTCCTCTTCCGTTCTGACTCAGGTACAGAACCGATGGCTTCCACTGGCTACAATACACACCACACTTATCAATATACACACCTACGGTTACACTGTGCACATATGATAATCAAATCAATACACAGACATACAGTAAATCATACTCCCACACGCAACAAAGAGATACACACATACCAACACATGATACATTCACACACACACATAGTACGTCACACACTCATGCACACACACGCCGCCTTATTCCAGCTCCCTCACTCTTTCTCCCTCATCCAACAATAACACAACAAACCTTGCTTCCTGTGCGTGGGGGAACAATAGTAGGATAGCTTTGATGGCCAGAGGTAGTTTGTTGTAGATAGTCCCTTATCAGCTCCAACATCACCAGATCAGCTATAGATCCTGGCAGTATGGAACAGCTTTATCCTTGGCCAGTGTCAGGATGTCAGGCTGTATGGACATGCAATTAAACTGCATTAACAGACAGCACGGAAATACAGCTTGTTTTTGCAAGTGATCCCTTATCAGCATTGGGTGATTTTACGAGTTTTTGAGTATTGTTATGAATATCTTATTTGGTTATAGTGATTTTACAGAAAGTTAACAACCCATTTTGTACTAAACACTGACTGTACAGTCATAGAATCATTAGACGGTGCTACTGTTTAGTTTTATTCTATACTTTAAACTTTTATCATGTTTTTTTTTCTTGTCATTTACAGTTATCTTTATTATCTGTTTGTAGCAGCACATAGCTGCAAACAGCATCAGATTTCTTGTGTGAGGTACCAGAATCTCTTTTACTTTGTTCATTTTAAACATTATCAATTGCCAGTGTTGACCTACAGTTTACATTAACAATTCTTCCAACAACCAACCTGGCTTTGTATTGATGCTACCAATTATGTACTGGTGAACTAAACTACTTTACGTCCCCCTATTTAGCATTCATAAGCTGTATATAAACAGGTAATAAATGGTTTATAACACCCTATAATATAGTTTTAAGCAGATATAAGTGTTTATTCATATATTTGTCCACAACTACTGTATAACTCCTGCTGTGTGGAGGCTGCTGTATTAACAGGTAATAAATGACAGTAAAGTAAAACAGTTCCAATTATATAAAATATGCCTTCATAAGAAACGTTATTAATGATGGCAAATACTGTACATTAATACATACCTAGAAAATATCTTTATGTCTGCTAATAACTGCATTATAGTGTGTTATATATTATCTATTAAATATGTTCTGCTTATAAATCATTAAAGCTGCAATAATCACTATTTTTGACCAACAGAGAATTAGTACCCACTCTCCTCAACTCTATGAACTTTACTTTGCACAACTTTACTATGCAGCCACAGCAGGCAGCTGTTTTCAGGGGTTCTGATAAATTCACTGTACACTACGTGCAAACAGCTAACAGACAGTGAGCACCTAGCTGGTGAACATAGTTGAGCATTTAGCAGATAAAGAGCCAAATATTATTTCTCCAGAGTTGATAGAGAATAAATATGGGGCAAAAATTTGCTGCATGGCCAGAAACATGACTCCAAATGAATAGTGTTTGCTGGATTGGTAATTAGTGAATAGTTCTCAAAAAACCCAGTTATGCTGCTTTCAAGGATTTGTTCTCCTTTTTGAATTTGTAAACCACGTATTGTTTTACAACTTAAACAATACGTGGCTCATCATGTCAACAGGCTTGGTTTAGGTCATTTTGTAACCTCCTCAACTCTGGACTCAACTGCGGTTTCATCATTACAAACACATGTTGCAACAAGCAAACGCAACACAATCTTAATCAGTATCTCAGAGTTTCCAAAACTGTAAAGCTTGTCAGGATGAATTTTGGGCAAATGTGTATAAAATGAAGCACAAGACACTAGAATCTAGAATATTTCCAGTTCATGTAAAGATGCATAGAGCACGGCATCTTGAGTTTAAATATTTTATACAGTAAGCACTTTACAGCTGTAATAACATTTGGACTTCACAGTCACATGCAGAAATAATAAAAATACACCAACATTTGTGCACACAGCAGCACATAAAGCATACAAACTCAGTGACCAATCACTCACACACACATACACACACACACACACACACACACACACACACACACACACATACACACACAGTTCTTCTCTCATTTCTCTCCTCTGTTGTCTCACTCTCTCCATGTGTATCAATACTGCCATTGATTCAATAAGCCACAGGCGTTACCAGGGTCAGAGCTGTGTTGGGATATCAGTTGCCCCTGGCAACATCTCCATTGGTCCGCCCCCACATCCTACACGCAGCCCCTGTCCCTTTTGTCCATGCACTGCACTGTGTACCCAATGATGCACCCTGTGTTTTTGTGTGTGTGTCTGTGCATCACTATGGAGCTCTGGCTCACAGCAGCTGTGTACGGCTGTTTAATGTGTGTCTCTGTACGACTGCGTGTGTGTCCTGCGTGGGAGAAAGGAGGCGATGAGTCATAGCACACATACCACCAGGACACAACAGCACCCCCTGTTGCTGGGGCAGGGGAAGCCCCGGCGGTGTGGGTGTATTGTCTGGAAGAACAGAGCTGACCGTGACATCATAGGACGTTTCTCTCCTACACCAGTCAGTCGAGAAGGTCGGGGAGGAGGGGAGAGGGCAACAGGTGGAGGCAGTGGTTCTTTTCTTTTGGACAATTTTCCTTTTCTTTCTCTCTTTGTGTAAGCAAGCATGGACAACTACTGGCAAGGACTCACCGTTCACTCATTCCTGAGTTGTGATAATACTTTGATAACTGCAGCTATCATCAGCTATTAACTTTTTTGAATGAACTTCACTGTTAAAAGTCTCCTTTTTCCCTGTGGGATTTAGCAAGAGCATTGATTGAGCTGTGATGCCAAAGGAAGAAAACTCCTACTGTTGGATTTTCCAACACAACTACTGTGTGTGTGTGTGTGTGAGAGAGAGAGAGAGAGAGAGAGAGAGTGAGAGAGAGAGAGAGAGAGAGAGAGAGAGAGAGAGAGAGAGAGAGAGAGAGAGAGAGCGCTTGTATGCTCTTATGTTGCTATGACACAATGTTGACATATGTGTGAGATCATATTCATTGTTCGATGAAATAATGTCTTACCAGCCATCTGCTCTCCTCTATAATGTAGTTGCATCAGGCACTGATGATATCATCTTTGATAATGCATTATCACAGTAATAAAGCAGCAACTACCAAGCTTGTGACTGGAACCAATGTAGAAGTACCTTAAAGTGCAATGCCACTGATGGCCACCAGATGCTGGCTCCAAATTGGCTCAAATTGACTCAAAAGCTTCACACTTCCCTCTGAGTCGATAATATTTTTAACAAGTCATTATGGTCTCAATCATTAAATTTGTGTGCTGTTGGTCATTTAGGAAATTATTGTTCCGTTAATAAGATTTGAAGAATTATAGTAGCTTTGATGTCTGCTGTGTGGGCGTTGATTGACAGTTTGCTCCCCTGCTGCTCTTTCCAGTCCTGGGATACACTGTGTCAGACTATTGTCACAATATTTTGGTAAATTTAATATTACTTGAATGTGATAGCCGCACAATTTAGCTAAAGTGGCTAATGTTAGCTAGCATTCGCTTCAGTCTGAGGTGGCATGAAAGGCAACACCCCACACTCCTTATTTGGAAGTTCCTGGCTCCAACTCCAACTCAGGGCTTCAAACCAGCACCAATGCAAACCAATGAGTGAAGTCACAGCTCACTATGTCTGTCTTTATATACAGTCTATGAGCGGAACACGGAAAATTAAATAAAATGAAGGCCATTAAAAAAATAAATTTAAAGAGGCCCAATCAATACCGCTGCATTTTATATGCATGCATCTGTTTTTTGCATTAATGATGTCATCACATGGTGTCATTGTGTGTGTTCTTGTCCAGGAAACATTTAGTTTATTAAGCAAGAGATGTCCTGTCGACAGGTAAACCTTTGATCCAAAAGCGTGAGGTGGGGAGAAGGGTCCAGTGAGCGTGAAACAGCCAGTATTACTGTTCAAGCCTCTGTACCTTTGTAGTACGCCGACCTGGTTCACTTAAACACACACTAACACACATTTACACAAGGACAGGACACACGCACACACATCAGCTCATACGCTCACTCTCATACATGCACATGTGCACACACGCAGCAGGGAGAGGAAACTGCAACACAATGATAAGGTCTGGGAACACAATGGGCTCAGCAGTGCACAGACAGAAGCCAGGACCAGTTTAGCTCTGAAAGGTCAACAAGCCTCTCCAGGCTTTCATTCAGTTCCCCCAGTTATTATTGTTCAACATTATAATGATTACTCTGATGGCCTTTATTTTGCAAATGTGGGAGCCATCCGGAAATACCAATGAAATATGAAAATGCGGGCCAGACCGGAGAGGAGAGGGGAAAAAAGGTTACTTATTTTGGAGGGTGAACTTCTTTGACGTCAAGTTTCCCATGGCCAGGCCCAGCCTTGGATCGGACATGCAGGTTCATCAGCGATTTCTGGTGAGGTGCCAAAGTAATGGACATCTGCTTATGTCCACACAACAAATGAACAATTCTTATCATGATAATAGTGAATGTACTATTAGACAAAATATTCTGAGAGAGCTGCACACTATCTGGTTTGTGTTCAATTTAAAACAATATGTTGAACAAGCGGACAAATAGTGCACATTCAACCTACAGCAAAAAACCCCCAAAAAAACCCAGAATAGTTATTTACTGAAATGATGAAGTTAGACAGCAGGAGAGATCATACACACGATTTTTCTCAAGGAGTATGTAGAGCAGTGTTTTTCATCCATTATAAAGATAAAATAATGATATATCAATCAATAAATATTACTAATTTCTGCCTTGTTGTCACATTCCCCATTACCTTGCAACCTAAAAACTGTACAATCATTCCTCCCTATCAACTGTATAGTTCTCATTATAACTCAAAAATGCATCCTGGGGGTAAATACAGATTATAGATAAAGTTAGAGGGAGACAAACGCATGCTTCCTGCATGCTTTATAACGATGCAATTTGATGGTCATCCTCTCTAAACCTTAACCTTCAAAGTGCCAGTTTGCCATTAGGTATTGTGTGGCTTTGATTATGATTGTTTTTGTTGTCTAATGTCACATAGAATAAGCCCATGATGAGCCTTCATACTGCAACTCTACTGATGCATCAAGACATCAATTCAGCCCACGAGTGGCGCCAACCCCAGGAGCATGTCTGAGCGAATGTCTGACAGATCCTCAAAGCGGTGAAGGAGCAGAGCAGGTCACAGCCCACCCCAAAATGTCACGGCCCTTACATAATCTGTGCATGTATTTTCTGTGGTGACACACCAGCTGAACCCTCTACCCGCTCTGATGTCTTCCACCGACACAAAAAGGTCATGCATTAGAGAGGAGAGAATGGTCCTGGCAAGCAAGTCTTGCATCATGCAAAAGGTTAGCATCGGGGTGCCAACCTCGCATGAGTGCAAATTTTGGACAATTGGAGACTTAGTTTTCTTTCCCCGTTTCTCTGACCTTGATGCTGATGTATTGTATATGTCATAGTTTGTCTGTAGGTGACCTATGAAGCTGTGCAGTCGAATCTTAGTCTGGCTTTGTTAGACTGGTTTGGTGAGTGGGCAACTGGACATTTGGAGCATAAGCCTGTGACCTCAGAGGGTGACACAGCTTGTGTCAGTGACAGTGACTAATCTGTCAATTAAGTCATTTTATATCGCATCTGTCATCATTAATGGTAACACCAAACACAAATCATGGATTTGATAAATTAGAAATTAGAAACATGACATGCCATGAAAGGACTGTTTTATTTTAATTCATGTTCCATGCCAACAAACTTGACCTCTGCCCAATTACTCTTTTTTCCCCTGGAAAATGTTTACTAAAGTTCCAAAGCAATACAAACCTCTGGGGACAGACAAAACTTAAGAAATTGCTGCCAACATCTAAAAACAGCATGATTAAAAACAGAGAGCCATGGTAATGGCAGCCAATTTCTATTTAGACAGTAGTTTCTCACCATCTCAAAAACTTCCAAAGCCCAAATATAGTTCCTCAGCAGAGGGTTACATGAGAATCTGTAATTGAGGAGTTGTGCTTTTGTTGCTATGAGAGTGATACTTTCTACTGTATGATCTGTTTTCCACATGTTCGCAAGCAGTAATCTCACCAAAGAGACAGACAATTGGAGCCTCGTAAGTGCTAATGACTATTTGCTGATGTTATACACAAACACTCACCTGTGGTTATGAGAGACAGAGATTCTTTCTAGTTTCTCATTTGCGTTCTCACGACAGAATCTTTCTTTTATCTAAATATGTGCCAGAGAAAATGCATCAGTACATTTACACATGAGTGTTATGATCATGTACTAAACAAAGAGAAGACGAAAAAACAGAAATACAGTTGTTAATGGAATATAGAGGATCATACTGTATACTGGCTCTGCATGTTTTAGCTCATTAGCTATAAATGAGATACACTTAACATCACGATTCAAAAACACACTATACGTTTCTGAATACATATTAGATGAAAAACAAGCCTTTCTGTTGCAGAATCATGCTGCATTTTATATCTGTAACACTACTAAGAATTTACAGCAGCAAGTCAAATTGCATTTGTCCATATTTAGTAAAAGGCCTCACCAAGGTTTTGTGTAAAATGCAAGAAAAGCAGCACTGCTAAAAAAAAATTACATGTTCAGTATATGAGTAATAGTGTGGTCAACCATCCCATGGGATCCTTTTGTATAGTGACATATTGGACACGTGTGGATTTTTCTTAATGTGCCCGTTCTAGATAATATTTCTATAGACACTACTAAACAAAGTCAAGAAAGCTTTCACCAGCTTGTAACATTACTGAACCTTTATGGAAGCAGATTTTCACTGTTGTCCATTAAAAGAAAGGTTGAAGAATGGATTATCCCAATACCTACAGTTTGAGTTGTATGACCTTATTCGCTTTTTTGCTGAAAGCTAGATTTGAAGTCACCACTCTCATGTCTGTACGGTAAATTTGAAGCTACCACCAATAGCCAATTAGCTTAGCTTAGCACAAAGACTGGAAACAGGGAATGAAACAAAGAAGCTAGGCTAGCTGTATCCACCTGTTTCCAGTTTTTGTTCTAGGCTAAGCTAACGCTGGTTGTAGCTTCATATTTATGGTACAGACATGACGTGAGAAGATTTATGCAACGCTACTTTGATGTGTATTGTTGGGCAACACTATATAGACATCATTGTGAACATGATAGCTCTCCAGCTTTACACAAGTTTTACATGTCTCATATTAGCTTCTAGTGCTATGTGCTTTGAATGAAGTACCAATTCTGTGCTCTGTGTTTATCTGAAGCAAACACCAAATTACCAGTCAAAAGTTTGGACTAACCTTCCCATTCCCTTGAAAGTGAAAGTGTGTTCAAACTTTTGACTGGTACAGTACATGTACCTGGAAATATTGAAGGACTAAAGAGTGTATATGAGTGTTTGAATAAGTGTCCAGTGGCTCTACATTGGTGCACACGCATGGAAGTAGGAGGGGAGTCACGCTTCATTGTCCATGTGCTTTTCGCTCGCTCGTTAAAAGCTAATTCTCCCCACCACCACCATCTCCAGTCCCCACCACCACCACCACCACCACCCCTCCTTCTTCCCCTGGCTCTCTGTCTTGTGCGATCAACAATAGTCTATTCTGTGCTGTCCCATGCGAGTGGAGACACACCCAAAGCCAAGGCCACGGTGCGAGGGGAGATTGTTGGGTGGTGGCCAACTGAGAGGGACACTGGCTCAATTCTCGTCTGGGAGCGTGGATCTTGCCTCAACAAGAGGCCAGAGGTGGTCTTTATCTGTTTGGCTGTAAATTCTAGTGGTCAGCCAGTGTGTGTGTGTGCATGTTTCCTTGAGCTGCATGAACTTGTATCTTGGCACAGCTTTTTTTCTCTCTCTGTTTAAATGTAATCTGTGTTTCTCACCTCCTGTCAGATCATATCATTTGGTTGTTGGAGCCCCCAAAAAGTCCCCACCTCCTCACGTATCACACACACATACACACTAAAGCTCGGCCACAATACAGGCCCAGATCTCTGCCAGGCCGCAGGCTGAAGGTCAGTCTATCGACCCGTTATTCTCTATCATGACAATCTGTTCCTAAGTGCCACAGCTGGAGCCCCCCACACACACACACACACACTCTGCTGCCTCCCTCTGATAAGGCCAGACTCTCTTCATTGTCTGATAACATAAATATGACACACCAACACACCATCTGAGGGTCCCTGTCTGCACCAGCCAGCCTAATTATATAATTATCCCTTGTCTGATTGTGCCTGTGCAGCTGAGACGAGGGAGGGCCTTTGTGTGGCCGGTGGAATGCAGTGCGCTTGGCATTTTTCAGCGAAAGGGCAGCTTTCTGGAAGCCGCTGCCAAAGGAGAGGAGAGGAGGGTGAGAGGGTGAGATCACGGCTGCTGGTGCCCACTCTTCTTTTTTCCCTCTTTTCTGGCTCTATCACTCTGTCCATCTTTCTGGGACTCTTTTAATCTGTCAGCCTGTCTCTATAGGTCTCTCTATCTGTCTCTCTATCTAGCACTCTCACTTCTGGACAATCCCATCTCTCTTCTGTGTGTGTCATTCTCCATCTCCCCAGCACTCCCATTTAAATCCCCGTTGTCCCCTCTAAGCCTTCAAATTTGGCATATTCAGCTGTCTTGCAGATAAAGTGGCCTTTTGAGGTGGAATGCACAGGATTTGGCTCTCCAACGATAAGAGCCGACAGGTTGCGCTGTTACAGAGAAGCCGAGCGGTTGAGGGCTACCGCTCCGATGCCTGATAGTGGACTTGGAGGCGATTGCTCTGCCGCATGATAGGAGAGCATTGCTATTGTTTCTGGTCAAGAGCATGGAGGGGATAAGAGAGACTTGAGCACGAGCAGGTGTTAGGAGAGATTACAGTATAGGCCTAGAAAGTATGCCTGCTATTACCGCCTTTTTGAATCAAAGTCAAAACCAACAAGGCAGGCGTCACATAAACCATGTTCTCCTACACTACAATAGTGGATTCAGATCTTTTTCTGACATTTACATCGAGGGCCTCACAGTCTTTTCATGGCGCTACTGGTGATTTTATGAGTTTCATTACTTTATCAGAAGCCTTTTATACTCACTAATGAAAACAGCAGGGTTAAGGGTATTTTGGCGCCAAAGCTCTCCCTCTGAATTCCTGTGTATGAGCTGCTGTATAATGGAAGAACTTGTTGTCAGTTCAACAGGCCTTGAGAATGATTTAAAATATTCACACCATCTGAGGTGAACTTATATCATTCAAGTGGTTCAAAAGTTTGCTTGTAACAGAGGACAAACTAAGTTCTGGTTTTGAAATATTCAAAACGTTGTCATCTTTTTTGCCAGCGCATGTCTATATTTTGGAGTAAAGTCAGTCAGCACAGCAAGTAAAAAAAGAGAGCAACATGAAGTTCATGTTGCCAGTCAGCTGCAGTAAACAAGTTTATCAGAGACCCGAGACAGCATTGTTTAACCACAAATGTAAGTAGAAAATCTGCATGCTGTCTGCAGCAGAACATTGCTAACTGCTTGAGAAATTCCCATAGAATTCCAAGCTGTCCGTCTGATCCATGCGCCCGCTCATCAAAGCCCCCCCTCTAGTGATCACACAGCATGGAGTATGTGAAAGAATGCTGCCAGGACATAGCAGGACACTGGGGGCCCAGTATTCCCATCTCGAGCTTCCCTACATGACCCAAGTGATTTTTAAATGACATCAATAAAAGATACAAACAAAAGTGAAAATTTGATCACAGTGCTACTGAAGGCAGTGCCAATAGACCCCAAGACAATATGTTCAAATAAACAGGGAACTTGGATGTGAGTTTTGAGTGAGGAGCCAAGAGTGGGACCTCTCCCACTATCGGCATGGCTGTGAGAGCTCCATTGTTTTGCCCGTCTCAAATAGCCCTGACAAATTGCGCTGAATGTAGAACCTCTGTCTAAACTACAGGCATCTTCCAAAAGACATGCTGGCACGGCACCAGCTCTGCGTTTTCCCATCAGTAAATTTATCATCAGCCAGCATCACTCCACAGCGTTGTTGCTGGCCAGGGCTGTTTCTGAGAATTCGAAGGGCATCTCCAATGTCCAGACAAAATAATCTATAGTGTTGTAGAGAGAAAAGTTTTAACATTAAAACCTCAGTTTAGCTAGAATAACATAAATAAGTCTTCCAGAGCTTTCATAGGGGATTTCTGCAAATGCTTCAAAAGAAATTCATCTCTATTACATAGATTCATGTATGCGGGTAACAGTTCTCATTATGTCATGAGGAAACTTTTTTGTCTCATGCTCACAAACCCTTTCTTTCATACCTCCATCCTCCTTTTCTGTTCCCCTTCCTCTATTGTGTTATCCAGCTGACAGGTGGAGAGTGAGGGAGAAAAAGACCAGACTTTTCCTGGTATTCACCATCTATGCGCTAATAATGAGTTCATTTCACATTCTAAAGATAAAGACTGTTACAGTATAAAAAAGTAAGAGTATAAAAAAATGGTGAGAGAGGAATAAGGAGGTTATATTTGGAAAAAATATCAATAAACAATAAAGTATGAATGATTTAACAAGTAATTGAAGCATGAATAAATTGTTCATATTTAAAGGTTAATTTTTGAAAGAATTCAAAACAATGTGCAGAGTGAATGATAGTTAAATGGTGCCACCATGTGTTAGTAAGTATGTACTGCTGTATGGGTCCAAGTTTATAACTGTCCAATTACATGTGCCATCTACTATGTTTTAAGGATGAAACGATAAATCGAGTTATTTTTCAAGCAAAAATATCAAAACAATCTAGTGCCAGTATGTCCATTGTGAGGATTTGTTTTTTTCAAAAACAAAATATATTTAATTTATTTCTCGAGTGCTGGTCAGACAAAATAAGCAACTTTTTGGCATTACCTTACCTTGCACCATTATCTTTTTGAATTATGTTATTGTGTGTTGTGTTGTATTGTGATGTATTTATTACTTTTACTGAGATTTTATGGGGCAAATAATGAATCAATTCATCATGAAAATAATAGTCAATAGATTCATCAGTAATTGTTTATTTGTTTAAATGCAGTCAATTTTAAAGAAATGAAAGATAATGTGTTCTTTACTATTCTACTACTCAAAATTTTATAAACAGACAGAGACAAAATATGAGATAATAATGTTCAAAAACGTTCAAATACAGCATTTGCTAAAAGACTCAAATATACAGCTTTCAAATAAATCTGTCATTGCATCTCTCAAAAGGGTAAATACAAAAACATGTTAAATAGCAATATGGGAAATTCCCCGCTGAGTGTGTCAAATGGACTAAAGCGGCAAAATCTTCTATACAGTACAGACATGTATGTTATGAATCTAGTGCACAGACATTATACCTACAATAAGAAAATATGGCAACTGCAGGTAGTCTACATGAAGGTTGATTTTGAACCATGTGCACTTTGTACATGCGTGTATTCAGATGGGTGTGTTCAGGCAACCATGCGACCGTTCATTTCTCTTGAGGATGGGCCGCGTTCATTTTTCAGAGCCTGTTTCTGTACAGTGAGGTGATGACAGTCAATGTGTCTGAACTCAGCTGCAAACAGGCCAAACAGACAGAAGAACACCATGACCAAAGCCCATTCACACACTGCAGCCCCAGAGGTATAGCCTGTATTGTGGAGAATGGACACTGGAGGAGGGGAGAGCAGTCAAGGATAAAAAGACGAAAGACGTACAAGTAGATAGATAGATAAAATAAAGGAAACTAAAAGTCATGAAAACTACATTTTTTTCGGGGTCTATGAGTTCTCAAAATTAATTCTATTGCACTCAAAAATACAGTGTGTTAACACAATACCTGTCCAATATATCCGTGTACAAATCTCAAAACACAACAATGGAAAGTTGATTAAGATCCAGTGAGAATATCTGTCGAATGAGGATTATATTGAATTTATTGTGGCAACAACATTTTGCACCCAAACAATGTAAACAATAATTTAGTGCAGGGGTACTTTACAGTCACCAGGGATTAGCCAAGATTGTGGAGAAGCTCAAATACAAAATAGAAATTATAATTTGATTTAAAAATATATCCATTTATTGAGTTAGCTGTAACACACACCACGTGTTCAGACTACATGAAGACTAGTCTACAGTTAGCTAAAAGTAGTGTATAATGGTTCACTAAAAGTCATGGGCAAATGGTTAAAAGAGATAGCTAAAGAAGTGGATAGACAGTTAAAATTGTTAGTTAAAAGAAATGATAAATTGTTGAAATAGTTAGCTAAAAGTAATGAATAAATTGTTGACATAGGTGGCTATAAGTAATGATAAATTGTTTAAATAGTTAGCTAAACAAATTGTTGACATAGCTAAAGGTAACAGAAAAATTGTTAGCTAAAAGTAATGGATAAATTGTTGAAATAGTTAGCTAAAGTTAACAGATAATTTGTTGATATAGTTAGCTACACGTAATGGATTGTTGAAATAGTTAGCTAAAATTAATTGATAAATAGTTGACATAAAAATAATGGATACATTTTTGCGATACTTAGCTAAAGGTAATGGATAACTTGTTGACATAATTTGGATAAATTGTTGACAAAGTTAGGGATAAATTGTTGAAATAGTTAGCTAAAGGTAATCGATACATTTTGACAAAGTTAGCTGAAACACATATATGTATTGTAACAGTGCCCATCTTTAATTTTGTTAAATAACATCCAATCCGTTCTTGGATTTTAGATTTTCTTATTACCATTTTTTAATGTGTTCAGATAGGAAGGATACTAATGATGACCAGGACGGTACAGAGGGTGCAGCAGGTCGCCCTGACAGCCCCCACCCAACATTGGTCCTGACATGGCTTCGCCCGATAGGTTAGAAACAACTGTACCCAGAAGTATCCCAGGCCAACGAAGAACGCCAGGAATGCTCCCAGAAGGTGAACTCCCATTAACACTGATTGCTAAGGAGTGTAAGCAGAGAGACAGGAGATTGTGAGTGATGGATTATAAAAAAGGAAAAAAAAAACCTACCCAGAGTGGAACTCATGGGGGATAGGAGAATGCAACAAATGGAGCAAGGGAGACAGGGGAGTTGAAGAACGTGGTCAAAATATAACTGGAGCATAGGAACACAGAGCCTTTACCTGGAAGTTGCCAATGATAGAAATGCCGATAGAGGAGATGAATCCTAAAACAATGCTGGCGATGTTGACCTTTCCGTGGTTACCATAGTCTCTAACCTGCTGAAAACGGATTACCACAATCCACAGGGCTGAGAGAGACAGACAGGGAGAGAGAAGAGGGATGATGAGATGGCCTAAAAGTTACTAGAAAACAATTATCAGAGAACAGAGGAGGAACAGTGATCTGGATCAATCTGCAAATACCAACATCCAATTTATAAAACAAACTGACATTTTGACTTAAATTTGAGGACTTCTACATATACAAATTCACTAAAAGCAATTCCTCAATCTGTCAATAGTATAATATGAGAGAAAATAAACCGTACATCATTAAGAACTGAATGAAAAACAGGCACATGCAAGTCCAAGCCACCATAAATGGAGTAAACATATATTTTATTACCTAACACAGAGCAGATATTGCAGACCTGGGAAAAGAGACAGCTCTGCGGGCTGTAAGTGCCACAGTGACTAAAGGGAGAACGTAACAACAGAAACATTATAATTCATTTTAGTTTAGTTTAATTTCTTTAATTTTCATCATGTCTCAGGAAAGAAAGCGATCATACCAACCTGATAAAAGGCATTCCCTCTGTTATGTTGACTGATCCATTTGTTACAGCTATAGCAAACCTAATGGGAAGAAAACAACTGTATTGTGACAGGGGGAGATACAATGTTCAGTAGTGAGTTTGCTGATAAATTATGTTTTTTTGAACATTCGTATAGAAACATTTAAGATTTTGGGTGATTAATTATCAGAGTTTTCGAAGAAGGAAACGAGACACCTGTTGTCTCTGCTTTAAAACAACCACGTGGTCAGGTATTAGTCATAAATCAGGTTTGTTATATAATTAAGAAAGCAGTATTTCTATAAAACTGTATTTTTAATAAACAGCCTTAAATGGCACAGACCCCCATAAACTAGCTTAAATGCTGTTTGTCGTGGACACATTTGCAATGTTCAGTTTAACTACGACCACTGCTAAACAGAGACCACTTCCTCTGTGGTTCGGTTTTAAGAACTGAAATCAGATTTGTAAAACAGGAAGTCTCTATTAAAAAAAGCAAGAGTGTTAATAAAGGAGGAGGACAAATACTCACACAGTCCAAATGCCCACAGTGCCAAAGACAGCGAGGAAGACAGGAAGCAATGCCCACAGTGCCATGTTTAAGTATAGGTGCTGCTCAGTTCATTTGGAAGCAAACACACACAGGTGAAACATTTATGATTGAATAAATGAATCTCAGTTTTGAAGATATTCAAAGTCTTCAGGAGAAAATACATACAAAAGTTAAAGTGACAGTGTAAAAATACAATATTAAAAGACTAACTTACGGAGGTTCAATAACACAAAAGTTCAGATGAACAGTGTGTGTGAGAGAGAAGAGGACCTGCTCTGTGGTAAGGAACAGTTTGCAAGTGGAGAAATACTTATCTGTTACACCTTCAAACTAACTCAGTTCATCTACACCATTACCGTAATAACGCTAGCTTAGTCATGACATTGCACGGGTGGAGTGATAAGTCACATGATCACAACGGTTATGTATGTGGTGTCAATGTATGTGTATGTGGTAGATGGTAGGAGTGTAGAGTAATGATGAGTAATGATATTTGAAAAGTTTAGATTCTAAACAGCCTGTCAAAAAACAGCTAATTTCTTCATTCTCTGCACTGAGAAGTACAAAATGCGCAGCTAGACTGAAGGTTACGGTAAGCTGACAGTTTCTATTCAAAGGGCTGGACTGAACTTTGAGCCTGTGTTTTTTTTTTTTTTTTTGATTTACAACCTCATGTATATGTTCCTCTCAATTCTAACAGTGGGTTTCCTGTCCTCTACAGTTTACATTTTCCTTTCCCTTGACTGAAAAGAAACACCTGAGCTTAAACACTCTAAACAGGAGAATTTCAAAGCGGTTTCAACTTAAATGAGTGAAATGTTTGGAGTTTCGATGACCACATTCACGCCTTGATGCCTGCAAATGACTGTAGGATTTATTAATATTAAGTCATAAAAAGGTGGATCATAAATTTACATAAGCATATAATCAGCATTTTATTATGACTAAGCATGTTGTAAAAGCCCTGGATACACATGACCTTTGGTTCCTGTCACTAGATGTTCATGTTCATAAAGATGATGAGGAACATGACTAAGATCATATTACAGGTTATTAGATTTATATGTTATATTTCATTTTAAAAAGTAACACTCTTAATGATTTTGAGTATGAACACAAAACAGTTATATATTTTTCATCCTTATTCAAATGCAGCATGCAGAAATGAAAGATACCGTAAAGAGAAATTCATTCAACCATTGTTCTTTATTGAGGTACAACGTAGCATTCACCATGGACACACATCATGATGAAGTCTCTTTCTCTTGGTTTGTGTGTACGTGTGTGTGTGTGTGTGTGTGTCTGTGTTTCAGAGCTCAAGCTCAATCTTGATATCCATCTTAGCCTTGTAGGGCTCCAGCAGGGGGCGTACTTCCTCAGACAGGAACCTGGCCACCTAAAGTAGAAGAAAAAATACTTTACACACCATCAATTTTTGTCTATAGAGTCTAAAATTGGATCCTAAATGACATTTTGGATGGACTTTTGGGCACTTTGCTGCAGCTTTCATGTCCAGAAAAGCTAAAATACAAGGTGCTATGTATACAGTTACTCAAAAATAGACACACGTAATAGCAGAGGAGCCCTCAGATTAAAGCTGAGGACTGTTCATGTTGTACCTGTTGAGGAGCACGACCAATAAAGGTCTTGGGGTCAAGTAGGGCGTCCAGCTGCCCCAAGATGGGGGCGAAGTAGGGGTCAGCCTGGACTCTGGCCAGCAGGTCATTATCACCACCCTCCTGTTTGACCACAGCTGCTGCTTCCTGGGACAGGACACGGATCTTCTCATGGCAGTCCTGAAGGAGAGAATCAGTAGGAAGATGGAGACCCGTGTTGAAAGTTAATTTTCTGTCAAATATATCATCTCTTCTAGGACAAAGAGATTATTGCTTTAAGTTCAGATCTTGATTTAATATGTCAGGGTTTATTTTGCAAGGCTGACTTGCTCACTGAGCAGTATCTCTCATATATCAGTAGTGTTGGCTCCCTGTACCTGTCTGTTACCTCCGGCCTTCACCATGGCCATGATAATGTTCTCTGTCGCCATGAAGGGCAGCTCATGACGGATGTGTCTCTCAATGACTTTGGGGTACACCACCAGTCCTTCTGTGACATTCTGCAGCGTGCTGAGGATGATGTCCGCAGTCAGGAAAGACTCGGGCAGGGAGATCCTCCTACACATGAGAGAGAGAAGGTGAAATTAGTTAAGTATGTAGAGAAGCAACAGGTGCTGACTAAAAATAGCACTGCATCAGAATATTTCATATATTCTGATGTGTGTCTGACCTGTTGGCGCTGTCATCCAGCGTCCTTTCCAGCCACTGGACTGAGGCCGTCTGCAGCGGGTCAGCCATCAGTGCCACCAGATGTCGGGCCAAGCTACAGCAACGCTCCGCACGCATGGGGTTCCTCTTGTAGGGCATGGCACTAGAACCTGGAGGAGGAAAAGAACTTCATGCTGACATATGTTCTGTACCGGTACCTGCATCACAGGATAATGTGTGTTTGAGTTTTGTGCAGCTGTACAAGGCAAATAATGAGTGAACATACCAATCTGTTCTTTCTCAAAAGGCTCCTCGATCTCCTTCAGGTTGGCGAGCAGACGGATGTCAGTACAGATCTGCAGCAGACAGAAAGATCAAAAATGAGCTTCAACAAGTTAATGCAAATATTTAATGCTAATGTAAAGTCTACTTAACAGTCACTGTTAAGTAGACTTACAACCACTACACCACTAGATGGCAACGTTTCTCTATGTGTCTCCAGATTCTACAGCTTACCTTGTGAACAGTAGCTCCCAAACTGGCCAAGCTGGACAGACTGTCTATGTCCACTTTACGACTGTAAGTCTGTCCAGTCACCAGGTAGGCTCTGGGTGGCAGAAGAACAATATCATGAGGGTTAATGACAAAGCAAGTCTCCACCACCCTGATTTTGGTGGTGACATTTAATTGTTTACACAATAACAATTTCATCTCCATTCCTGCTTCTCTTGTGTTATTAATGATCACATTTTTTTCTTTTTCACTTAAGACATATATGACTCTACTGAATATTGGAGGCAGTAGGAGGCATCCTCTTAAGTTCACACTTACTTTTTGAAGCCAGCCATATCAGTCACCATCCTGTCAAGCTCTTCTACCTGGTGGAGGAAAGATAATTGATGATAATTCATTATTCATTACGACTGACACAATTTAATGTACCAGAATACAAAATGTCCTAAGTAACAAATGATTTATTTAAATCAAGTCGATTCATACCTTGTCATGGTCGCCCTGAAAGAGCTGCAAGAAGCTGGCTTGGGTGCCAGTGGTCCCCTTAACACCCCGGAAACGCAGGTCGTCGCGGGCTCGCTGAAGGTTCCGCATGTCCATGGACAAGTCCTGCAGCCACAGACATGCTCGCTTTCCTACAGTGGTCAACTGGGCAGGCCTTAGCAGGAAAGAGACAAAATGAATGATATGAGGAAGAGAGGAAAAATATTAAACACTGTACAGTTTCTGTACACAGTAAAGACATATGAAAACACTGGATGACTGGATGCATCTGATTAGAGAGAGGCAGCTGTATTCAGACTCACTGGTAGTGTGTGAAGCCAAGCGTTGGGAGGTCAGCGTATTTCTCTGCAAAGTTTGCCAGTCTGTCAATGACTCTCGCCAGCTGTGGAAATAAGAACAAAGGGTTTTGTCTCTGAATAATTACATAATACACTTCCATTACTCATACAACCTTCACATCTTGACTGACTATTTTTGGTGCTTTGTGACTCTGCAAAACACTACAAAAAAAAAACCCCATCAAATATAAGCTGAGGTGATTATTTCTACATTGTTGACTTCTTACTAAACAGCTGAGGCCTACAACAACAACAACAACAACAAAAAAAACAGCTACTATGCCCCTATTACCACCGATTTTACGCATGCACAACTGGATGGGTGTGCATGTTTCCTGGCAAACAGCTGAGCCTCACCTTAGGCAACAGAATGTCAAATCCATCACGCAGCATAATTAGGTCCTGAGGAGGATACACAAAACAACTTTAGGAACACGGAAACTTTTAAAGAGAAGCACTTTGCGGCAGAGAGCTGTGAAACAATATATTATAGCTCATTTAACACCAACACATGGTGCTCTGTGAGATAAACGGTAATGTCATCTAAAATTAAGGCTGATAATGTCTTCTCATCTTTTTTTTTTTTTTTTAAAAAGTGCATAATCACAAAGGAGTATTATATATTATAGTAGGAAATAGTGTTTAAAGGCCACTCAGTTGTTTCATGAGACAAGACAAGTATGGAGGACAATATTGGATAATTGATCCTGTATTGTATATATAAAGTGATCCAATCAAAACAATCTATAGCGAAACATATGAAATGAATCATCATTACAGTATTGTCTCCCACGTAGCAGGAGGTGGCTCCGAGGTGGATGATTGGAGCAGCAGCGGGGCAGCAGTGTGCGAAGGTGTGGACGTGAGCCATGACATCATGCCTGAGCTTACGTTCTTCTTCAGCTGCCATGGCGAAGTCGATGTCCTCTGCGTGGCTCTCCATCTCCAGAACCTGAGCGTCCGTGATGGGCAGACCTAAAGCCTGAGAAGGAGGACGGTAAGGTGAGAAAGAGGAAGAGTGTCCACAGGTACATTTATGAAGTTACAATTTTATTTATTGGCATTTTTATTGTTGCAACTACTTATCGGTGGCTTTTCTGTAAATGGTGCAGTAGCCCAGAACAGACAAACCAAACACTCACTCTAGAGAGGGCCTTTTGTGTTTTTTGTGAGTTACACACCCACCGTAGGTTCCCCTCCACATTAGAAGGGGAAAGGTTGAGGGCGAGGGATGCAATCTGCAATCTCACCAATAGATGCCACTAAATCTTACACACTGGTCCTTTAAGAGGCAGGTATTCTGGTCAAAGGTAACGTCATTTTAACACAATGCATTTGATTAGGACTGTTACCTTAATTGACTTTCTCAAAAAGATAAAAAAACAATCACATATCAGTCTTTAAGATGCTTGAACAAAAAGTAAACTGTCTACTGATTGACTTTTCTGTCTTTTCCACAGTCATGACAGACATGTGCTCTCCTCGTGAGAAGATTCTCAATATCCTGATTAGATTGGAGTTTTTTTCTATTAAGTTAGAGCAACCATGAGGAGAATACAGAATGGCTTATTTGATAAATTGGGCCCCTGAAAATACCTCTCTCCCTATGTTGAAACACTGTTCATAACTAAACAAAGTCAAACCCTGTCATGTTAAAGGTCAGGCTGCAGGCAGGCCCACGTCAAGCAAACAATGGCTCAAACAGATACATTTCACTGTAGAAAATAGGTTTACAGAGAATAAGCTGGGGAGTACACTGTAGTATAGTAATTGTACCAGCATTTGGAGGAAGAAAAAATGCAGCCTCTCGGGGGGCTGTCTCCTGTTACCGTGACATTCTCTGTATGCTATTTTCACACACAAACCACACAGTGGCAGCGACAGACCAAGCTAACTCTGCACAGGCAAACTGTAGCAGAGCTAAGCCCCTGAAGAACACCTCAAAGTAAAAGAAGAGTACAAAATTGGACTCTGACCAGTTCTGATTAGTGTGTGGTCATGTGAGATAATACATGTGAGAGAGGGTCTGTCACCAGTTTACCTCCTGACTTCTTTAATATTACAAATGCAGAAGTCACTCTGAGAATTAGCGTTTGGGCTGTTGTAGCACTTGTGACGTCTACAGAGTAACAGGGCAGTAAAACACATTAAAATATTTCTACAGTCGGCAACAGTGAAGGAGAAAAATTTCAGATTGTTGAGACTGCTGCATTAATTGATTAAATTATAGCCCGATGATATAGGATATTACTAATTTTGATATTTGAGAGTTTTAAAAATCTGATAATGATATACTGGTTGGTATAAATTTTCTTCACACAACCCATTTATATACCGTTGCCTTAATTTTGATTTATTTTTTTAACATTTGTGACCAAGAAATGCACTGGCCAGGACATTTTACAGTTGAATAATATAATAATAAACATGTCTCTACTCTGTGGTGGACAAACTATAGAAAGGAAACACTGTTTCAAAACACATCTTTGCCATTTCGGTACATCAGTTTCTTGTCATTTAATAGCTGACATATACGCTCTTCTCGATATATCTGCAATGAGCTAATATCAACCCATTTATCACCCTGGCCGATTTATCTGTCAGGCTCTAGTTCAAATCATCAGCAAATGCAAACTTTTTGTTTAGCTAAACATACCTTGTATCTTTTTGATAGACACTATGAGACTACAAAGTCGTGCTGTGCAGCCAGATATTGTTCAAACCCAATTTACCCACACCAATTCATATTACATTCTAGTGATGATCCCAAAATTTAGATACCAAACATGTCAGACTGTATGTGGAGAAAACATGTTTAAAATTTGATAGTCTTGGGTTGTAAACCTCATAGAGCTTCAATAATGAGCTGGAACTAGCTGACACAAGCTCAACACCCATATATATATATATATATATATATATATATATATATATATATATATATATGTTTATATGTTTATATGTTTATGTATATATGTATATACACACACACACACACACACACATATATATATATACATATATATATATATATATATATATATATATATATATATACATATATATATATATATATATATATATATATATATATATATATATATATATATATATATATATGTGTGTGTGTGTGTGTGTGTGTGTGTGTGTGTGTAAGTCTGATATTGTTAGACAGTGTGGAATAAAATGATTTTATCAACCATGAAGCTATTTAAGGGAAAACAAAAATGGGAGCAGAAAAAGATTGAGTTTGCTGCACTGATGCTGTTGAATTTTGACCAACATTTTCTATCTTTGGTTATCTTAGTATAGACAAAACACACAGTATTTAGTAAAGAGCAGCACTGATGGAAAGGGCAATATAACCTTTGTGCTCTTATCATAAGTCTTATTATTGATTTCTTTTTTTTTTTTTTGGGGGGGGGGGGGGGGACAAATTCTATTTGTTATACTGGAGAATTAAATAACATTTTAATTGCTAAACGTCTTATTCATTAATGCATATTTACATAAAAAGCCTAATTTCATTGTGTGTTAGTAAGACACATACAAACATACATACAAGCTGTTAAAATAAAAATTTTTAAATGTAAGTGCAGCCTAAACCTGCTTAGTGTTTTTATCTATACTCTATCATATGTAGCTTTTCTGCTTGTTGTATGTTACAATAAGTATACATAGCTGTGCATAGCTCTCACAGAGCTGTATGGCCCTCCTTAAAACTATATTTAGAGCAGGGAACTTGATATGTCTCTCTGAAGGTCGAAACTTTACTTCATAAGACGTATAAAGCTTGGCAAAAGTGTGCATATAAACACACACTTTAAATAGCCAGGGCACATGCTGTGGTTGCTATGGTCTAGCTAACAATGTGTCAAACCTTCTCAGCCTTAGCCAGGTATATCCACAGCTTCCTCCAGGTTGTGAATTTCTTCCTGTCACTGAAGTTGTAGGCCATTTCCTTGCTGGCATATCTCGACACCAGCGGGGAACGGTACTTCATGAACTCGTCTGCTCCTGCCATGGTTGTCAGACGTGGTGGTGTCCGCTAAAACAGAGAGGTACTACCCTGCACCTTCACCCACACACACATAAACACACACTAGCTGCCGAAGTAGCCGGCCACTTCAGATTTGCATCACATGGACAAGGCGGCGCGGTTTTTACGACACTCGAAGACGGCGTACGGCGTGAGGTCTAAATATGACCATGGGTAACGGTATACGGCAGCGTGGTGGAAGCATGTCACTTAATTGTTTGCCAATATCTTGTTCAAATACAGATACGACGGTAAACTGCTGAAACTAAATTTTGTCCTGCGCAGTAATACGCCTAGTATCCTCCACAGTGCCAAAATCATACAAAAAGAAGCGTGAAAACGGTGCTCCAATACATCAAATTATGTCAACAAACGTTACAAAATTGTCTTTTTTTAAAATGTACACAGCAAATGTACATTTTTAATCCTCTTTCTTACGTCAGTTCCTTGGGTCCGTGAACGTATCTCGCCTTGTAACACACATAATTAACCTCTAAGGGAGTAAAGGATGAGTTAAGGCATGTGGGGTGATTTTTTTTTCTGCTCCACATGACATAATCGTTATGCATCCCGCAGATATTATTCACACTAAGGTGACAGTGCTTTGAATTCCGATACCATTTGAATTTGCTATTTATGGGAGCTTTTATTTATTATTTAAGCTGTGGCTGCATGTCTCATATCAATATTTAAATATGTTCATGCAGTATGCATCCCTTCCCTGACTCACAATATTTATGTGTCTGCAGGCATCAAATAAATAGTTGTGTTTGTGCATGATGCAGCAGCTGGGGAATACATCTAGAGAACAGAGTGCTCTCTCTCTCTCTCTCTCTCTCTCTCTCTCTCTCTCTCTCTCTCTCTCTCTCTCTCTCTCTCTCTCTCTCGCTCCCACTTTCTCTCTCTCTCTCTATCTCTCTGTCTATCTATCTTTCTATCTGTCCTCCTGACTGCAGTCTGCATACAGTGCCACACTGCTGCTGCTGCTGCTGCTGCTGTGTGATATGAGCGTGGGAGGAACAGTTTCCTCTCCTCTTCAGAAAATGAACACACATCTTCCCGTAACTGCTGCTGCAGGGGTGGATTTGGCTTCCTGTCTCCTACATTGCACAATCTTTCAGCTCTGCTCGGACAGATAAGTAAGACAAAAGAAGGAGCGCTGGAAGACGAGGAGAAGGGGTGGGAGAAGAGACAAGAGGAAAGGACGGTAAAGAGCCACAGTGGGGTGTGGGGGTGTGGGGGATAATAGATTGCAAAAAAAAAGAGGGGGAGAGGTTGAATGGCAGAGGAGGAGTGAGGAGAGGAAGGGAGGCAGGGGTGGACACGGGGAACAGAAGATAGAGTGAGTTACACTGCAGTAGAATGAGGGTTAGAGTGAAAGAGAGAGCCAAGAAGCATTTGAGCTGCCAGCCTTTTGCACGCCACTCAGGATCTGTCGCCGCGCACTCCTCTTTCTGAAGAGGCAAGAAGACGAATCCACCGTGGAGGCGAGAAGGAGAAGGAGGAGGGGGGCTGAGGAGGAGGAAGCCAGAGGTTCTACACACAAGATGGCTGCTGTGTCCTCTGCCTCTGACACTGGTAAGTGAGTTTTCCTCCTTTGCCGCACACCTCCAGTTCAGTCATCATCATTGGTTCAGTCGCAACATCCGGGGAGTCGGGGGGTGAGGGTGTGGGGGGGGGGACTCTCAACACCATTTCATGCTTGGACCAACCATCCACAATTCTGGAAAACTGTTGCTGGAGTCAACTTCCTGTGTTTAGCAGCTCACATGGAAAGTGTCAGCAGCGGTGAGTAACAGGGGTAAATCAATAAACTTCCCTCTCCTCTCCATCGTCTCCCCTCTTGTCACCCTTGCAGAGCAGGAATTTTTCCTCTCGCCATCCGCTGAATATTCATACTCATCTGTGCTGCCATTTTATCAAAACATCTATCCTCTCCGTGTAACTTTTACTCAAAGTAAATCATATTCTGTCCACATGCCATTCTCTCTGGAAGGAGTCCAAGGTTCCTCCTCTCTGACCCATTTTTTTCCAAAGGCCAAGGACAGAGGGAAACAAAAAGGAGGCATGCTGAGAAGGGGGGTTAAGGGGAGAGAAGAGGATAAGGGCAGGAATGAAAGAGGAGGCAATAAAGGAGAAAGTACCAAGAAGCAAGAAGGGCACAGAGGGGGAAAGTAAGGAGTGAGGACAGAAATTAGGGTGAGTGCATGAGTAGGAGCAGGAGAGGGATGTGTTGCAGTGGAAAGAATACATTAGTTTCCCTATATCCAAAAAGCACTTTGGGGACAAGCCAGGAGACAATACTTAAGAGACAGAACAGGGATAAAGGTTAAGAATAATCTCCTCTTAGAGCCAACTGCTGTAATAATAAACACACTCATCCATGTGGAAGAAGAGCCAAAATGAACCTCCAGTCTGACCTTTCTGTATTACAACAGGAGACCCCAGGGGCCGACACCCCCCTGAGCGCAGACTACTGATCCTGGGGGGGCCACAGTCTGGCAAGACCTGCACCGCCAACACCATCCTGGGGGACGAGGTCTTCGACGCAGGGACGGAGACCACTCACAGCAACGTGGGCCAGACGGAGATCTACGGCCGACGGGTTACCGTGGTTGACACCCCGCCATGGACCATCCCCAGCGACCCGGAGGACGACACCGAAGCTGACAACAACGACAATGCTGGTGCTGAGTCGGACAGCCCACCACGGGCCCCGCCTAGCCTGGACAGCGAGGGGCCGTGCATGGGGGCCATTCTCTGTCCTCCTGGACCCCATGCAATCCTGCTGGTGGTGTCTGTCACGCAGCCTTTCACTGACACACAGAGGAGGGCCGCAGAGGAGCAGTTAGGGGCCCTGGGTGGAGGGACCTGGAGGTACTCGATGGTGCTCTTTACTGGGGTGGACAAACTTCCAAAAGGTGTCTTCATCGAGGAGCACATAGCGAACACTGGAGAGGCCCTGCAGTGGCTGGTGGAGAGGTGTGGAAGCAGGTACAATGTCCTCTCTTTCCCTTTTTTTGATTTTACAAAAGCCTGCCTCTAAACACAATCAAATCCCTTCACTCTTGTCCTTGTTAGTCTTACTACAGTGGTTCAGTAGATAGCTTAAGAGGGTGACTCCTGCATGATCTTCTAAACCATCAAATCTTGTCTGCATCAATTAAAATGATGTTTTTCTACCTGCAGGTACCATCCTTTTGATAACACTCGGAAAGAAACAGAGGACAACACACAGGTACCCGAGCTGATGGAGAAGGTAGAGGAAATGATCACTGACAACCAAGGTTTGGCTGGATTTCATAGTTACAGTAAATGATACTGTATGACATTGTTAATGAATGTACCAATTGTGTTATAAAAGCTGATTGGAAACAGTTTAATGGATAATTAATTGTTGCTGTTTATGTAGGCTGGTACTTTGAGGTGAATGAGCTGATTTTGCTGGAGGAAGAGCAGGCCAGGAGAGCTTTGGAGGAAGAGAGGATGAGGATGGAGGAGCACGCAAGGCAGAGGGAGCAGATGATCGGAGGACCTCCCAGAGGTATGTTGTGTGTGTCTGTGTAGGTGTGTAATTGCATGAGTCATACAGTAAGGGAGAGAGATGAAAACAATTCTCCAGAATTGATGTTCTAAGAAATAGCCTATTCATTACTGGTGAATCAATATTACGTTTACCCTTTTTCTTTCTTTTTATTTCTAATGGTTTCTCTTATGGCCATCTTTCTCCATCTTTCTTTGTCTGTCTTTCTCTCCCTGTTTATCTCTCCGGATTCCTGTGTGTGCAGAGTTGAGGCTGCTATTGTTGGGCTGGAAGGGTGTTGGAAAGAGCTCAGTGGGGAACTCCATCCTTGGCCGCCGGTACTTTGAGTCGGGCCAGGAGACGGAGCTGTGCCTTAGGAGGCAGGCACTTGTGTCTGGTCGCCGGGTCACTATAGTCGACACCCCGGGGTGGGACTGGTTCTCAGTGAGGCGAACCCCCAAGCGCATCCGCCAGGAGTCACAGCGTGGCGCTGCCCTCCTGAGACCTGGACCCCACACCCTGCTGTTGGTCCTCCCAGTCGTCTCATCCCTCACTGCCAGGAAGAGGCGAACACTTCTGGCTCACATAGAGACTCTGTTTGGTGACAGCGCGTGCCTCCACACCATGATACTGTTCAGCTGTGGCGACTGGCTGGGCCGCACCCCCATAGAGGAGCACATTCTCAGAGGGGGGCGCGAGCTGCAAAGACTGCTTGAGTACTGTGGGAACTATTATCACGTCCTGGACAGTAAGACTCCTGGAAAGGACAGGAGTGTCTCAGTCCTGCTGGATAAGATCGAGGAGATGATCAGGGAAAACGGTGACAAGGCCTTCCTCCCCATACAGACCGAGTGGTGTAAGTCACACTTAATTATTTCCAAATATATTTTGCAAAGATAATCAGTGGTCAGTGGTTTTGTCTTGTGTTGCAGTTAAAACACACATGTATGAACACATAACAACACACACACAAAGTCAGGCTCCCTTGTTTTTGATGCATTTCACTGTCTGCTGTTTGTGTGTCTTATCATCAACATTCCATATATTAAATTTGTTTAAATCAGGTCTAATATAATTGTGTTGCATTTGACAGTGAGCGAGGAGAGCTCTTACTCTTCAGACAACACCGAGCCTGAGGATGACTGTAGGGGATGCCAGCTACAGTGACACGATCGTAGCAAAAGGAAAGTGGTCCGGCCCATGTTCTGAGTCTTCAATAGGCCCAAACATCACCTCATGTAACTTAAACCTCATCTAGATTTCCCTCTCAGACTCTGAGGAGTTCTGAGGAGAAAACTGAGATAAAACAAAAGGTTTGGAACAGGAGTCTCGTAATGAGTAGCTCTTTGTTGGAAAAGTACCTGAACTCACTGATCACTGAGCAAAGCTCTCCCTGGACTTAAAGTGAATGAATAACCACGTCTGAGACTAAATGTTCTCCTCAAACCAGAGAGGAGGAGAAATATTCTGCTTCTGCTTCAAGGGACCAGAGCTCGATCCCTGTTCATGAGCATGTTCACAGAAGTCAACTGCTGCTAAAGAGACCCTGTTTCAACACTGCAGAGTAAAGAATTACTCGTCATTATAACTCTTTGTTCAGACTGCACTGACCACCTTTGTATCACAAGTTGAGAGTTAGTGGTTTGTCATTTTGCTCTCAGCTAACATCAAAACCAAGAAGAAATATGTTTGAGAAGAGAATATTATCATGAGCAGTCAGATTTGGCGGTAGCACTCACATCTGCTGTAAGTTTGTCACTCTCTTTGTTAATGCAAGACTAAGAGGAATGTCTCCATGTAATTCTTGTGCCATACATTTTGACTAGATTTTACAAAATAGTCATCCCCTTCTGCATCACGTGCCATTTGAGTTTCATTTGAATCAAAGGATTCAAAGGAAAGGGTTTGAGTGAACGCAACCCTTTGAACACCAAAACAAAACATGAGCAGTGTGGCAAAAGATGATAATATGTACTGAAATGTGTGCACATCAATGTAAAAAAAATGTTTTTAAAAAGCGAGGATAGCCTTGAGTTGTTTGTGTACCTTCAGACATGAAACATGCTCTCTGATCTCTCACGAATGATATTAAAGTGAGTTTTCTTCATTAACATTTGATTAGCTTCTGCTCCATGAGTCAAGGTTGAATTGATCCCTCCAGGGCATATTCTGCAACATTTACAGGAACGCTGATTAATGCTGACTACAACATGTAAGATGGGAGTCGCATATTAATTGAAATTGGAGTTACTCTGAGTATTTGCTTAAGTTTGCTGGAACTAAAAGAGAATCAGTCTTTGCACTTTGGTTGTTCCTTTGGTCGTCTTGTGCTAAAATAACCAGTTTAGCCCATGAAATCAGTTGAATCAGTAAATATAGTCATTATTAGCCCATTTCTGCTCTAGCATTTGTGCTAAAAACAGTTTGGAAAAGGCTATATTGAAACTATGTGCAGTCTTAAGGTCCCTGTGGAGAAGCTTGGGCTGGCTCCGCTTCGCTGTTTGTGGTCATGCATCCAGTGCATTTATCGACAAGGTAGATTCAGCTACGTGCCTCAGCATCAAAGCGTGAGAGTGGGAGTACAGCCCTGCAGCAGGGCAGTATCCTATAGACTACATCAAGCTTTCGCATGCTACAGAAACAACATAACCTCATGAATCATTGGAGCTCACATAGGGCTTTTACTACCTGTTAACTTTTTCTACATCATTGAGACATCTGCTCCTGGCATCAATAGTGATGTTGTGAAAAAAAATTATATATATATATACATATATATATATATATATATATATGTATGTATGTATGTACTCAGCTCTCAGAGGCATGTAAAGACAACGCATGCAGATAAATGAGTGCCTAAAGAGTTGATGGCAACCTCACTTCTTACTCCTCTGAATCTTGCTTGAGCAAGTCCATGTGAATTTCTGATATGACATCACATCCCGCCTTTACAGCTGCAAAAAAATTAAAGTGGATAAAAAGAAACTCTGAAAGATACTAAACCGGTAATATGTGACCAATACCACTGCCATGCTGTACATTTTTTATACAAATGATGTAGCCTATAAAAGAAACCCTGACACTGCTTCCTCTATGCTTTACTGACTCTGTGCTTCATCTAGTGATGTAGGCTACCGCAGCACTTAGTGTGATAAGCATGACTTTACAATTTGATATGAGGATGTTTCCAACATTCATTTGAATCCTAGAGTCCCACTTCCACATGTGAATATATTGTATAAGCAGTGTATATTTACAGTGTGAGATACATTACATTGTAGCTTTTAACAGAGTATTTTGCACTGTGTAACTTCTACCACTTTACTGTAGCCAAAGTGATGTTACTTCCTGTGTGGTCCTTCCTAAATGGTGATTGCATCATCAGTACTTTGTTTGTTCTCAGACAACAATAAAAGATGTGTATATATTGTTGTGTATTTCTGGCTTTCATATTATTATTATTACGTCATATTAATACAAACTTATTCAGACAAGTAAACTGCTCTGTGGAGGAAGTAGTAATTGTGTAGTATCGTCACTAGGTGGCACTGTACCAAGCAGATTTGTTAGCCACCATACCCACAGAATACTGACTGTGTGGATAATTACACTAAGAAAAAACATCTTTTAATCAATGTGAAATTACACATCTTTATCTGCAATATGACTGTGTTTGTTAGTATTACCTTCTCCACTGAAGAAAGGGTTTAAAGTGTTTATTGAAAATGCATAAAAGAAGTCCATGGCTGTCATGGGGGTTCACACAAAAAAGTTTCATTATATCGTTTCATCTTTTTAACAAATTACTTTGAGGTGTACTTACCAAAAACTGTTGTTAGTACATATAGTAAGTGCACTGTATACTGTTAAAGCGTCTGTACTTGTACTTTTGAAATCCAGTTGTGGTCATGATCTTTGATTCTTTAAAACAGAAGAAAGTACAGTTTGCTTTTTGTAGGTTTCTATTCTATTGCTTAATCTGGTCAAGTAACAATTTATACTGTCTGTCACTATGTCTAGAATTATGTGAAAAAATGCAGGGTTAATCTACATAAACTCAGTTTGCCCTCATCTTTCAACCCAATATAAACCAGTGATTTATTTTGAGTTTACTACACTCTTATTGTGCATGGTTAGTATTGTTGTTAAAGTTTAATGAATGTTCTATATCTAACATCTTATGTTACTCTTTTAAAATGAAGGCATTTACATAAGGAGGATCAATGCCAAGTTTTTTTGTCTGGAGGAAATGTTTCTCCTATTGTAAATAGTTCTACACCATTTTGAGTTTGGCGTACCTCCAAATATAGACCATCTCTAAACTATCTGGAAGAAAGCCTGGACCAATTACAGCGTGCTCACCTAGGACCAGTTGTAGGCTGAGTGCACACATTTTTCTTGGTAATATTACTCAAGCTGTGCCTAGGTCAGCACCAGTCAGCACTTTTTCCCCCCCTCTTGCAAGCTTTTCCATTCTCCCTCAGACTGTGACAAATACAAATGTGTTCTTTTAAGTACACAGACACTTCAGAAAGTGTCTTCAGTGGACAGCAGAGAAACAATACACCAATATAAGGCAGTTTCGTATCCCAAACTTTGTATTTAGAAAAGGCATCTGTAACTTCACATGACTGTCAGTTAATCTAATACCCGTGTGTCTGCAGCACGCTGCCAGTCAGGCGGGCTCCATTATCCTTATCTAGTTTGTTTGAAAAGAGGCTCCACTCAAACAGACGCCCACAAGCTTATTGTAACGAATAATCAGACAGGGAACAAAGACTCTTTGTTAGAGAAAAGGTTACATTGCAAATAGGCTGTAAAGTCTATTGTACATGTTATATACAATTCATCTGCACTGCAGTATCTCTTTTGTTTTGATTCAAACCTGTGGTGTGGTCTTCTACACTAACCACACTTGCTATGCTGTGGGGTAAATTTTCCATATGAACAGGCATTCATGACCTCACATGCCAATTCATGCTATATATACCCTCAGTGATGTGTATTTACCAGTATGCAACAGTCATATTGAATCTTCTGAAGTACTAAGAGAAAAATTAAAGCACTACCCTCCCAATCTACATCATTAACTCCCAGAGGAAATCACACCACATGCCTGAAATTAGTTTTTAAGACTCTTTATTAAGAGATTAATAATACAGATGGTCTGGTTATACTATACTATGCACATTTTAAAACTTTAAAAAAGGACATCTCACTATCACATTACTGTGGACCAGAGATATGAGAAGTTTATATACATCATAAAGAACACAGGTTTATATACTGAATGGAAAATACTTGTTTCAATAAAAACTACTCTGAATGTGACAAAAAAGGTATTCTATATTTAATACCAGTGTTAGATATTTAAAAAGGAGATATGCTGACAAACATCGGTTTTACTGGATTGTGCATCCATGACAAGCTGTGTAGACAGAACACATACTATACTGATGAGCCCCCTTTTGCAATCATCCACTTCTTGTTACACACATTATCTGTCATTGTTAGGTCCAACCACTAGGGGTCAGCACTGAGGCCTTTTTTGATCCTGGCCATGCGGACCTCTGCCATCAGCTCTTTGAGGTATTCAATCTCCCTGGCCATGGATTCAGCCTTCTCAGTCAGCTCCATGTTCTTCCTCTCCAGCACTTCATGCTCTGCCAGAAGTGATTCCTGCTCAGCTCTCTTCTTCTGACGGTAGCGAGTGGCAGCCGTCTTATTCTGCTCCATCTTCTTTAGTTTCTTGTTCTTCACCGCCTTCAAAGATGTCCTTTCCTCTCCACTTGCACCCGGGAGTGACTTTACTTTGACATTGGTGGCACTGGAGGAGGCTGGGCTGGCTTTATGTTTGGGTTCAGGGTATGGTCTGCTTCTGGAGGACCTTGGTGGAGGGGAGGCTGGAGGAGAGGAATGAATGACCTCTGAAGTGGTGGTTACAGTGGTTGTGGTGGTGATCCCAACTTCATCTTTGGGAGTCAGAACCAGGACGATGCGGGTTGGTGAAAGGGAGAGTACGAGTCTCGGGACTTGAGGGACCACAGAAGCTACAACTGGCTTCACCTCACTCTCTGAGACATCCACTTCACTGCCCAGGTCCAAGGTGTAGACTGGAGAGGAGGGAGAGTCAATCAAGGGGGAAGATGGGTCAGGGGAGGCAGGCTCAGATTTGATTTCCAACTCTTCTTGTGGCTCTGGGACACACAGAGAAGGGGAGGGGACCTCCTGCCTGTCGATGAGGACTTCAGGCTCAACTGCTGGAATGATAGGAGGATCTGAACAGACTGAGGGAAGAGTGGTGGGAGGAATACTTGGAGGAGAAGCAGTGGGAAGACTTGGGAGAGCAGGAGTTGAGAGAGCAGGTATTGGCAGGGAGTCAAGCTCCATGGGGCAATCCAGGGAGGCCAGGAGGTCTTCTGGAGAGCTGGGGGACTCTTCAGCAGGACTGCACGAGCCAATCAGAGAGTCCAGGTCAAATTCGCTCAGATCCACCCTTTCAGCCATCCAGTCCAGGTCACCGAACGCATCCTCTGTAAAGACAAATGAGGCACGATATTAATGAGCTATCGGCTTTTTCACTGTTACACTGGCACTGTGCTTAAAAGGCTACTTTCTGTTAATGAATATTAATTTACAGTCATTACCTTTGCCATAATCTGAGACTGTCTCGGTACATCTCAGCTGACCAGGGTGGCCCAACCAGGGGAGGGAGAGCAGGTCAGACTCAGTCCCGGCTTTGTCCCCATGGAGGAGGATGGCCGGCGGTGAGGGAGGAGGTGAGTAGAAGGGAGGAGGAGAGGAGGAAGACAGCGATGAGGAGGTGAGGGGTGACACAGGTGATGTGGCCCCCTCCATTGAGGTTCCTCCTCCTTCGTGTTGTTCTTCTTGGTCAGGGTGAAATAACAGGGAGCCCACGGCGTCAGCCATGGGAGAGGAAGGCTCCCAGAGAAGGGCCTCCATGTCTTCCAGGCCAAACTGTGAGTTTGTCATCATCATGGTCATAGTGGCTGTTGTTGGTCACAAATGGAGTGTGTGACGATGCTAGGAAAGCGTCGAACTCTTTTATGCTGTCGAATGCAGCAGTGCTGAGGGTTTCCACGTAGGACCTGAGGACAGGGGGAAAAGAAAACATTTGTGTTAAAAATTTGATCATCAATACTAAGAAAAATCTATTGTAGTAGATAAAACCCTAAAAAAAGCTGATAAAGATGAAAAAGGCTGGAAGATGTAGACTTCAAACTGTCAACACTAGTGATGTCACTGCACAAAACAGTAGTGTGGGTATGAAAATAATGATTCTGATGTCACACGGTAAAACCGCTCACATTTTAGCGCAACACTGCCCCCATCACTGCAATGCACCTGCAACACATCATGTGTTTCAACCCAGCTACGAGTCTTGTGACTCTGACGTCAGTGTGTTTGCCAATGGGGTCATACGGTCCACCGCCCTCCCTCACTAAAACACAGCCACATTTTTGTTCTCCATCCGCCCACAGTAAGCCGCCATTTTGACACAAAAGAGGAAACGAGCCATTTTCTTCACTGCCACGTTGGCACTTGATCGCGATAACAACTGAGTTTGATACAAATGTAGCAAATCTGTTCTCGACGATTAGACTGATACAATGTAGCGAAGACATTAGAGCCAATAAGAAAGTGTAACATTTCACTTTAGTGTCTGGTGTTGCGTCATCTAGATGGTTAATCCTTTTTATACAAACTACCGCTAAAAAGCTTAATTGTATTAAATTATAACTATCCCACTCTGTGTTTTTAAAATGAAATGTAAACGGTAAAACTAAATAACTGGAATTTATTTAAGGTCTGGTTTAACCACCGCTATAGGCCGGGCAGCTGTCATTGACCATATGTTACAAAAATAATACTTACGACATGTTGCTGAAGTAGAAGTGACTCAGTGCACTGGTTGGATGCACTGTTTTGTTGGCTGCTGCTAGGTCGCTGCACGCGTCTACACTGCCATTTCGGCAAAAAGTGCGATCTCCGACAATGCTGTTCCTTCGTTTCCTTGGGATGGAAAATGGCGTGTGGTGTGGCGCGGTGCTATTATAGAGCCAAAGATAGAACAGGAGGTATCCTTCCGCAGTGGTCATAATATCACTCCGCCTAGGTTTGCGACTATGCCACTTTCCACGCATGTTTACTGTCATCCTAAAAAGTAATCACTGGTACTAGACTTTACAAAGTGACGCAGTATTGTTTTTATTATTAATACAAGATTATTTGACTTATGAGAATAATTTCCATTAGTTCTCTTTATTACAATAATGACTGAACTACCCTTAAATACTGGCTTTAGTCAATCAGACATAGACAACAGAATAGGTTTTACAGTTATAGCATTTCTTTTAAATCAGAACACATGTTAAATAAGGCTTTTAATTCTGATGCATCTCTCTCTCTCTCTCACACACACACACACACACACACATAGGATACACACACACAAACACAGAGTTGTCTCTCTCAAGAAAACATTTCCCACATACAATTCAGGTGATCTAGTTCATCCTGCAGATTTTGAGCCAGCAGGCGAACTCTACCTGAAAACTTGCTCTTATTGGACTGCCTCAGCTTTTGATCATCCTTTACTTTAAAATACAGATCCATTTCCTTAGCAAATGCCTGAAGCAGTCTCTGAGATGACATCCCAGCTGTGTGTGCAACAGAAGTCCTCCCACCATTGTTCATGCTACTCCTAAACACAGACTGTGACAGATGTGCTATCTTCAGTGCGTCAGGCTGGGCTCCTGCCCTCTGTAACCTGGCAAGGTCATGCCTTCGCAGCTCATTCATCCCAGAAAGGATAAAATCCAGACAGCGTTCCATGTCAACAATATTTGCCATGTAGTCATTGACTAGTTTCTCAACTGTTGTCCTATTCGCAGTGTTGTTATTGGCCTTGGCAGCGTGGGCGCCCATGCCCCCAGCGGACGCCACCATACCTGCACCAACAGCTGTGGCAATCAGTGAGGCACCCATGGTCACAGGAGCTAAGGCAATACCCACCACTGCAGTCACCCCTCCCACAGCACCTGTGGTGCCTCCAGCAATACCCATGGTTTTGCTCTTCTTCTGCACCTTGTCCAGGTTGTCTGAGATGGAAGTAAACTCTGAGATCTTGACCCGCAGGATTTCATTGCGTTTCATCATGAGGAGGTTGTAGAGATGCAGGGCCTGTTTCACATTCATGGCTCTCTGATTAAATGACCTGCATAGGAAAGTAACAGAAAAGGCTTAACAAAAGTCTGTTTCTTGATCTAGCGCTAAATCTAGCTTTTGTTCAACTTCATATTAATTCTGAAATAGTTTAACCCATTAACTTCTATTGTCATATATAAGCTGTTACACAGAAGTTCATGTTGTAATTATGTATTTAGAAGTGTTCACCAGAAAATGACGCATCTAGTTCCACATCAAACCTGCATATTCTTAGGTATATTTGCTATGAAAAGGTATGAATTACACTTTAAAAAGAAATAGAGATATAATAACACAAAACTAATGGAGCCAAAATGACATTGCCAGTTCCCAAGTAGGAATTCACATGACAGTTTGTTACCTGATTTCCTCCTCTATACTGAGACCAAACAATGATGGAGCCATGTAATCAGATTCTGTTGAAATGTCAGCACAGAGACAGATTAGATATTGTACACTTTGATCTTCTTTGTTATTGAGGACACTGACATGTTTTTTTCACATTTCTTTTAAAATGAATTAATACACAAAATTGGCAGTCAGTATAATAAGAATGAAAAAGGAAAAGTTTGATGCTTCTTTCCTTGTTTAGTTTTCAATATCTATCTAGCAGAAGACATTTAATACTTACTTGACACTTTTTTCAACCATCTCAACATCCCATTCATCTCCTGAGAAAAAGAGAGTAGAGTAGATTTTATTCATGACGGTTTTGATATCACTCTCTGACTTCTAGCTGGTTGGTACTAAATCAAATGGTGCTCAATGGTGTTTGTTGGTAAAGGAGCAGGGCAAGTGAACCATTTAGTTCAGGTAAGGTTTACCTCTGTGTCCTCTGTGGTCTGTTGACGTGAAGAGGAACAGCGTCTTTGGTATTCTTCAGAGCGAAGTGTTGACCTCCCTCGTTTCTGGTACTGTTTCATAGAAATAGATCATGATAGATATCAGAAATCAAATAATGCACCCTATTGCCTAAATCTACAGACATATAATCTACTCAGTTTTTAAACTCCTTATCTCTAAAATCTAAACCACATATGCCTAGAAGTATTCTAATAATTAAATAATTATACCAACTAGTCAACATGTGAAGTTTAGAGTATATTCTGAGTATGTGTGTGTGTGTGTGCGTGCGTGTGTGTGTGTGTGTGTGTGTGTGTGTGTGTGTGTGTGTGTGTGCGCGCGCGCGTGTGCTTTTGTATCTGTCTCTCTCACCGTCTTATCATCATCCTCTGGCAGAATGTCCAGGTAGGAAGGATACTCTATCTCACTGTACACTGACTCCGATGGTGTCCTGATAATGACAGGTGGGGGTGGTGGGTTGAATGAGGGTGGTGGTGGTCTGGTCTATTATAGACAAACAAGATGAATTTGTTGCTTCACTTTATTGCTCAATACATTTGCTTTTCTCTACAAGATACTAATATTGACACCAATGGTTTCTGATGAATGAGCAGTAAATTAATGGTTTGTTGGATGTTTCTTCCTGACAATAAACCAAAAAACAGTCATTTTCATTTAATCTAGATGTTATTCTCTGGTATGATCATTTACATTGTCTGTAAATTTTCAGTGCAACTCCCGTCAAAAATGTTTTTCTTCTTGTTCCCACAGTTAGATGTTTGAGCGTCACAACAGAATGATGTGTGTGCAAAGTTTGACACTAGAAGGCTGTTTTTACATTCATCTGCTAAAGGCAGAAAGTTCCTCTGTGCTCTCCTTAAATCTGATTTTAAGGCCTATGAGAATGATTTGTGACATCACAACTACTTTGAAGCTGGTTGTGGTCCAGTATGAAACTTATACAATTGTGATGTGGGAATTTGAAGCCTCCAGTGAACAAACACTGACAATTAAGGAGGCAGCTTGTGTCTAGCAGTTGAACTTTAAAAATGAGCAATTTTATGTATTAATTGATACACAACACATAATTTTAAGATTTTTTTTTAACAAGTTAATTTAACTTTTTGTGGAAAAACCATGTCAGACAAATTAAAAAAAACAAACATTTAAAAACATGTCTGGAGGTGATCTTTAATACTGTGTGTCTAGAAAAACAATCATATCATCATTTTTCAAAAGGTCATGAATTATAAGTCATACAATGTCATGAAAATGCAATAGAGATAAGTAAACTGCTGTGCAGAATAAGGTGCTATGTGCTAAAAGGCTGAACTTTTCACAATATTGGTGCATAGGAGACTTGGGCATTCTAGGAACACGGCGGACCTGTTTATCAAGTTGATAATCAGAGCAAATCATTCTTTCTAATGACTTGCCTGAAAACCTTCAGATGAGAATATAGGGGCCACATATGATTCTTTTCAAACAAATTGTGAATTGCCAGTGATAGTTTGACAGCTACAACATCACACATACTCATGTGAGGCATGTCATGTTAGACTCAATTTCCTCAATTTCTCTGCTTCACACACACACACACACACACACGTACTAGTCTGCCCTCTAATAGGTTGATCGAAGCTGGTGCCATTTCTCATGTGATGTTGTGACATTTCACCAGTAAATAAACTGAACATGAATGTGTTGTGGCTGCTTGCAGTTTCTTCAGATCCTCCAGACTGTTCAGGTTATTAAAGCTCCTCTAGCCTCACTTGATAGTGGAGAAATTTGGGGTAGGGGTGATTGGTCAAAGTCTGTTTATGGCTCCAAAAACTCATGGGCGGGCCCTGCCAAAATCTGCGCTCCCTGTTGACTTAACTGTATTAAATGCATGAAAAAAGAGTGAAGTCTTACATATATGATTTTCCATGACGGCATGACAAACACACATGATACAGACGTTTTGTTGCTATTTTGGTACCTGTCCAAGCATGATTCATCATCTGTCATACCTGTGTAGGCGATGTTTCACAAGCTGAGGCAGAGGAAGGGAGGGTGGACTGCCTGAGTTGAGAAAGGTGAGGCGGTACTGCAGGTCTGTCAGTGTCTGCGGACTGAAAATCATAGACATTCACTTTGTGACACTATGGTTGAGTAATGCAATTGAGCATATCAAAACAATGAGTGTATTCTAACATTTCTATTTCCTATAACAGGTTGCTGAGCATTCATGCTGTTGATTGATGAGTTGGACTGATAATAGAAATAACAACCAAAGGTTTGACTAAAACTCTAATGTAATTTAGAGGTAATTTACCATTGCACCATACGTCCCCTATTGTATAAGGTTTCTGATTCAACTCAGAAATGACTGTCATTCACATTCAGATGTGTCTCAGAGGAGTCTGACATGTGTTGGAGAAATCTTAAGAGGAAGTGAAAAAATGAAACACGTCAGCCCTTACCTTGGATTTTACCAGGATTGCAGAAGTTTTTCTATCACCATAGATGGAGGGAGGAGGGGGGCGTTCAGGCCGAGGGCGAGTAGGAGGAGGAGGAGGAGGAAGTTGTATTTTCTCAGTAACCACTGAAGGCTAGAGAAATTAAGGAGGAAGTAAGTATCATTAATGTTGATAATCAACACATTAAGTTGGAAAAAGTTAAAAAATATTCTATGTAAATTTTGTACGTCATTGGCCATTATTTCATAAAACATATTTCTATTGTTAAAAACCATTATGATGCAAGCAAAGGTTTTAAAGGAATAGTTTGAGATTTGGTGAAATATGCTTATTTGCTTTCTTGCATGGTTAGGTGAGAAGATCAATTCTGCTTTCATATGTTAAATATGAAGCTTCAGCCAGTGGCTGGTTAGTTTATCTTACAGCTCACCTGACTTACTCCAAAGATAACAAAATCCCACACCTCTAAAGCTCTGATCAACATGTTATACATTGTTTGTTTAACTTCCTGTATCTGCTGGTTTCCTGGCAACCCCACAGTGATGACAAGACTTCAAAACATAAAATTGTATCAATCTTCTCATCCAGCTCTTGGCAAGAAAGCGAATAACCATATTTCCCAAAATGTCAAACTATGCCTTTAAGAGGTGTAATATTCATAATAATAACACACGTAGCAATCATTAAAAGAATAAAATTAAGCTCATTATTTTGATTAAAATATCGTATACCATCACAGTTGGCTCAGTATTTGAAGTCGTATAATATGAACTACTTCTGTTGACTGCTGCTGTGGGTTTACTGAAGGTCACACATTTGTTGATTGGTGGCTTAGGAGGAGGACGAACAGGACGAGGCCTCTTACTGTCTGCAGGGTGTTCATTATTTTGGGAACTCTGATCATAAATGGACATGGAAATTGCTTATTAATACATGCTATCATGAGTTAACCAGGTTTCAAAACCTTGTCAAACAACTGTTCAACTCACCGCTGCATTGCTAGATTCATCTACAGAGTCAACAGTCTTGTTGTTGTTGTTACTCTGGACATTTGGTTTTAACGTAGACCTGGGACGAGGTACAGGCTTAACTTTAACCTCTGACTGGCTTCCATCTGTGAGAGCAAGCTGGGAAAAAAAACAGAAGTTGAATGAACATTGTTAATAATGCATGTGACCTGCAACTATTGTATTAGAAGCATATGTAAACAGCTCAATAACAGCAATAAAGGGTTTAAAGGGAGCCCGTCAACTCTATGCCAAAAAGCACTGAAAGAGGAAAAACATCAGGTAAATTACAGGTAAGTCTCAGGATCTTTAGTTCCTCTAAAGATGGTAAAACATGATGGCATGCAAATACCAAAGTCTATTATTAGTTTTTACCGCCACATCCGGGTCTTCATAGATGGACTGTGGGATGTCACAGGAGCTGATAGCAGACGTCATCATGTGCTTTGTCCTTGGGGGTTTGGGCAGCTGTGGTGTTATATAATGACAGGAATGAATTCTCTACTATTAGAACTATCAGTCTAAGAGGTATTGCTACAATTGCACTGCAGCCTGTTACCACTATTCCCATAATCATAATAACTTTGTGCTATCCTTTACATTGTATATGGTTACATAAAGACATGTTACCAGAAACGCTCTTGTTATCTGTGATCTACCTGCAACCTTTCAGGTTTTTTTCTTGTCTGACTGACAGTTTGGTTCCTGTATCTCCAAACAGGAATGCAGGGGTGTAGTGGAGAAGTGTGTGTTATCATTCATGAAAATCTGCTGTATGTCTGCTTCATCCACAACTCAAAAATCAGATAGACAAACAGATTTTGACACAGGGGCCTCATGCTTTTTAGAAATTAAAGCAGAACCCACCTTAAAGCCTGAATCATATCAGTTGATATAGTGTTTTAACGGTGCATGTTACCACTCTTGTGAAGCTGTACCTTTCTGGCTTTGTTAGTAATCTAGACTGGCTTACCTTACTTTTAGTGGTAAACACATGTGAAAATTTGTGTATGGACAAGTTTAGCACCATGTGTCAATAAATAACAACAAGGCCTTTTTCAGTGAAGACATTTTGACATGTCACAGCAGGAAAAGCACAGATGTAAATAATCAAATTAATTCAATTAGCTGCTTCCAGGTATTGTGCATGCTGGCTCGCTGTCACACTGTTATGGCTGACTGGGACACTCAAATAGAAATAGAGTAATCCATGTGCTTTACCAGTTTGCATTACAGTTTACCTCAGATAATGCAAAAGTGCAGTTTTCATTAGTTTAAACTATTCTGTAAAGCCAGGGCAATGCAAAACTAAAGCATAAAATAATAAAAGAAAATATGCACTACCGGCTAAGTTTATAACCAGTAAATCATGACTTTGAAGGGAATAGATGAATGCATGTCAACAGTGACTTACTGCAAGACAGTAAATCAATTTTTTTTTCATCTGCTGTTGGAAGACAAGTTAAACTGGTGTTGCAACACGCAATTAAATTATCAAATCCAAAAAAGAAATATAATTGAAATGTATTGAGAAAATTGAATGAGAAACCAGTTGAGGAGAGATCAGCATTGTTTGCAAAAATCTTCCTCATGCACGTGCATGAACTGGTAAAACCCCTCGCAATAATAATACAGAACTCCTCAGCATAATTCATTAGACACAAATTGTGTTTATAACATATGTTTATAGTCAATTATAGGCTAAAATATTTTATCAGAACAATATTTGAACAGTTGTTGGAGTATGATAGCAAGACATTTTAAGCTTTTCAAGCAAACTCATTATCACTGGTCTCTCCCATTAAACTGTATGTCTGCTTAGAGTCTTCTGAGGTGCTCTGATTGTACCCACTTGCTGCTATTTAAGCTTACTTAGCTTACTGGATGATTTATTGTGTAATCTAATAACATAGAGTTTCAGTTGTAATATGAAATGTGTTCAGGTCATCTTTTCAGTGAATTGGTGGTACATGTAAATCACATGTGAGGTGCCACACTAGCATGTGCCTGAATCTCTGAATGAGACTGGTGGGAGAACGTACAAGAAGGTGACAAAACCAGAATCATCCAACCTTTGGCCCAGCTCTCTTCTAAAACATATATTTGAGTATTCATATACAATAGAAAGAGTTGGCTCTTACCGTCATGGTCCAGTTTAGTCCACTCTATGTAACTGTAATGTTTTATCTTCGATTATGGATCCAATAAAAGAAGTAGCTCAAGATTTCTCCCATGCATGTACTCCTGGCCTGTACTCCTGTCGGGCCAGGATGCCATAGATGCCTGCTCCTCCCTCTCTGTCCTTGTTCTCTCTGTCTCTTTCTCTGTCATCAAGTCTAAACAGACCTAAAGGTGTGTGATTTCCTCACAACGTCACAACAACGAAAAAATGTGTGGGTGGACTTTCTTTTTTTGCCATATACACATAAACAGAGGAGTGGAAAGAACGCCAATATATGTCAACATGGTCATTCAGACAAATACACACACACAAAGGTGTTTTTGTCATTTTGATATTGCATCCACTTGCATTAATTAACTGGAGACTTACCCTAACTTTAACCATAACCTCTACATGCCAAACATCCACCCTGACCGTAAACTCAAACTAAACTTAACCTATAAACTTGACCATAAATCAAGTCTCATCTCTAAAGTTTAATGGTTTTCATTGTGGGGACCAGCTTTTCTTGTTGTCAACAGCCTGAAGTCTGATTGATGATGATGGATGACGTTTTGTGAATGTGAACTTTTTGTACGTAAGTCAGAGTGTTGGTTTTCCTATGTGGTTTTTTTTTTTTTCTGAAACTTGTCCGACAGGCCAGGTGAGTGACTGTTTTGTAATCTTATCTGCCCTCATGCTTTGTCATGATCAGAAGAAGCAGTTTGTTGGATAGTGTTTTGATTTAAAGCTCTTATATTGTCACTTATACTTGCATGTTATTACTGAGGCCTTAAGAAAGTAATTCCACCAGCTCATAAGCTATAATGTCTTAATTCAAAGGTGAATTTATATATTTTTTTTTTTTGTTTGTTTGATGCCTTCATTTCAATAGTGGATGGTGACAGGGAATGAGGAGAGACGGAGGAGGTATGACATGTAGCAATGGTCCCACATCAGGCTCAAGCACCCTTGAGGAACTTTGTAAAGTCTGAGAAAATAACCCTTGTGATGTCATCAGGCTTATCTCAGTTTGGGATTGGAGATAACTTTTTTTAACAGAAAGTCTTTGTTAGTGAGCTGCATTATGGGAAGTGTAGGGTCCAGTACTTTTACAGCTTGACTATGATGGGACTTAAAATAAAAACTTGGCCTCTGTTGCATCGATATTGAACTTTTTTTTTTTTTTTTAAAAAACGATCTGTTTCTTTCAAGGCCCAATAACATGCAATTTTAATATCAAAGGAAAGGTTCACAATTTTTCATGTCTGTCTTAAAACAACAGTCAGGTGCTGAAATAAACACTGGCATGTTTTTCTTGCTGTAATCCTGTTCATACTGGCCTTTATCATGCACTTTCAATGCAAGTGATAGCAGACAAAATCCACAGCCCTCCCTCTTGTTCAAAAATGTATTTAAAAGTTTATTTGAAGCTAATATATGGCTTCAGTCTTCCAAATTAGTGAAATTAAGTCAATATCTGTTAGCCAAGTTCACTCTTTTTGTTATGATCCTTCCACTGCATTTGAACAGGAAAACACTGTTGAGACATAAAGAGGGATTTTTATACTAAAAAGACTGTAACTGTGTAAGATATCTACTTTATTTGACAAACTCAGATGGCTAAAACCTCATATTATCTTCAGATCAACTTTTAAATGCATTTTTGCTTAAAATATGATCTGTGGATTTCGTCCCCCATCACTTGCATTGAAAGTGCATTATGAAGAGATCTTTTAATGGTCACTATGAAGAGCAGGAATAATTACAGCAAACGAAACCTGTGTCAATGTTCATATGGGCAGCTGAATATCAAGACCAAGTGGAATGAAAAGTTGCATTTTCTTTCCTCTGGCTGCAAGAATTTCATATAGACATATAACATCTGGCATTCAACAAACTGTTTAAAGTATGTTTTCTATTATGAGAAACCTTTTCTCAGCTGGGTTTGCAAACATTTACACAGCGTGTTAGTATGCGATTTATCATTCATTTCACTCCCACATCACAACTCGTGACCCTTCAGAGATCTAGTGCACTGGTTTATAATGACGGATGATGGCCATTGGCTTCGACCAATAACAACACCTGACTGATTATTTTCCTCCAATCGGAGGCGTCCACAGCGGGGGGAAACCGAGTGAATACGGACATTGCCGAAGCACATTTAACCTCCTGCGTCAGTTGAAATAGTGGTTTGTGTTTGAGCGCCTGCTAGAATCGGAAACATTTTAAAAGTGTCTTTTTACTCTTCGAGGACAGAGATGACACGGCCGGAGATATTTTATATCCTCGGGGCGTTGCTGGTAACACAAAGCGTTGCCATCATAAGGTAAATACAGTTTGTCAGCTGCCAACTTAAGGCAAAACATAATATGACAATGTGTGCTTATATTACACTTTAGACAATATCACACTTCTGGGGAAAGAAAGGCATCATTGAGTGTAGATTAATGTATACGTGTGTGTTAAATCCTCATGCTGTTCTCTTGCACAGTTAATTAGCTTCAGGTGTGTCCAATTCATGTGCGAATTATTCACCTTGAATAATAACACCGGTGCGTTTCAAATTATGTTTGCCGATAACTGTACACTTTGTGCAGTTGCAAGATTTGCATCCAAGTCCGATAGCTCTGAATCAGGAAGTAGCCGTTTTGCGCGTATGCATAGAACACGCGCGCATTGTTGTGACAGTGACATTTAATCTAATATGTTATTCCCCTAACTAACAGAGTTCCCCTTCATAAGACAAGAAGCCTACGCCGCCTGATGAGCGACAATGGGATGTCTCTGGAGCAACTTCGGGCTTTGGCAAAGACTGGTGATGCACCAGACAGCTCTCCCTCCCCCAACGTTCCTGTAGAGAGACTCACTAATTTCATGGATGTATGTATACCACACAGTCTATGACGTATACCCACTACTTCAATTAGTAGTTAAACTCAAAATGGCCATTGAGTCATCATCCAGTGAGGATGCCCATTTTGTTGCATCCTCATAGGAGGGAGTTCCAAATGCGTAAAATGTCAACACACTTCTCCACTAGTGCAGCATAATTCAAGAGTTTTGTAGTCAAACAATGTACTGTGAGTCAACGAAGTTCCAAAAGTTCAATATTTGAGCATTCCCAGTGAGAAAAGGGAGGGAATGACAAAGTAAATATTAGACATTGGCATAGGTTCAACATCATGGGTTTATTTTTTATTTATTTTACCTTCCTTATATTTTGTTTGTTATTTTAAATGACTTGTAAGAAGGTTGAGACAGAACCAGAAAGACTAGATCATCAAATGAGACAGAGATGTGAATGTTGTTAATTACACGTCTGCTTTCCTGCTGTAGTTTCAAACATCTGTTGTGAAAATTGCCTGTATGTGTTGTTAAATGTTAAAATCTTTGTTCTGATTGTCTCCTCAGGCCCAGTACTATGGGGCGATCAGTATTGGCACCCCTCCACAGGAATTCACTGTGCTGTTTGACACCGGCTCCTCTAACCTCTGGGTCCCCTCCATTCACTGCTCCTTCATCGATTTGGCCTGCTGTGAGTTTGCTTTTTGGGAAACTGACTCCTTCAACATGTTATATACTGTGTGTGTGCAGTTTTATGGAACATGCTGCTGTTTTTCTCAAATGGTAGTGACTAAAATATCTCACTTTTCTTTCTTGTTACCTAAGATGTGCATGCAATCATTTTGCATTTTTAACCACAGGGAGGTCAGCATTCCTACAGTCCATGACATCTGTATGTTTTCATTTTGTCATCTCTCATTAGGGCTTCATCATCGTTACAACTCAAAGAAGTCAAGCACGTACGTTCAGAATGGCACAAAGTTTGCCATCCGGTACGGCAGAGGCAGCTTGTCTGGCTTCATCAGCGGAGACACTGTCTCTGTGAGTTTGAGAAACGCTCACGCGCATTCCCTCCCTCACTCTGTCACATAGCCCATTTTGTTCAACTGCATTCCACGATTTTGCTGGTCATGCCGTTCCTATCATTTCATTAGAAGACTTTTTTCCTATTTGTGTTGACTTCTCGCCCCACTTTCTTTGCCCTGTGCTCGCAGGTTGCAGGCCTGGCTGTACCTGGCCAGCAGTTTGGTGAAGCAGTGAAACAGCCTGGCATCACATTCGCAGTCGCACGGTTCGATGGGGTCTTGGGCATGGCATACCCCTCCATATCAGTAGCTGGTGTCACCCCAGTGTTTGACACAGCCATGGCTGCCAAGCTGCTGCCCCAGAACATCTTCTCTTTTTACATAAACAGGTTGGTTTCTGAAGTATTTATAATAAAAAAATTTCATTGTATTCAGCCAGCTGTTGGATCACTGCCCTCTGTACTGGCGTGTTTGTTGAGATACAGAATTATGCTTCTCCGTACCTTCATTCTTAGAGACCAGACAGCAGCGGTAGGAGGGGAGCTGATGCTGGGTGGGACAGATCCTCAGTACTACACCGGAGACCTGCACTATGTCAATGTTACACGCAAGGCCTACTGGCAGATTAAGATGAACGGGTGAGGAAAAACCCTGTGTGGCACATGAGAAATATGAATGTACATGTACACATTAAATTAGACGTTATTACTAAATTTATTAGGATTTCCCCTCAAAAGAACTTGGAAATATGCAAATAAAGGGGTTTTATTTTTTCCATTAAAATTTTCAGTTCTGCATTACAGTAACTTGATGACGTGTTTCTGAGCAGGTGCACCAATTGCCTGCCAAGCTGCCCTGTGATGAAAGTGAACTGAGGACTCCTGTGTCTCTTGTCTCACCCTGCTACTCCCTCTCTAACCTGCCCCCACAGAGTTGAAGTTGGCAACCAACTGACTCTCTGCAAAGCCGGTTGCCAGGCGATTGTTGACACGGGAACGTCCCTAATCGTAGGTCCCGTGGAGGAAGTCAGAGCACTGCAGAAAGCCATTGGAGCTCTGCCCCTGCTGATGGGAGAGGTAGATATATTTTGTAAACTGTGCAGTATCTTGACAAAGCTCACTTTAGTTTTGATTGATCATTTCAGTATATTCTCCTCTCCCTCTGTAGTACTTGATTGACTGTAAGAAGATCCCATCTCTCCCTGTCATCTCCTTCAACATTGGAGGGAAGATGCTTAACCTGACTGGAGAGGATTATGTCATGAAGGTAGAGACACTTACGTCACATGGTTGACTTTCACTTTAGTTTTGTCACTGTCAACTTTTAACCAACATTTGAAAACCTTTCCTTCCATGATCACCAAATGTACATGTAAAAGTTTTCAAATTATTTGATGGGCTGATGATGATGTACAATATACACTGTTATATAACATCTAATTTGTGAGGCCAATTAATGGTTGCGTATTGGACCTCATTTTACTGGCATGTTTCAAATATTCTGTCTCCCTGATGTATGTAGCTATAGGTGGACAAAACATTGCAGTAGACTGCATTAGAGTGCACAGGTGTATCTAATAAACTGAATTTTAACTTGTATATCCTGGCTGACACAAAATGACTGATATTCTACCTTAATACAACATTAACTTGTCCCTATGTACATAAAGAAGTTATCAGTCTCTGTATTAGTCATGTTTTAACATGATTACTATTTAAAGGGGACCTATTATCCTCATTACCAGCTCTATATTTTTATTCTGGGACTCCACTAGAGTAGCTTTGCATGATTCACAGTTTTAAAAAAAATCCTTATTTATCTTATACTGGCCCTTTTATGCAGCCCCTCAGTTCAGCCTCTGTCCGAAACAGGCTGCTCTAGCTCCTGTCTCTTTAAGGCCCCCCTCCCAATGAGTCCACTCTGTTCTGATTGGTTAGCTTCTGGAAGCTGTATCACAGGCTTCTTCTACTGGCTACGTAAGGCTATGTAAACAAACTATTGTAGCAGGATTTCATTTCTTTTTCTCCTTCTTTACTCGAAACGTCAACTTCTCAAATCCATCCATACTTGTTTGAGCCCAAATCCGATCCGGAATATGAGGGTGGACAGCACAAACATCTGTAGCAACAAAGATTACAGCAAGACGTCTCTGTTTGGTAAATCTTACGCTCATTACCTGCTTATTGTGTGATAAAGCAGTATAAGTTACGTGTGGGAAATGTGCTAAAATGCAGACTAAAGAGGAAAACGTCCTCAGTGAGGAAATAACAAAGGTAACGTAGCTAGTAAAATGTTAGTCTGCTGTTGCCAAATGACTGTATAGCATCTCCCTGCACCGTTCGTGCTGTGCCTGGAGCAAATAACCATATAAAGAAATCTGTTACGAGTTGACGTCAGCTCATCTCGAAAGTAGAAAACACTGTTGGAAACCGAGCGTTCAGAGCAGTCTGAAGCCTGAGCTTTCTGCTCACAGGGATTACTTGTACATACGTTTACCTCTTTATTTGAAACTTTGGCCACATTGAACATGAACATCCGACATTTTAACACACACATTTTAACAAAATGCATAAAAATAATGCACTTCAAAGTTAGCTGAAGCTAATATGAGGTTTCAACAGTCTAAATTAGTCCAATTACGTGGAAATCTTCAAAAGTCACTTATTTTAATGCAAAATTCCCTCTTCATTTCCACATAATGTGTTTCTTTGCTGAGTCGTAGTGGAGGCAAAATAATAAAAAGATGATATACGCACGGCTGCTCATATTAGCTTTATTAAACTTTAACCCTGTGAACCCCAAACCATCAAATAATTGCCAGAAAATTCTAATTCTTTGAAAATGGAGAGTTTATTGGACCTTCTGACAAATTAAAAACACATAAGAAATTAACTAACTCTTTGCATATATGAGCTTTGTTTTGTATCATATTTGATACATATTTAACAAACCCACCAACAAGGCCAAAAGGAAAAGAACTTTTCAGTTAGTTTGGTTCATTGTTTGTTTCACAACCTCTTTATTTTGCAATGTGGCAGGCAAGAAAACAGTTTCTGTTCTTGTACGGGCAAAGATGGACTTCACATTTCCCACTGTAGACATTGGAGAAGTGCAGTGCTTGCATTTCTGTCAGGTTTCCCATGTAGGGAAATGATCAGTGTCGTCCTTTCTCACATCAGGGGTCACACTAGAGGTTGGCCTTTTGCGGGGAGGTGTTCCTACTGCTTCTGGAGAGGATAGTTGTCTGCCACACTTAATTTTTGCCCTTTCCTGCACTTGTGAGTGACTTGTCAACAGTAGCCTGAAACCTTCACATGGCCATGGGTTTCTGCCTGGGCTTCAGTTTCTTCTTGTCTCTTCTGTAGAGGGTCCATGTATTGATTACTGGCACCAACTGTACATATACTGTCTTCAGGATCTGAAGTTGAACGTGTAAAGTTCGATAGCATATCAAGGAGTCCATTCCTCTTCATCATCATCATCTTCCCCTAACTGCTCCATTTCACTTGAATCACCGTCCATAATCATCTTCAGGACGTCTTCAACATCGTGCCTCTTTGCCATCTCAAAATAGACACCAAAAACAAATTGTTGTGTATTTCTTCTCTGAATTGGTCAGTTTTTAGTGAATATCAATGAGTAAAGGACAATTATTAGCAAGTGAGCCATGGCAACATCCAACTAGTCATTGATCATCAAGATACAGCAGGTTGCATATATTAAAAAAAATAAGATATCCCCCCAATGGAGTCTAGACACTGGTGGTGATGATGAATATTTGGATCTGGATGATGAGGAGAGGAGCGGCTTCTGGTGATCTCGGACCTGGCGCTGATGTGATGAAGTGGAGGTGAATGGGGTGGCAGAGGGTCGCGATGATTTGTACTGAAATGACAGCTGACAACAACAGAGAGAAGAACAGATTTAAAGTTGGGCAACTAAGGCGTGATTGGCTGATGTAAATTGTGGCAGAATCTTATTTGTTAACTAAAAGTAACGACCCTAATCAGCGGTAGGAGAAAGGGAGAGAAATGAGAATGAATGAGTGATAGTCTTCCTGCTTGAACTTATTCTAAGCTCCATTTTACTATAAAACAAGTTACAAAACATTAAGTAATTATATGTTGCACTTAGAACAATTAGAATATTTTTCTAACCTTTTTCAAAATTGGCAAAAATATTCATGGAAACCACATGTGTGTCACTAATTGACGATGTCTCAATTGTCGTTGAAACTGTATCATTTCATCATCATCAGAGAGTATTGAGTTAGTTAGTTTTTAGTTTTCTTACTGTAAAATGTCCAGCTTGGTAAGTATCTTGGTGACAAAGGTCACAAAAACAAATCTATGGGACCTGTATCAAGAGTGTTTGTTAAACTATCGGCCAATATATTATGTTTGTTTGTTTGTTTCGTTTTTTTAACTCCCAAATATCTATCAGTATATGCCTCACAAATCCAGTATCTGTCGGGGTATAGTACATATACCTAGAAAAAAAGTGTGAACCCGTCCTTTAAACATCCTTGCTAAACTGATTAGTATTTTGCTTTTGCTGACAATGAGAATCTTTCTCATCTAATGCAGGAGTCTCAGATGGGTATGTCAATCTGTCTGTCGGGCTTCATGGCCATGGATATCCCGCCTCCTGCAGGCCCCCTGTGGATCCTGGGAGACGTATTCATCGGGAAGTACTACACTGTGTTCGACAGGAACGCCGATCGTGTGGGGTTTGCTCCTGCCAAGTAGTTACTGAACACTGTTTATTGATATTGGTTGCACGTCTTGACTTTAAATATCAAACCCAGCAAAGCAAAATTTTGTCAAACTTGCATCATTTGATTTGCTGGAGTCAAACGCATCCTATGGTCGTTGTATGTTACTGCAAGGCCTGGCCTGCCACCTAAATGTCTCATATCTGCTCACAATATACATGAGAAACTGGCTCACTGGAAAGTTTCTCAAGTATGAATTGTATATTTAATGGTCATTATCACACATTGAGAAAGTAGTGCAAATGTGTTCTGCCACTGAACAAAGGGACAGCTTCAGTTTGTTGCACTTCTGTGAAGCTGCTTATGATTCTTGAGCTTTAAAATGACATTTTATATTCAATCAGAATTATGCATTTGAGCTATTTATGCTGTTTAATATAAGTAATTTTGTTACAAATACACCTCAAATTTTTGAATGTAACCTTTCTTTTCAAGCATCTGAACCACACTTCTAGTTTCCGATGTCTAATAATTTCATCATTAAAGCCTCATTTACACTTTACATGAAAATTCCAAGTATCTCAGGATATTTCTTTTTAATATTGCAATGTTAATTTTATTATCTCACAAAATAAAAGTTTTGATTGTCAAATGGTGGAAAGATTGAGTTTATTGAAGTGGAATCTGCCTCACAGTGAAATCAGTCATTTGAGATTTATTGGATCTTTGATCTCTATTTCAAGGAAGAAAAGACAACCATACAGAAAGTAATTTGTAACATTTAATGAAGTATACAAAGTGCTGCAGCGTTCAGCTCCAGAGCCAAACTTAAAAAAAAAAAAAAAAAAAAAGCTTGGGGGCAAAATACACAGCATGCAACACAGCATATGGCTAGTATGAACTCCACAAGGTAGAGGTAGTGATCTACTTTGGGTTTTGTTTTACAATAACTTAACAAACGTGGCACAGTGACTCCCCTCACTTCACACAGTAGTCATATGTAGCATAAAGTAGGTCTGCAAAGGAAGACTCTTAATATGCACACAAAGATCTATTAAGACCCACTGCGGATTCATTTTCTATCAGTACATCCAGAACAAAGCACTTAATGAAGCACAACAAGTGGTACATTACATGTTGAATTGAATCATTGCAAATAAATAATCTCTTTTTGGTTACAAATGTACAATAAATACAAAAATATTCACCTGTTTCTCAGTCATTATATGGATGATTATTTAACTGGATGCACAACAGAACTATAAACAACCCAAATCCCTCCATACTGTACACTAAACAAACAGTGGGCTGAGGACTGAGGGGACACTTGCTCCTTATCACTGCATTTCTCCATTCTAAGGCTAAAAGTGAGAACAAAAAGCAGCCATGTGATTATTTTGGTCATCATATTTTGAGTAGTAATTTAGAGAGAATATGTAATAAAATCCACTTGACAGTCTGGCAGCTATTGTATTGTTGTCAGTCCACCTATTGTCACTTGCAATGCAATGACAGTGAACTGACATGACTTCATAAATTGTGCAGCTAAATTCTGGGTTGTAAATGTATGAAGCTACACTGAATGCTAGGCTAATCTAACACCAGAAACTTTGACTCTCAAAGCTGCTGTTATAACGGAACATCTATGACCCCCTTGATCAGATCACGATCTAAAAGAGAATAGCACCTGTAATCTATTAATATACAAGCAGACCTGACAGGCAGAAGCAGTCTGGTAGTAGTGTTCGTCACCACAGGTCTTGTGTTGGTACTGTAAAGGTTCATGCACAGCGCCAGAGCTGAGCACTAATATGACCTGTGTGACATGGTCTGTTACTGCACTAATCCACGTCTGGCTACCTACGCAAGACAGACCGGGCCAGATCTGCACATCTAAGTTAATCAGGGTTGAACATGGAGTCAACTCGTGCACAAGTGTGCGCACAGATATACACATAAGGTCCTACAGAGGTAACGGGCTGCGCACACTAAATGAAATCAGGCCAGAAGCTGATTGCCAAGTTAATACTGAGACTAATACACCAAATGACAAACTCACAAAACCTGCTTATGCAGGGCAGTACCAACCATGTTTACAGCAGTGTGCTGTTGGTAATTCTGATACTGCAGTGGGACAGTAGCTGAAGAACTATAATCCAGCCAAAAGTATTCCCTTGCTACAAAGATCTACCCACCCAGTACCAACAAGTGTATGCAACCCATATTGAAAACTGTTGAATTCATCTAGAGGAAAGAGGATCTGAATTACTTATGATACTTAAGACAACAAAGTTTACACTGCTGCACGCCAAGATTGCATATTACTGATTTGATGACAAGTAACAAGCAAAAACCAGCAGACAACAGACACTTGAAGTCAAACAGCTTCACTTTTGACCAACTTTCATTGCAAATCTACTGAGGGAAAAATGAACATTTTAACAGTGCAAAATAACCCGTGATGGAGGTTGTACAAGACAATAATAATTGGTTAATAAAGCGCATCAGACCTGTGCAACAAATGTTGGACTGGAGGAGAAACCTCTTTTTCTTAAGAGCAAACAAAGAGCAGCTCTGTGTCAGACAGATTACCATCCAGTCACAAGGAAATATTTTCTGTTCAGGCCAAAATAGTTGTATGACAAAATGATGATGGTGCTGTGATTTTGTTCAATGCATATTTCCACAAATGGTAGGGTATTCTATTTGTGAATGTATATTCAATTTTATATCAGATTCGTGGCTGAATGGCATGGAATTAGAAATATCAGAGGCAGACATCAACAAGTGTATATTCACCTTGATTCGGTAGCTAACACATGCAAGCCGCAAACACTCCAAACACAGCCTAATGTTTGTTTTCACATATATCTGGAAACATGTAAAGCATTCATCTTGAACACAGCCACTGTATTAATGAAGTTTTTCTTACAAAACCTTGATAAATAAAAATTGAACTCTATCAAAGCTCATCTCTTAACTCAAGAATGTTGAGTCCTTCAGGCTGATCAATTTGTCAACAATTTATTAGCTTTTGGGTTGGCATACACACAATCAACATTACATTCTATCTCTTGACACAGTGGTACGGACCCATCTCACCACAGAGTAAACACTGTAACCATGGTTACCTTAATCTGTCCCCCAACCAGTTTAAAAGAGGTCAGATATAATGCAGAGGTACATACTGCATCTCAATCTCCCCAATTGAATCCCTCCATCTTGATTCATTTGGTCCTAACAGCATTCCTGCTCTTAACTTCATTAATACAATGGCTTTAGTGAGAGCCATGAACTCAAATTGGCCTTCACTTTCATCTGAGATTAAAATTAGATATTTGGATGATTACATCTCACATCACATACAGCTTTCATGTCAAGAGTCAACTGCTACTGCACATGTTCTCACAGATGTTTGCGAGGACGCATTTAAGAATGAAGAGAGCATGTGTTTTAGGAGAGAGGATGATTCCATGCAGCTGTTTTGTTTTTGTTTTTTTTAAGGAACATCGTTATGGCTCGAGGTCATCATTGACCACAAAAGCAGTGGTTGACTTTTCTTTGACAGTTCATATAGGAAGTTGTCAGGGATCAGGTGCCACAGCAGTTCTCAGAAGCCCCTCAGGATCTGAGAGTGCACAGTAGAGCGTATATCCAAGCTCATCCACTTCCAGTTCAGTCAACTCACAGAATAAGTTAACTTTTGGGCTGAGGGCACAGGGCAGCCTCCCGGCCTCTAGGTGCCCCACTAGCGCTCGTAGCAGCTGAAGGAAGCGGTCGGCCAGCGCTTCCTGGGTCCAGTCACCTTCTTTTTCGCTCAGCAGCAAGATGGCGTTGGTGAGCTGACTGGCGTTGAGCCGGTTAAGGGCAGGGTTGAGCTTGCACATGGCCTTCGCCACCTTCAGGCAAGCGCATCGACAGCCTCCGTCCTCCTGATCCAAGGCCCTGAGCCGCGCCGTCTCCGCCACACGGAAGCTCTGCCGCCAGAGGTTTTCATGGCGCTCTGCAGCAAGCCGATGCGGTTTGGCGATCAGCGAGGTTCCATCCTCCATCACAAGTAATGGTAGAAAGTCCACATACAGCTTCCGGTTCGTCTCGTACTGCACCTCCAGGGTCAGTGTTTCTGAGGGAACCACAGGACGGATGACGTAGTCGAGGACGCTCCCTATAGCTGGCCAGTTGATAGAGCCAGCCACAAGCTTATCAAAGACCTCGAGGACTGATTTAGGGGAGAGGTAACCTCCAACCATGCAACGGTCCCAGTAGCTGCTGTTCCGTGGGAAATATTCCAAATTCTCCCTGCGGACCAACCAGAAACCTGGGACATTCATGATGGTATCCTCCCCAGGGATGGACGACCACAGGTTCTTCTCCAAGATTAGAGGCACCATCAGCTGGGCGTGGTCTGCTGTCACCACCTATGAGAAGGAGGAAGGGGGAATAAAAAAAAAAGTTTTAATCAAATCAATATGTCGAAGAAACCTCCTATATCTTAAAATGTGTGTAACCTCTTACCTGCAGGTCATCATACAGACTGCCACTCAGGTACATCTCCCTGAGCGGCATGTCAGGCAGTTTGGCATGAAGGAACACTCTGAGCTCAGCACAGATGTCCAGCGCTGCCCTCCTGGCCGTAGCCTGCTCTTCAGTAGGGATGTTCACGTTATTCTGATAGAAGTCCCACAGATGTTCTTGCAGGGACAGACGCATCCGGGCCCGCAGCAGGTCTGACTCAGTGGCTCCACTGCCTCCCACAGCAGCTCGACCCATAGCCCTCCGCAGACAGTCTGGGGAGCAAATGAAAGTTTAAAATGCGGCTCTATTATATGCTGTTGCATAGAAGTAAGTTTTGTGATTTTTTTTCTTCTCCAATGTTTAAGAGAATGACTTTTGAAGGGGAGGCAATGGGTAAAGTTGCAAAAGATCTAAGAGGGAAATCTAAAAACTGACTAAATTTAATCTACAAAGACTAATTCAAGGGGTGTTCTACAGTACCTGAGAGACCAGCAATTATTAAAAACAGCAGCAAAAACATATCAAACTAATAAAAAAAAATAGCTGGGTGACTAACTACAGCGCTTTAGAGAGACAACACCCACTGTAAAGGAAGAGCAAGAATCCTCCAAATAGGCTGTCTGTCAACGGATAAAAAAAACTTAACAGCAGCAGACTGAAGTCTAAACCAAAAATGTAGCTTGTCAACATAACTTGAAAAGACACTTGAAACCATTATGTAGAAATAATTTAATGTAATATAACTTTTATAATTGGTTTTCCTCACCTGGTTCAAAAGAATGTGAGGAGGTGGGCAGAGACTGCAGCGACCTGCTAACTGTGGACTTCATGTCATGGTTCAGTACCCGAGGTGACGAACCCATCCAGGTGGGCTCCTCCCAGCTCCTCTTTCCTGTCTGCTCCATCTTGGTGGGGCTAGTGGGAGCACTTATGGCACGGTCGTACATCTGCACAACAAAGTGTGCACATTGTATGTGTTGGAATGGATGCTTAAGTAAGAGCGTTTTTTCCCCCCTTAATCACACATGAGAGTGTGGGGTACGGGGATAAATACTGACAACACTTACTCTTTTGACAGCCAGTGTTGCAATCCCAAGCATGGCTGCTCCCCCCACCCCCAGCACAAGCTTGGCATTGGAAAGCATGAAGTCAATGGCTGTGCCAATCCCATTGTCATCTTTCTTCCCTTTACGGTCTCCATTCACCCCTGCCATCCTGCTGCTGAAAACAGAGGAAGTAAAGAAGGAGAGTAAGACACATGAGGACATTGGCAGGAAGAGGAACTTAACTCAGAGGCTGCAACATACAGTATGTTGGTAACCTCTTCTTCTCAAGTTTAGCAATGTTGCGCAAACAGCTGTGACATCTCTTCAACCTCTCAATCAGCACTGATCTCATACCAGCAGATGGAAGATCAATGAACAGCCACATGACCCATGATCTTTGCCCCGTCCTACGAATCTAAATTAGCCACCATCCCCCATAAAGAATGTCCCAGGTCTAAAAATGTTCACAACTGACATAAGTATTGTCTTAATTGTAGACCCACCTGGGAGATACACCTCCAGATGACCTTTAACCCACCTCCAGATGACCTGTAACCCCTTCCCCCTACATAAGCCCACCCAATCGGCTGTTGAGGAAGAACTGGCCCCTCTTCAGTGCGTCCTCCTTATCTTCAGCTACCGTCAGGGCTTGGCAGCGGCGAAATTCGCGAGCCACAGCGCGACGGTAGTAATTACGGTCAGTGTACTGAAGATGACGCCCTGCACGGAGCAGCGCCCGATACAGCTCCAGCACGGCACTGCGAGACCAGCCGCCCATTAGGGACCACACATGGAGAGGGGGGACACCCTGGCACCTGGGCAGAGGAAAGCAGAAGTTATGTGATGAAGGAACTGAAGTTTAAAGATATGGCAGTTGCATCACTTTTTGTGGAAATGAGCAACTCAGGGTGACACAATCGCAATATCCTAGAGCTCAGTGACACCCTAAGGCCAAAAAAGAATGATCACAGTGGTTCAATGGGAATCAGTAGATGTGGAAGGGATCGATGATCATGTGTACAACTGCAACAATTGGTCGATTAATCGAATAGATGATTTTTCGACTAATTGTTGAATATTGACAAATATTTTGAAAACTGATTTATCGTTAAAGTAATTTTACAGCAAAAAAAATATTTGATGGTTTGAGGTTCTTAAATGTAAGAATTTGGTGTATTTCTGGGTCTTCCATTATAATGAATTCAATAATTTTGGACTGTTGGTCAGACAAATAAGACCTCTTATATACAGTTAGGCCTAATGCTTTGCACTTAGAAAGTAATGTTATGCAAGATACCGCCGGTTTTAGCTACCTGTTTTCACTCTTGGTTTATAATCATCCTGAAGTGAAATCTAATTGCAGTATTGATTATGGACGTAAACAGTAATTCCAGATCTCCTGTCAACATGTCTAACCTAGCTATCTTTGCTTAGTAGAAATTGTGCTAAACATTTAATTAACATATAAGAGCACATAATATGAAACCACAAAGTATTACACCTGCTGCTTTTCTGTTGTATCATGGCAGAAATGGTTAAATTAGCTTACAAAAACGCGTAGCTGCAGTTTCAGCTCGTAGAGACTCAAAGTTAGCTTACGTTAGCAACCCTGCAAATGTGACAACTTAGCCACCGTGACTCACTGTCTACCTGATTTACATCGACTGTTATGTGACCATTGCCACTACAGAATATAAAATATAGGCATAGTGAGCTACCGAGGTTCATGAGTCTTTAGAAAATGGCTGGCTCGACGGAAAGTCACACATCTCTTGACTAGCTTGTGTTAGCTTATCACGCTTACTAGCTGTTCGGCTCGGCAGGCGCTGACCTTACCTTTAGCCAACCTTATTGACAAGACACAGACAAAAAACATGCAGAGGACAATGTAGAAGCAGAAACACAAGTACACACAGCGTTGAAAACACGGGTCAACCTACGCTTCAGAAACTAAACCAAGGATTTTGTCTTCAGTCAGAGGAACAGCCCTCCACAAGCCGGGGGTCAGACTCGATAGTCACAACCGGAATCAAATAGTTGACTACTCACATAACACTTCCGGGTTATGATGGGTTGTTTTGTATTTCATTTACAATGGCATTTTTATATTTTATATTTTTATACTAATTATTTATTTTCCAAATCTGAATGTCAGTCCGGAAATAAGATAACATTTTATTGATCTCCAGAGGAGAAATTCGCATGTTGCAGCAGTGCAGGAAACAACAGATAAGAAAATGAGAGTAATGCAAACAAAATAAGAAGTCGAGGAAATGGAATTCAATCCATATACATTATATACATTATAAACAGTACACTACTTAGGCTATATATATGACCTGACTTATGAAAAAAAGTGCGGAAGTAGTAGGTCTGGTAGATGTAGCTATAGATGTAGATCACAATTACAATTTACAATTTACAATTTAATTTAGCAGACGCTTTTATCAGAAGCGACGTACATCTGAGAGCTAATACAACACAAGCAGGGATCTAGTCAGGAGAGAACAACGCGAGTAAGTGCCATAAAGCTAAGTTTGAGTCTGATAGGACGTAGATGCTTACAGACGGTGCACAGAGGCAATGCATAGAGTGCATAGAAGCAGACTTTTATTTATTTATTTATTTTTTTAATTTATTTTGTATTTTTGTTTTCTCTCTACCTTCAGTCCATCATGTGCAGAGGTGTTTGCGAGATGTAGATGTATCCTTCACAGGTGTTTTATCCTTTTATCACAGTTCTTGTTGTATAGTCTGATAACAGTGGACACAAATGAGCGCCTGAAGTCTTGCTCTTTGGTGGAATTACTCTGTGACTGAATGAGCTGCTCATTTGCCACAGTTCACCATAGAGTGAGTGAGAGGGGTTGTCAAGGATGTTACTGATCTTGTCCCTCATCCTCTTATGTTATAAGCCTCCTTTAATGTTATAGTGTGTATTTATTTTTTACTTTTTATTGTTTTATTATCTTCTAGTTTTTGCTATGAATCAGGATAAAGTGATTAATTCTATACTGAGAGCAGAAATGTCAAAATTAGTCTGAAAAACCATGAGTGGGATTACAAACCTGAGTTAGGTCGTCTAAATGCAGTTTATGAGCTTGCATAGTCATAATAATTGTCTTATGAACCCTTCTAATCATCTTTTATGGTGTTTTATTGTAGATGTTTCAGATAGAGGTAGCTCCAGATAATAGAGTGGTATTTGTGATATTTGTGGTATTTGTGATTCACATGAAATGTCTAATATATCCTACTGGAAAACAGGATCATTACAACAGATTGCAAGCTGTAAGAGATACATTACTGAGCTTCTTTAACTGGATTCTTTTTTAACCACACAAATGCTGTCAGATGGTGTTATTGTAGATGTCATATCAGGTAGTGTCTGTTTTAAATAACTTAAAATAAATGCAGTACAAAGTAGTACTGTAGCATCGATGTGTCAATGATGTAAATGACTTACAGGATAAAGGGCGTGTGGTATAATTGTGCACATCGCAAATAGTAAATGAAATGCCACTATGCTGGGATTGTCTGATACAACTACTGAATACCTATTCACTATTTTTCAAGTCTATCTTGAAACAACTGTCAGGTGTGAACACTGAAGCAGGTTTTGCTTGCTGTAATCATTCCTCCTGTCCATACCGGCCATTAAGAGAGAGGGAATTTTGTACTAAATAGACTTGAAAATGTGAACCTATCCTTTAATAGTAACCATAGCAAATCAATTTATTTGCAGTGTTGGCCCTCATAGTATCAGTATCCATTTTGTATCAAATGGCCATGTGAAAATCACAGGCCAGACAGATTCAAAGAGATTCAAACCTGAAGTGCACATACTGTTGGACTTGCTGTTTTGGATTTTATTCATTAACACTGTATTAATAAACTTTGAATAGAAAATAGGTAACATCCCTCTTGCAGAAGTTGAATTTGAAGTGCAATTGAGGCCTTTGACAGATGTGTTTGGGTGGGGGAGGGGACATCAAAGGTTCTTGCATTCTTATCTTCATGGATACATTTCACTTAATATATTTGGGGGTAGTTTTGAATCAAAACCCATTCTACAAGGTTCTGTCTGTGTTTGTCTGTGTGTACTTAGATTTGCATGTGTGCGCACTAATATGTGTGCGAGAGTGCGTGGGCTGTGTGTGTGTGTGTGTGTGTGTGTGTGTGTGTGTGTGTGTGTGTGTGTGTGTGTCACCACACATATATATATGTGCACAAACAATAAACGTGAACACTTGTATACATGCACACTATTCTCGCACTCAACATTCTCAACTGCTATTCCTATTTACTGGGAAAAATTGGCACAGAACAATGTATTGGTATGCAAATTATGTATTTTATGAAAACTTCAAAATGGTCATCTTTTAAGTTACATCAAGAAATATTTATTATCTGAACATCATATCAACTGACTTTGTGTAATGTGAGCACATTGCTAGTACTTTGCAGATCAATGCAGAGTTTAGCCACTTTCAGATTATTACTTAGGTATGCTCATATGACAAACTGATGAGTTGTTGCAGTCTGTCTAGTAGACTAAGATTGAGCCAGTCAGTTCTGTTGTCATTTTAAATAGTTGATATACCATGTAAAATTAGCTTGTTGTCTTACACATCTGGTGAACAGAGACAGCAATAGATTTCCTTACCAATCTCACACCGTGATATATATCATTATGTCAAATTAAAATGCTACATTTACACACAAATTTTAGCTTTGTGATATCTGTCCCTGTGCCCAGGGTCTGCCATGCTCAGAAGCACCTGGGAACAGGTCCCATTGGCCTTGTAAGTAATCTATCCAGCTCTGATCTCAGATCTATTTATTTGGTGTCTGATATCTGTGTAAAGATTAAATAAAAACATTATTACTTAATAAAAAAAAAGAAACCGTACATTATCCATACAGCCTTCACAAAAATTATACACATACAAAGACAATGTGAGAAAAACAAAACACTATGTTATAGACCAATATAAAGAATTTGTTCATGGCGAAGAATTAGTACTTTAAAATATTTGTTCCTTTATGCTGTCATTACATAGTCTGAACAAGCTGTAACTCAGTCTTACACCAGCACATTGTTTGTTCAGAGGTGCAAGGGTAAGGTGGGGCTAAGAGCTATAGGAAGTTTCTTCTTAACAGTGACACAGCAAGGTAAATCATTGGTGAAGTGTATAAGAAACTCAAATCTCCCAAAGTCTGGATTATTGAGACATTTTATGGTTAAAATCCATAATGTGTATTCCTCTTAGGCCCGGTTATTACAAATAACATATCACATCTAAGGGCCTGAAAATCTGTGGAGTGCTTATGATCAGGGCATGTACTTCATTCCTTTCATCCTAGGAATGATGTGTATATCTCTGATGTCATCATGCTGAAGCAGCCAACACAAGTAGCGCTCCGTCCCCATGCCCCATCCACTGGTGAGGAGTGGTTTCACCTGGCGTATGTTAATGTACCACTTGTAGGGCTGCTCTGGCACTGTATGGTGTTTGAGGGCCTCCTGTACCATCTCAGGGGTGGAATGACGTTCACCAAGACCCACAGTCTCACCCAGCCCCAGCAGAAGGTCAGCAGCTTTGGCTTTGCACCGCCCAGTGCCCTCCACATATGCCTGGTAGAAGGGAACTCCTAAATGGTCCATCTCAGTCAGCCAAACAGCACCACCATATTTCTCTATCAACACCCGCTCTCCTTTGCGTGTTAGCTTTCTGCCAAACTGGGGCTGGCCATCTTGTACCCACTCTAAGCAGTCAGCAGAGGGCATCATGGGAATGGCCTGGTCCAGAGGGACTCTTGGAAGTGGGGTTTTTCCATCCAGCTTACTAAGCATGGCTGTAACATGTGTCAGGGTCCCAGCAGTGTTGAGGATTATATCGGCATGTTTCTTCAACATGGACTTTGTGAGGTGAGCCAGGTATCCCTCTGCTATGGAAATGGCATTGTCCATGTCACCCAACAGTTCACACTCCACATGGTAGAACTGGTTCAAATGTGTGGCATCAGGATCTTCCCCTCTAAAGCTGGGAGATATGTAGTAGGTCCCTGGAAGGTTCTCCTGGAAGCGAAGGAAATATTCAAGAACAAACTGCATTGAGTCAGCCAGGTAGATGTCCTGGCCCAGCAGGTTAACAGAAACTGGCTCAGAGTCAGATCCCAGGCCCATTGGTGAGGAGATGGTGTCTGTGGTGAGAGGGGTGAGAGCATAGGAGTACCGGCAGGAGCTGTGGAAATATTCCACTGTGCTGTGGAAAAGAGTGTTTTGAATCTGGAACAAGTTGCGGTACCATTGGCTCTTGATGGCAAGTGTGGAGTGGGACTGAGGGTCTTCCCATGAATGTGGAGGCCTGCACTGGGTGATTTTTGAGTGGATCTTTTTGAGGGCCTCAGGGTCAGCAGCTGGACCACTCAGCGACGACACATATCCAGGGTAGCTTTGGAAGCACTCTGGTTGTGGTTTGGCAGTCTTAACGCCATCTGGTGAAGGTAACAAAGGGATCAGCTTGGCATGAGCATAGTCGATCTCAAAGCCCTCAAAGATCAGGGCAACACCTCGAGCTCTCATTCCCTCATCCAGTAGTCGGGCAACTTTATAAGTGGCCAGGATCAGTGCTTTATAGTCACTCTCCCCCAGTTTGAAGATGTCACTGGGCAGTGGTTTGCGTGGCACCACAACAGTTAGTCCAGGACTGTTTGGGTACGGTGTTAGGAAGGCAACATGCTCATTGTCTTCCCACACTCTCCACTGTTGCTGATCTCCACGTACAATACGACTAAACAGGTTATCGTCGGAAGGGTCCCCAAAAAAGTCAAAGCAAGAAGGTGCATTTGATGTTGGCAGTCCATTTCTAATCTTGGCTTGAACCTGGGTCAGTGCTTCATCATCCCAGCGTGGGCCACTTTTTGAGGTGCAGTAGCCGGGGTCATAAGTGTGAAATTCCTCTTCATTGGCAAGATGGGGCTGCCACTTTGCCTCTAGACCATGAAGTGGGAGCAGTCTGATTTGTGCTGGCTGATCAGGGGTTGGATTGAAAACCAAGGCACATCGCTGCACTCCCAGTCGCTCACATAGCAAGCTTGACACAGCTTTTGCTCCTTGTAGCATAGTCACAAAGTCAGGTGCAGCCATCTGGAAGATGCTGCTTTTTCCGCTTAGAGTTTTTCGAGTCAAAATGGTTGACCCAGGGATCCAGGGGCTAGGATCCAGGTAGGCAACCAGCTCATCTGTTTCCCAGATCACATCAGAGAAACTCTTTAGGGGCCTTAGGACCTCTACTCTTGAAATGCCACTTCTCATTGAGGCCACAAACATCACACCAGCATTTGTTTCAATGATGGCATCACCTTTAGTGTCCACAGCAATGATTCCTGCACAGATCCCCTCCAGATTTTCAGTCATCACTTCTCTACATGCCTGCCTAAGGCTATAGCCTTTGTGATGGTATAGACCAGCTATTTTCTGTGCAACTGTGTGCCTCAGAAATATATCTCCATCTCCAGAGCAGGTAATAGCTACCATGTCATCAGCATATATTCCTGCCCCCACTACTGCTGTATCCCCAACTCTCCCTTTCAGCTTTCCCACTAACCCACCAGTGGATGATGCAGCAGCCAATCCATGCCAACGATCCAAGGCCACAGCTCCAACTGTCTGAGGGTGATTGTTTTTTGAGATATTTCCACCACTGAGCTTTGCATTTAACTCTCTGTGACGTATATCGGTGTAGAAATACTCAGGCCCAACAGGCTTCTCCTTGTCCTCCAACCCTTGCAGAAACTCCTCAGCCCCATCTCCCACAATGAGTGAATGTGAGCTTTTCTCCATGACACATCTGGCTGCTTTTATTGGGTTCTTCACACTTTGCACACAAGCAACAGATCCTGACCTCATTGCATTGCCATCTACAATGGTTGCTTCCATTTCATTTTTGCCATCTTTATTGAATACTGAGCCTTTACCTGCATTGAACAGGAAGCAGTCTTCCAGAGCTTCCACTGACCTCTGAACTGCATCCAAACTCCTGCCACCTTGTTGAAGCACTTGAGATCCAAGGGTTAAGGCTGTCTGTAGAGCAAACTCAATAACCCAAATCACTTGGGTGTTCAGCATCATCTCCTCTCCCGCACCACCATGAATCACCAGAATATGGTCTGGGCTCATGCCTGTGGTAGATTCAGCAGTAGTTTTGTGGTTGTTTGGGCTCTCTGGACAGGGATATATCTCTCCATTCATTTTTCCAGTTTGATCTTGTTTAAGTAGACACTCCAGGGCTCCCATTTGGCATGCAATGGCATATCTGACTGCTAGAAGCATCACTAACTTCAAGTTTACCTTCAAGTTTTCTTTAAGCTTTTCCAGTGTCAGAGCAAAGCTCCCTTTGCCATTAAGCACAATGCGAACCTTGTCTCTCTTGCCAAGGTAGGTTACAGCCAGCTGATCTTGGGCATACACATTTCCTACTCCACACTCCACACCCTCCTTCAGATCTGTACCTGTGAGGTACACAGATGGACATCCAAAGGGGTCCAGAAACTTCTTCAATGGATTGTCAGACGGCAAAGATCGACGCAGGGCAGCTAGGTGGGGACCTACACCTTGACCACTTTTGGTGTTTCTGATGAGGCTTTTGTGTTCCAAAAATGCAACATGGAACAAGCGTAGGAGGTCAGTAGTGTATTGCATTGTGTTATCTGGGCTGATGCAGGATGCCAAGGCACCTACTAACTTACGAGACTGCATGGTGAGTGAGTATGTAGGATCACAACGGCCATGTTTGTAGTGGCGCATATGAGTAGGTGTGACAAGTATGTGATTGGCAGCAGATTCCCCAAGAGTCTGCATCAGGGAAAGCTGCAAAGAGAAGTTGATCCAAGCATCATAGAGGCCTCTCTGCCCTCTTAGAGTAGAAAAGACATCAGGATAGGAGGACACATCAAAAGTGAGAACTGGATTTGTTGCTTTCAAGTCAGGGCTCAGCTTGGGGGCATGCACCCCTTGCAAGGGTAATGTTAGGGGATTGGGGAAAACAGAATTAGCATTAGCAATGTTTACTTTGACAGACCCATTCACATTTTCTGTGTCAGTATGGACTAGGTTTAGGTCAGCAGTCTCAGATAGATGATACACATGCTCAGTCACAAGCCCTGCAACCATCCCGTCCACAGCACTGTGCTCAAACACCATCCCAGCTGTGCTGTCCTTGAACACCACCAGATTCACTACCTGTAAAAAAAACAGGAAAACAAAGATTGGTATACCATTAGTCCACTGAAATTCAGTGAGCACTGAACACCTCTAGCACTGATGACAGGATGATGGGTTGAAACTTGTGAGTGGATTTTTTTCTGTTACTGTTCAAAGATTTTACACATATCAAAATCCAAATACTTCACTAGCTGGGCTTCTCAATGTCATCATTTAGGCTAGGTGCCCTAAGTGGAAAATGTGCTGACCCTTATTGTTTTTTGATGAGCCAATGTAAAATTGCAGTTCAAGATATGTTTGTTATAAATCTAATGAATTCAGCTATGCTCTGAAAGTGTAACTGAATTACTTTGTCATATAGAAAATTACAATGTTCATTTAAACCCTGTTATAAATCATGCCATAATGCGGTTTGCCTGATTTGACTGTGGAATTAGCTGCAATAGCAATGTGGAGCAGATGTTACATGAATGTTAAAATGCAAATTGAACCAATGTCCAATATCCTCCATCTAATCTGTTTTAAAATCCTTATCCATATACTATCCAATACCTTGTCATAGTATCTCAGACATGGACTGTCTCCTCCTCCTCCCAGCCTCACTGCATTGAGGATATCAGCCAGTTCAGAGGGTGCGTTGCAGTCTTCCAGACATAGTGCCAGCACAGCGCTCTCCATCAGCCCCAGTGATGTTGCTGCTGCCCCTTCTTGCCCCAGGATCTCTTCCCTGATGGCAGCCCAGGTTTTGCGCTCCAGAGCTGAGAGGCTGCAAATGGCAGAGGGATCATTCTGTTTTCCTGAACTAGGTTGGTCCACCACCTTAGCCAGATGGTTGTAGATGTCAATGAACGATCGAGCAGAAATTGGCCCACCAGTGCTGGGACGCCACAATATGTCAACAGGGAACACTCCTGCAGCACACGTGATGATGGCATGGAGGCTATCTGGGTAGACCTGGAAATGCCAAAGCCATAGATTAGAAATTGCTCACTAATTTAAGATTCAACCTGACACATTTTAATCTACTGCCTGAGAATAAAAAAACCCAAGTTTTCACTCCAGTTGTGTTCTGCCAGTAATCTCACCTTTATTTCATCTCGACTCCTGCCAGGAATCCGACTGGCAGCGAATACCTCAGACTGCTGGGTGCGCTCCATTGGCACATCACCCTCCAATAACAAGGGCTCACTGTACAGCTTTGCTGCTGCCCAGAGCAGAGCAGCTGCCCTTGTCAGCTGGGTACATCTCTTTGCTTTGGATGGAAGTAGAACAACAGGGAGGGCTGTGGAAGTAGGCAGGGGATCAGTACAAGATAACAGACTTCTCTTGAACTGCTCCGTCACCCAATTCTCTTGGCCTGCAGCACTGGTTGCTACTTTCTGCTGGGCCTCCTGAAGGAGCTGCCTCTGCTGTTCCAGCGTACTTTTGAACTCAGGGTAAAGATCAGGACTTAAGGTGAGCTGTAGGACACGGCCCACTTCTTGCAAGGTAACATCTAACTCTGGAACAGGGTAGTTGAGAAGAGTCATCCTGTTAAAATTGCGGAGGCTTGAGAGAAGGAGAGAAAGAGAAAAAGAATCAATGATGATGCCAGGTACTTTGTTTACAGTACTTTGCACTGAAGGCACAACAGCATTAGAAGCATTTGAAGAACACAGCAAAATAAGACTATGAATATGCACGTGAAGTTCAGTCCTAACAGTCATGAGTTTGGCTATACTAAAGCTGCCAGTATGCTTCATCAGAACTGCTTGTCGGATGGTTGAATCGAAACCGACAATCAAACATTCAGACACTATACACACTATTTTTTTATTATTTACACAACTATTTCTGTAAACTTTCATGTGTACAACTGTGTAACACTATGAATGCTTTGCAGGAGAGACTGTCTGAAAATATGTGCCCTTATGCCCATATTTACAACCATCATGTCTCCTCTCCATAACAATCCACATTTCACCTCACCTTTGAGGCCATCCTATAAACACTTTAACTTTCTGACAACATGTTGTATGAACTAGTTGTTTTCAAGCTTCACCCAACCCTCAGTGTAACCAGTATGATTTATTAGCCAAAGTCAAGAAGACGAACTTCAACACTAAATTGTTCTTGAATGTTTATATAACAATTACTGTACAGGGGTCAGGAGTAGGGAGGGAGTGATACAAATTTTAACTGTCTTCATTGACTTAACCTTTGTTTTAGCAAAGCTATAGCATGTGGTTCTAGGTATGAGACAATATCAGCTGGCCAGTCTGTCGGCCATTTGGTCCACTACCTTTGTAAAATATCTCTAGCCACAATGAGGTTGACATTTTTGTTTTTTTATGAAATGTCTCAACAACTATTGGCTGGATTGCCATGAAATTTGGTACAGACATTCCTGTTCTCCTCAAGATGAATTGTAACGACTTTGGTGATCCTCTGACTTTTCATCTAGCACCATCATCAGTTCAACTTTGGTATGTGCCCAATACTTTGGTTTATGACCAAATATTTTCAAAACTAATGACATTTCCACTCTGCATCCCCAGCCTTTGCTGTTTTGTGCTTAGTGCTAACTAGCAAATGTAAAAATGCTAACACACTAAGGTGGTGAATACACCTGTTAAACATCATCATGCTAACATTGTCATTGTGAGCATGCTAACACTGTGCCTACATACAGCCTCACAGAACTGCTAGCGTGGCTGTGTGGACTCTTAGTCTTGTTCTACAAGTGTCAGTTTTTATTTACAAATTACACCTCAGGCCTTGGATAGACACACAAACACTGATACACAAACTGCTCACACTGACAAACTGACAGAATGCAATACATAACATCACAAAACACGTGCCCCTTCTCATCTCCCCTTTCGTTTCCTTCACATGATGTCCAACCTTTCTCACATTAGTGGAGCCAGTAAGTCAATTATCTGATTTATGGTTAAAGGGCTGTTGAGTCTAACACAGGTCTCTTTGTATATCAACATGGTGAACATGAATGGAATGCATCCAGATTTTACTTCTGTGTGAGACAATACCCCCTGAGCTCAGCAGCAATTCAGAATCTAGTAATGACTGATAACTAAACCCATCTGCTCACATGTGAGAGCAGTTACTCCATTTCCACCCACCCACCCCACCCCCCACACTAAACTAATGCTTGGCATTTTTTATTTTGTTGCTGGTTGTCAAGGGAATGAGTTGCTCTCTGTATGACTGTTGCAAAATCAGATTTCTCCTGATTTGTCCCATCAGCTATCCACACAATGGTGGCCGTCTGTATTCTATCTAAGGACACAGAGAGCAAGGATACTAGTCTTGTGATTCCAATAGCTTAATTACTGAATATAAGCAGTACTATTAGTACTAACTACTCTTTATCACATACAAATATCTTAAGTGTAAAACTACTGGACATTTGGCTTATATCGCCTAAGATTCAAATTGAACCTGTCAAACTATGAACAAAGCATAAAAAATTCTGCATTTTCAATTATCTCTAATTCTCTTACTACTCTAATATAGCCCCACTGGTATGTAGACATGCAGGTAATTTAATTTTTAACTGCTAAGGGTTTAAGATTTTCAGCATTGACATTTCTGCTGTCGCCTTAATACAATCAGAGTGAATGGAACTTAGTTCAGCTCAAAGCTTAGAAAAATTTAAAAAATATATATACAACATTTATATACAACATTTCTTTCCAGAAACAATATCCCAGTTACTGGACATGACTGTTAATGTTTGAAGACTATAAACTTGTCTCAAACTATTTCTAACTAAAGACAAAGTATTTGTCTTTAAACTATTCTCAATACAAGAAAAATCCTCTGAAAAAACGGCCAAAAAGCAAACACAGTGACAGAGGACTACTTCTTTTTTATTTTAGTCTTTAATTTATATCCCAGTAAGGTACCCCATGGACATTTTTTTTACTTTTACATTACAAAAAACTCTTGAGTACAGATACACTCCACATGTGATTACATCATTATAAATGTTAATCCATCATCTCTTTTCTAAAATATTCATACATTTGTTTTATCGCAGAAAAAAGTGAACTCACCTCAATGTTGAAATTTCTCTAAGGTCTGGCCAGTTGGTAGGATGGAATGACTGTCAGAGTGAGGAAAACTTGGTTGGACCACAAAAACAAGGGTTTGTCTTTAATATAGTAGCAGTGACTCCAATTAAGCAATTTAGTTGCCTCTCCTCTCTCTCCCCCCTTTACACAGTCCGCCTCTCTCTCTCTGCCAATCTCTCTCTCTGTCTCTGTTTCCTCCGTTTTCTTTTTACATGTTCTTGTGTTTAATTTACATATCTGTTACACTGTCTAACTCCACTAAAGCACCATGAAGAAAGGACCAGGTATCCAAATGACAACAACAAAATTAAAGTTTGTGCACTAAAAAAAGAACCAATCAAAATTTAGTTTGAAATAATAGCAAAAGATATAAACTCAACTAAAATATTCTGACTGTTGACCGATGGAGCCAGAACAAATGGTACATAATATGACATTTTGATGAAAATGTGTCATTTGAACACTAAAATGTACTGAAAATTATTAAATGATTAACTGTGGAACTCAAGTTGCTGAAACGTATAATTATAGCTGGTTTTTGAGCCAATAGTGGTCCAGTATGCACCTTTAAACTTGAAGCCTTGGGTTTTTCAATGAGGGAGAAGGAGTAGATGTAATTTCAAAGATTTTAAAGAGGTAATTAAACTTTTTTTGTGGAAAAAACAAGTTAGACACAAATTATTACTCAAAGCAGAGTATTTTTTTATAGCTTAAAACATGTCTGCAGGGGATCTTTAAGATATCTTTGGATACCAATGCAAGAAGTGCAGCACATTGTAGCTCCCATGTTTCTATCTATGTTTCTGTCTACCAAAGGCCAGCACCAACACAGCAAACAAATTATACTAAAGTGTCCAGACAAATACCTTGGAGATTCCCACTCCCACAATGCCTAGCATCAATCTCAGAGGTGCTGCTCAAACCCTTCCTCCACGTACCCACAAACTTGATTCAACATGCAGCTCTATTCAGTAGCTTAGATTTGGTGCTCACTGGAGTTCAAAATTAGATCTTATTTCTAAAGTATATAAACCTGAATCCTTTGTCCTTTGTGTCTCCTCACAGTGAACACAATGAACACAGAGCTGAGAGCCACAGCAGCATAGCCGTAGTAGAGTGTCAGTAGCTACAACAGTTACATGTATTGTATTTGTAGCCTTTTTTGTTTGATATATTTTATTCCTTACGTTATTATTCAAGCTATATTTGATGTAATTAGATGTACAATCAGTGTTTGTATTTGTCTTTATTTAACCATAACATTACACCGAAGTTTATCTACTGTCTGCTATATAGATGCATTGATATATATAGCATAAATGGTTTCAAAAACATGATGCATTTTCACATCGATCAGAAAACAGTTTTTGTGTACTGCCACACCACTTGGTGGTGCTAAAATGAGACTAAGGAGGGGCACAGACCTCACCAGCAAGAATTAGTAGCTTAAAATCTTACACAACACGAGGCCTGGTACAGAGAGATCTTGTAGGGGAGGAGGATGAAGGGTCACATGGAGGTCAAGCAGAGAAATATGAGAGTGGCTAAATAATGAACAGAGACTCCCTGTTGGAGCCTTTTTTTTTTTTTTTTTTTTTTTTAGCATAGTTTGGCTGTAATTGATTGGCTGAGACTGATATCAGCCGAGACATAGTGTACGTGCAGTGCAGCGAGAGGTTAATTGAACCAGGGGCGACAAAAGAAAGAGACGCCACAGAGAAACAGTTTTTCAACCGTACGCTTCTTAGTTTGTTTATTATCTTTATTACCGTTTTGTTGTTTTGATACTTTGAGTTCATATGAATAGTTTTCTTTAACTTATGTTAATCACTTTGATTTGAACTTGACGTAAGGCAGTCATAAATACACATTTACATAACATATTCAAACATCCATTCACCTCATCTGCACGAGAGGCCTACAAGCAAAATCATCTTACAATAAGAAGAACAAATGTGTGTGTTAGAAGTTTATGGCATCTTACTGGATTTATTTCAGTAAATTCCTGTATCACCTTGGATACAGGAATTGTTATTCTGTTACTCAGTTGTTCAGTGGAGGGGCAATTCACTGTTGGCTGATTCTACAGGTGATTTGTTGCATGGGGCAAATCTGAAACTAAACGTTGGAGGAAAGTTTCATTTTTAGTCATTTCGTCACAAGATCTGTTCATTTATAAGAATTAAATAAACAGAACTTGCAGTGAAAAATGGAAACATTTTTCCTCTCTAAATGTATTCTATTAAAACTACTTTCCAAATATCTTCAGAAAAGTTACACAAGCACATGTAATGGAGTAAATGCAGGTTTTTAGTAACTATATGACTCAATGACAATATGCTCGAGCACTGGATGTTCAGCTGGAAACTTCCTATAATGTACTATGAAAAGCAATTACAGTATGCTGACTGACTGGTAGTGATGCCAGTACAGTACACCTCAGCTTCTCTATTTTTTTTAAATAATACTGTGTGATTTACCTGCACCACTTAGTGGCCATTGCATTAGCAAATGCTGACAATAAAACTGCCTGATGTGATGTATTGTGTCATTAATTCTATAGCTGGAGTTATCAATACCCACCTGTGACATCTAAGGCTACCTTCAGAGGAAAATGTGACTATTGCTACAGCTCAGTATGAAATAGTTTGTAAAGATTAGTCTTTTTCTTTTCTTTTTTTTTTTTTTACATTAACATACATATCATTATCATGTATAAACAGCAACCCAGCCCAACAGTAAGAGCTTTGTTTCATTTGTAGGTGGCTTCAGAAACACGATGGACAGCTCCTGCAGAGGCAGCACTGCTCAGGGAGGTGCAGGACTAAGAATGGGTTGATTTATGGGAAATCATGAGTTTCAGAGGTCACACTTTCCCTTCAAGTTTCAGTTTGAGTGTTGGGATGATGGGGCAGATAATAGAGGTAGGCAATATATAAACACTGACATTAGGAAAATACACAAGACACCCCATCTACCGGGCATCAGGCCAACCTCCCACTCTAAGGCTCCCTTCACAGGAAAATGTGATTATTGATACAGCTCAGTGTGAAACTGTTTGTAAAGTTTAGTCTTTTTTGTGACTTTTTTACATTACAGCTTAAGTGGGAAGTATTGTTAACGTGATATTACTATCATGTGTTTCCTTAGAGAAGTGTCACAGGTCACTGACTCATCTGTTTCCCAATAATGTACAGTTTGTTCAGTCAGCAGTGATTTATATACTGACATAGGGAGCAAGGAGACAATGAGACAGCGAAAAAAGACTAAATCAAAATATAAAAACCACAAACGCCTCCAAATTGAATGTCAAGTAAGCCTTAAGACCTTTCAAATGGTACTGCAGATGTTTCCACTTCAATCAAAGACAGCTGCAAAGTACATCATTTTATTTATTTATTTCATTTATACATAACCATTTTTTCCTAATTCACATGAATACAATGTGATGACCAACAACACACACTAACAGTTTTAAGTGCCTTTGTAGTATGAATTTGTAGTATGAATTTGACTATTAACATACTATATTGTCAAATATATCGTAGGTGAGATATTTTAACACAAAAATTAGATCAGAGTATAAACAGCAACCCAACCCAACAGTGAGAGCTGTGTTTCAGTTGTGGAGATATTCAGAAAGGAGATGGACAGCTCTTGCAGAGTCAGAACTGTTCAGGGAGGGGTGCAGGACTAAGAGTGGATTCATTTACAAAACAATTTCTGGGAAATCACGACATTCAGAGGTCACACCTTCACTTCTAGTTTCCATTTGAGTTTTAGGATTAAGGGGCAGATAATAGGGGCAGGCAATATATAAAGGTTGGCATTAGGAGAATACACAAGAGGCCCCATCTACCAGGCACCAGGCAAACCTACACAGACATGAAAAAAAGTAAGTTTATTTCTATGGTTTTTTTTTCATTCCTTTTTTCCCTGTGTTTTGAAATATAAATACAGTACTGTGCAAAAGTTTTAGGCATGAAAAGTAAAATGAGGATGCTTTCAAAAATAATGCAATGAATAGTTTTTACTTATCAAACTTCATACAAACTTCATACAATACATGGTGTGAGCAGCTTTGCCTTTAAAACAGCAGCAGTTCTCCTCAGTACACCCACTCACAGTTTTTCAGGTACTTTCAGGTTGGTTGTTCCTGCATCTTGGGGAAGTTCCCACAGTTCTTCTGTGGATTTAGGGGTTTCTTCATGTAATCCCAGAGTGACTCCATGACATTGAGATCAGGGTTCTGTGAGGGAGATTTGTTGCACGACTCCTTGTTCCTCTTGTTGATAAAGATAGTTCTTTATGACTCTCTGGCTGTATGTTTAGGGTCATTGTCATGCTGCAGAATATGGATGATAATCTAAACATCTAAAGTGCCTAAAACTTTTGCAGAGTACTGTATATATAAAATTTCCCCCTAAGTCACTGTCACAACATGTACATAAATTCTTATCAGTAAATTTTAAAATCAGTTTATGTCCTGATCTCTCTTATCATCCAATCTAAAATTTGAACTAGCACAAATGCCAGTTCAAAAACTACTCCAGTCAACTGTAAACTGCAAAGACAAAAATAGTAAATATGAAAAAGCAAAAAACCTGAAATCCTGTTAGGAGGCTGAAGTTTGTTTCTTATATGCTAAATCATGCATTTTGCCTCTTTATATTTTTTTTCCATTTTCAAAATGAGTTTATACATTTTTTCCGGGATATATAAAAATATATCCTGAAGTCTCATCAATATTCTAATGTCCTTTATTGTAACGTAGATCATGTCACATTGCCTCATTTCTTACGCACAATTAAAAAACAAGCCACTATGGAAAAGCAATACAATTGATTAAATGAAATCTACTTAATTTTCTGACTGATTTTATAAATTCATACTCAAAAATATTCTAACATGGAAAACTGCGGCTGCATTGAGTTACTATTAATTAGGGGCTGTGCGAGCCGCAGTTAGCGCGTTGGATCCGGGAATTTCCTCATGAGTTTGGTCCCCAACCTTAACCATGCTTAATCCACAGTTTACAGACTATGTAGAGTAAATGGCGTGTATACATCTCTATGTAAGAGAACTACAACACGTTATTCTACTTTGCGGATAAGTGTCGTAAAACAGCGACTGGCTGTTAATCGGGAGTGCATATTGTCTCCTGCTGTAATAAAGATTCAAGTCTGTCAGAGGATCAGCCTGCGGTCACTGCGTAACAACCGCTGTCCAAGGTCCTTACTATCCGGGGACCTGAGGGAGCTGTCCGGAGTACTCCGCATTGTGTAAACTGACAGGCAGGATTCCTGCTGGTAACACTGCGGGACTGAAAGGGATTTGCCAAACAGCAGGCCTATATTCCAGAAAAAATAGCAAAACAAACAAAACTATTTCATTTTTATTATATCTCTTTAATTTATCTAAAATCATCAGTCATTATCCATAAGGGATACAGTATGTATATCACAAACACATTAAAAGATTATACAGTATTATTTTATGAACTCATTTTATATCCCTGCATGCACAAAAATGTGATATATTTTACATTGTTGTCATAAACGCCAGTTTCTCCTTAAAATGGAGAACCGCATCTGTAAATCAAATCAGAATAGTCATCTGTTACTAACAATAATTTGAGTTTAATTTCTGAATTGTATTTTTGTATATCTTTTTCTAACATTATTTTCTGTATTGATATGAATCGTATTATTGTTTGATTAATGTCTGCTTCCTCGAATGACTAGAAATAAGTTCCGGAAAAGAGTTACAAAAACTCAGTGTGTACATACATACACACACACACACACACACACACACACACACACACACACACACACGCACACACGCACACACACACACACACACACACACACACACATGATTTACATTAAGGGGACTTGCTTTTTGTCCCCATAAGGGAGACAAGTCTCCACATCATGACTGTGTTAACAGATTTAACATGGGGAATACTTGGTAAAAACACATATGAACATATGCGCGCGCACTCACGCGCGCGCGCGCGCACACACACACACACACACACACACACACACACACACACACACACACACACACACACACTAAGAGGCAGGCAGACAGACAGTGAGTCTGAAGAATGAGTGTCTTAAGTACAGAAAGGAAATTGGAGTCACTGACTCTGCATTATGGCCAAACTGCTTGCACTAAAACCAAATTTTCTTTCCGCTGACTCTTCCCCCATCCTTCCAACTGGATAGATTTCAGAAATTTACAAATTAAGGTAACATCATTTTTATGCACATCCTAATGTCTACAATAAATTGTTAATTATGCAGCAACAAATAAATGTAATAAATAATATGTGTACCAGCACTTGTGCAGTGATATTTGAACAGTATGTTTGATTAAGCAGAATTAAAATTTTAATGTCAAATTTTTAAAAAAAACAACAACTTTGGAAATATCTAAGTAAAAAAGGAAATACCCATAACATAATTATACCAGTAATTTGAAACACTTGAGATAAATTTACAATCTATCATCTGCACTTTTGGACATCCTCCTCCATGTCAGGTCATTTTTGTCCCTTGTCAAGTCCACACAGCAAAAGTGGTATTAATAGGCTAAAGACAAAATTAGAAATATACTGTGTATGGTTAAATAATCATTACTACTGTCAGAGTCAGTACAGTTCAGGGTAAGGTCTGACACAGAGGGAAAATCTGGATGCTTTCCATCCATGTTCACCTTATTAATACACAAAGAGACCTGTGTTACAGCCTTCAGGCCCTTGAGCATGAATCAGATAATTTACTTACTGGCTCAACTTATCATTTGTTAGAAGATTGGACATCATGTCAATAATTTAAAAGGAAATGTAGACAGTGACATGGTGCTGAAATGTTTTATATGATATACTGCAGTGGGGTGCTCCTGATAAAGATACCCCAGAAGTTGATAGAACCTCACCAAGACACTTTGTCAATGATTATTTGTGACATACCACACTGTTTGAGGGAATGTTTGAAATTATTTAAATTATTTTCTTTTCATGTTGATTTATTCCTGCATTTATTGGTTTCTGTATTTTTTGTGCCTGTCTTCCTAGGTGGTATCAGACCTTCTAGGTATCCATATATTTTACAGATAACACTGAAATTACTAAACACAAAACTCCACATTTTAGTACATTAAAATGTAATGTTATACTAGTCTGACAGTCTTGAGAGACAATCTTTGTTGCTGTGTTTATTTTGGTCTGGGCAAGGGTGCTCAGACAATAGCAAACAGCAGGGCCTGTGATTCAATGTCAGAATTTTTTCATACTGCTTGCACTGAAGTGCAACAATATGGTTTAAACTCAGGCAACTGTAGGTGATGATTGTATGCTATTCCATTACAGTCTATTACAGTGTACACACCAACAAAATGAAGTATCTTCTATTGATGTGGCACAACTGACTCTCTTTCCTCTCTCTTCTCCAAGCCTCCACCATATCAACAGCATGAACCCTCTCGACTACCCTGTTCCAGAGTTCGATGTTACCTTGCAAGAAGTGGGCCATGTCCTACAGCTCACTTTACTTCCTGACTTTTACGCTGCGTTCATAAGCACACTGGAGCAGCAGGGGGAGCTCCTTCAAGAGGCCCACCAGAAAATAGCAACCAGTGCTGTGGGCCGAGAGAATGGGGTGACGGAGCAGTTCAAGAGGGGATTGCTGTCTTGCGCTGAACCTGTGCCCATCTCCACAGCCCTCCCCATTGTGCTGCCCTTGTCTAAGGAGAGGAGATGTTTCCAGTTAGAGAGGGCAGCTGCTCTGCTCTGGGCAGCAGCAAAGCTGTGCAGTGAGCCCTTGTTGCTGGAGGGTGATGTGCCAATGGAGCGCACCCAGCAGTCTGAGGTATTTGGGCTAGCCGGATCCCTGGCAGGAGTCAAGATGAGATTAAGGTAAGATTACTGGCAGGACATAACTAGGGGTTTTCAATTTCAAACATGTCAGGGTGAATCCTGAATTAGTTCCTCTCCTGCCCTAATCTCATATTAATTTCCCTTTGGGATTAATAAAGTTATCTATCTATCTATCTATCTATCTATCTATCTATCTATCTATCTATCTATCTATATATATATCAACCTATACTAATAATCTGAAGCTTTGGCATTTCCAGGTCTACCCAGATAGCCTCCATGCCATCATCACGTGTGCTACAGGAGTGTTCCCTGTTGACATATTGTGGCGTCCCAGCACTGGTGGGCCAATTTCTGCTCGATCGTTCATTGACATCTACAACCATCTGGCTAAGGTGGTGGACCAACCTAGTTCAGGAAAACAGAATGATCCCTCTGCCATTTGTAGCCTTCCAGCTCTGGAGCGCAAAACCTGGGCTGCCATCAGGGAATAGGTCCTGGGGCAAGAAGAGGCAGCAGCAGCATCACTGGGGCTGATGGAGAGCGCTGTGCTGGCACTATGTCTGGAAGACTGCAACGCACCCTCTGAACTGGCTGATATCCTCAATGCAATGAGGCTGGAAGGAGGAGGAGACAGTCCATGTCTGAGATACTATGACAAGGTATGACTGCACATACATTACACAATACAAAAATTGTCCGCCCTCTGTTCCATTTTCACCCTCTGCATGCAGCATTAAATTGTAGTGTGGCCTAATTTCACTTCTGTTGTTCTAAAACACTATGAGATAGGTTCAAAAGAGTTTAAACACAACATCAGAGGGGAAGAAGACAACACAACAGGAAGTAAGAACATTAAGGTTCAAAGCAGAACATAAAAAAGCTGACCTAGTAAAATATTTAAAATTTTAATTTTTTTGTAAAATATAAAGTGATGACAATAATGGTTAAATGATCGACAGTGGTTGTACTATTCATTTAGAAAAAAAACAGAGATACGAAGCAGAAAAAATAATAAAATATTAATAATAAAATCAAGTTTGCAAGTAAAGATGAATGGGTTATTTAATTGATAACATGTTTACAAAATTAGAATAGCACTGAATGTTTTGAGGGGTAAAGGTAAATACAGATTACTTACTCTGATCATACTATTTTAAAGTCTTTTTGTGTTGATCTTATTGATTATTACTAATCAAGTTATGAATTAAGATTAATAAATATTATTACTGTATTTGCTCAAATAATTTGATCAAATCAAAACCAGTCACTGGCATTGGCTATAGCTTTACAACTGAGAATATATATTTTTGTATGCCTTGATACATTTTGAGATCGTGCTATAATTACATCAAATGTATGAGTAGTGTGTGGATTTGAAAATGCCAGTTTTTTGTGCAAAACCTTATTGATCCAAAATATTGATACCTGTTAATGGATAGTGATGTACACTATGCATCTGCTGTGTGGGTAGTATTGTACTTAAATCATCAATAAAGTCAGTCAATTAATCTAACTTTTGTCATTTCCATATATATCCAGTTTTGACTAGATGTCTATATAAAACTTTAACTTTGTGAAACACTTCTTAATATACAAATTAAAATGTTACTGACTATAGTTTATTTTCTTATAAGCTTTTGAAATTATTTAGAGCAGTAGACAGCATACTTGTAGACTTAACTCAATCTAACTCTTTAATTGTAATTGTAAAGGTCACGGGGACATTGTAAGTGCTCTTATTAAGGCTATGATGGTTGCATTCCTTATCTACCTTGTAATTCCCTGTCTCATGTGAAGCCCAACAACATTAAAAAATGTCAAATTTAGTTAACTGTATAGCAGAGGGAAATGACTAGATGCCAATCTGATTCCTGCAACTGAACAAGTAAAACAGCAGAAACAGAAATTTGTATATGCATACTCAGAACTGGTCATGTTCATATTTTAATGCTGACTCTTTTGTGAAAACCTCGGTGTGGTTTTTGATTTTCACTTTTATGAAGGTTACAATGTTCAGTTTTTATTGAAACTGTTTAAGAGAGGTGTTTATTCAACTATACAGTCCTTTTGGAGGCTACACTGAGAGGAGTTTCCAAAATTTTGCCCACCCCATTTATATCAGTGAGGGTATTTTATATTACCCAACTCTAAATCAAAATACACTGTAGATTGAATTTTACCAAGCTATTTCCAAATGTTAAAAATAAAAATTCAGGGATTAGACATAAGTTTAAAGTCTTTCATTTGAGTGATGGAGACCATTTTTGGAGAACTGAAAAAAAAGTGTGTATATTGCTAGCATAACCCAGGCTCTTTCCATTTCCTCTTCTATTGTGGGAAGGTGAACTTTTGGACTTCTGTATATACTGAACACTGTTTAAATCTCTTGAATATTAACAGTAATATTAAAAATAACAATAACATCTATTGCCTCGATAAAACACCTACTTGTAGCCCCTCTCTGTAGGTTTAAAGGGGCACTCCACCAATTTCTCAGATTTTTTACTCAACCTTAAGACTACTACTGTTGAAGAAATCATGTGCTTGATCAATGTCTAACCAATAACACTTTGATGAAGAATAAAGATGATGAAGAAACTCCACAGGCTCCAGTTGATTCTTAATTGAGTATATGACATTCATTGAAAACAAACATCTGATGTCAGAGAAGCCCTTGACACAGTGTAAACATGGATACAGTCATACCTAAAATTTAAAGGAGTACACACTCAGTTCGTATAGAGTAGCATAGCTCATGCAACCAGAGAGGGAGGGTGAAGAGGGCCCACAGTGTCAGAGTGAACTCAGATTGTAAATAAAGAAAATGGCTGTTGTTGTCCACCCAAGGCTACCTTATCTCTTCCCCCTGGTGTCTTTGGCAGATGTCCTGAGAGAACATGAGGGTCAGACTGACAGAAGCCTTGTAGATTAAATCATCTTGGCAAGGCTCAGATTAAAACATTCCTTTGTAACCTATACTTTATAAATTGAACATTGAACATCTCTCTTCACAAATTTACACAATTCTCTCACAACTACTTAGGTAGTGAAAACAGTTGTATAATTTCTTCTATGGCTCTGGAGGACTTTTGTCAAGTCTGTGGAAATAACCCTGATGAAGTCATCCTGATGTCATCAGCAGTATCTCCACTTGGATTTGGAGACTACAATTTTATAATAGGAAGCCAGTGTTACAAACTGGAGGTGTGGAGTTAGTAAAACAGGCAAAGGGGGCTTATGAAAGAAACTACCCAGTTGGGAAGTGTAGGATCCAGTGTTTTTGGAATAAAATATATTTCGGCCTTTGCTGCTTTGATTTTGTCCATTCTTCATTCAATCTTTCTTTCACAAGTCAAACAACTATATGGAAGGTACACACTAAATTGCTGGAGTACCCTTTAACATCAGCTCACTTCCTCAATTTTTGTTTCCTCAAAGAGTTCCCCTGGACCATGATGGACAGATCCTTGTCTGAAAGTACTCATTGTCACCATGTCACACTCCTTAAAATGTCTCCCCATACAAATTAGATTCACCCCAAATGAGTCCTACTAGACAATGTTGTTACAATAGTGAAGAAATTAAAATTAAGTTTCACCCACCAATCACTATTTCAGTATAGGAAAACAGGAGGACTGAACTGAATCCTGGCTCTCTTATAATGAGATGTGTCCAATGTCAAAAAAAACAGTAATTCCAGGAGTTAGTCCATTCCATTTCATAAGTTAAAAGATAAAAATTAAGTTTAAATTGTAAATTCCACAGGCCTTTTTCACTTGACATAGCAGGAAAAGCACAGGTGTTACTAATGACATTAATGATGGCTCCATTCTTTTCAGGTGTCCCAGTAAGTCATGACAGTGTGACAGTGAGTCAGCATGCACAAGACCAGGACCCTGAAACTGAAGCAGCTAAATGGAATACAGCCATCATTCATTTGATCTTTTACACCTTTGCTTTTCCTGCTGTGAAATGTCAAAAGGTCAATCAAAGTGGTACAGTCACCATTTTTACTACTTTAATACAAATCCCCCTTAAAGGCATTTCCTGACAAAATTATAAAATAAAAAACATGATCCTGTGTTGCAGTAAGAGAGACTTTATGTGCTTGTCCTTACTGTGTCCAGCTTCATCATCCTCCTCTTTCGTCCTTGAGCGGTGCTGTCTGGTCTTGTGCATGGATCAAAAGTTGTACTGAGAGGCTTGAACTGGCCTCTGCTGCCTCTGCTGGACTCTTCTCCACACTGATAGAACTGCTGAGGAGCTCAAAAGATATTCTGGTTGTCTGTCGACACTGTTTGAAAAAATATATATTCTATTTTTATTATACGTTTGGTCAGTTGCTGTTACAGAGGCCCTCAAAGGGTATCTCTTTAGCTGTTTAGTTTATGCCTGAATCACTGAATCTATTAGGGTAGTGGCAGTTGGCCTACTTTAGTAAGATATAGATGAGGAGTATAATTAAGCATACATTGGAGGAAAGGCGGCAAAAGCAGACGGAGCAAAATGCTGTCCCATTCCTATTTAAACCATTTCCAGCCCTCGCAGTCTCTCACACTCAAGCACTTACCAAGTGACGTCAATTAAGTCCATAAGGGTTCAGGGTTTAGGGTTAAGGGGGGACATTGGGATTGGGCCATAGAAATCATTCCACAGGCTGTTACAGACAACCGAAAAAGTAGGGGAAGGTCTCATAATTTTACATTACATTACTACCCGTTCACTCATTTCAATAAGAAAACATTAATACTTGTAAATTATTTCACAATTCTACATATAGAAACTTTACGCCTATTATTATTATGAATTTAGATTTAGATTCCCCATCTCCACGCCAGCTGGTGGAGATAAAGCAGCGACCCCTTGTTTGCCATCCACCAAAGAACATCAAGAGACCGAGGTTAGTTTGGGATAGTTGCAGTTCACCCTAGTGTAAACATGGGAGTGCGAACTCAGGCACTTGTCTCTGCAAAATGGCTTGTAAACCTGGTCAATCGCAATGTTGTCGGTCCCCGTCTGCGGGTCCTGGACACGTCCTGGTACCTACCGATGATGAAAAGAGACGGCAAGAAGGAATTTACACAATCTCATATCCCAGGAGCGTCTTTTTTCGACATTGACGAGTGCTCTGACAGGACCTCGCAGTTCGACCATATGCTGCCTACCGAGGAGTTTTTTGCCGACTATGTTGGGAATCTGGGCATTGAAAATGACAGTCATGTGGTTGTTTACGACGCCAGTGACTTAGGGGCATTCTCGTGCACAAGGGTTTGGTGGATGTTCCGATTGTTTGGTCATCCGCAGGTGTCGGTGCTGGACGGGGGTTTTAGGAACTGGGTCAGAGAGGGTCATCCAGTCACAGGCGCGCACACCAAGCCTGAACCAACGCACTTCACCGCAACTATGAACCGCTCCTGGGTGAAGTCATTTGGGGACATTACAGATAACATTACAACACAGCAGTTCCAGGTGGTTGATGTGAGACCCTATGCACGGTTCCATGGGAAAGAACCAGAACCAAGAGAGGGTAAGTTTAGTTTATTTAATATTCTTCCAGTCTGGGCACTGCATGATGTTGTGTGTTAAAAGCACACTGACTTATGGACATTGCAGTGTTGAATATAGGTGAGCCTGCATGCGACTGTATGCAAAAACAACCTCAATGCAATCCAATAGCCCTGATAACATATTTTTTGTTGTCTCATTTAGAGAGAAGTTTATACATAAATATACTCAGTCAGTGTTAGTATTGGTCAACTGATGTTTATCTTGATTACGGCAATTTTCCTCCATCTGACAGTATAGTAGTCAGTATTTTAAGGATTGGGAACTAATGGGAGGTTTTTTTCTCACAAATTAGATCTCATTTTTGTCCTTTGGGTCAACCATTAAGAATCCTATTTGAACATTTTCTCACCAACTCAATTCTCAACTCACATATAATTGCAATTACCAGGGCAGCTGCACCAGTAAGTTATTCATCAAATACCAATGACTTACATAAAAGCCTGACTCCATTTCAAAAGATTAAAACTTTTTGAGACAAAATATGGCAGAGACATTAAGAAGTCACACAACTTCCTCTTGAATCACTGGTGCATCCAAATCACAGCAAAACTATGCCATGCACCAAGTGGAGATCTCGTAAATGATGGCAGCAGTTTATGCGAAACACAAGAAAACTACTCAGTTGCAAAAAAAAGAAGCGGTGGTCCCAAACACTTAAAAACAGTGAATGAAAGACACTTTACAACTTATAGCAACATTAAAACAGAGTTGAATCAACAGATCTGATAGACTCACAGAGTTTTCCCTGCCTATCTAACTCAAAGGTGTATTACTGGTCGCTTCCTTTGTTGAAAATTCTGGCATGTGATGTTGATGGAATGAAAAAGGTGGAACTCAACTGTGAGGGAAGTGCAGCACCCAGACAGTGCAAAAATGGCAGCGGGAAGCTGAGCACTTGCTGGAGGAGGAGGTGACGTCAGATGCTGAGAGAAGTGGTTTGGAGGGAATCTGGGAGTTTTGTGTATTCAGTGGTGGTTTCTCAGATTAAATTTTGGTTAGCTACTTTTTTCTTTTCTTTGCTATTAAATTTAGAAGTAGTGTAAGGAAAGGAGTACTTTTGTAGCCTATGGCTACTGGAAGGGGAGCTGGGGTTGAGGGAGGTGGGTGGCAAATGGTGGCTAAGGGAAGCCAGAAGAGAGGAGCATCAAGTGAAAGACCTGAGATGTCAGAAGTAGCTGGGGAAAATAAATTGAGGAAAATTAGTAATACTGAAAACTTTGTTGTGTTTTTTAAAGTCAAAGACCAGAAACAGGGAGATAAAAGATTTAGAGCACTAAATCCCTTAAGAGTTACAACTGCTTTGGAGAGTCAGATAGGTAGGAGTTTTCAGACCAAGATATTGTCAAATGGGCTGTTGAGAGTTTGCTGCAAAGATAAGGAACAATATGACAACACTAAGGAGGTGGGGATGTTGGTGGTAAAGGTTGAGAGATTTGTTTTGAGAGAGAGAGACAGGGACTCAAAGGACTGATTTATGGAGTGTACACTGGCCTGTCTGAGAGGGAAATCTTAGACAACATTAAGGGTGGCTGAGTGACTGAAGTCGCTGACCCCCTGACATGATGATGTGGAGCATTAAATCATTTCTAGCTTTTATTACTGATGTGTTGGTGGGAGCAAAAACAACAACCAGAAGATCAGGCATCATTAAGATAGTGGTTGGAGCAGCTGAAAGGTTTTTTGGCACAAAGCAGTTCTTACCGGAAAAATTACCTGAGTACATGAAGGAGAAACAACATATGTTTAAAAACTGGACTTTGTGGTAGCTGGGTTATTAAAAGAGCCTCTGCATTGGCACACATATCCAAGGGATTTTTGAGTTGCGGATGCCTTCGATTTCTATCAAAACTGTGTTTAGCAGGGCATGAGGACTCAGGTGGACAGCCCGAGGACAGAACAGACAGCCTGGGGGCTGGAAGAGACAGGGCAGATGAATGGAGTTGCCCCGGAGGGCGACCAGAAGGCAAGACAGATGGGTGGAGCCGCTCTGGAGGTTGATGACACAGGTGGGGCCACTCTGGAGGTCGACAGAGATGCTCAGGGCAGAGACCTTGAGAGCTGAGGCTTCGGTTGTTTGCCAATGTAATGGAAACATGCAGTTAAAGTTCCTATCTTGAAACCAGGCAAAGATGCATCTGACCTCAGTTCATACTGTTCAATAGCATTAACATCAGTGCTTTGTTAAATCATTACTAATAGGTTAGTCTATTTTTTAGGAAGATAGGGACTTTTTACCGATTTCCAAAACGGTTTCAGAAAATTAAGGTTAACAATGGAGTCAGTGGCAGTTTTAGATCAAGATATTAAAAAGACATTTGATAATAAAGAAATAGGTGTATTCTTGGATATTGGGAAAGCTTATGATTATTTGTGGAAGAAGGGACTAAAATGTATTATTTAGGAGTTAGAGGTAGAATGTTCAATTAGATTAAAGATTTTCCAATGAAAAGAACAATACAAGTACAAGTGGGTGGGAAAAGTTCAAAAATCATTGAAATAGAAAATGGTACCCTGCAAGGAAGTGTAATTCAGTCCTATTTAATATATTTATAAATGATATATTTAAGAACATTGGAAGAGGGTTTGGATAATCTTTATTTGCAGATGATGGTGTCATTTGGAGAAGAGGAAGAAATGCAGAGTTTACTTTAAAACAAGTTCAAAGGGCTTCAGTTTCTGTAGAGGAATGGGCAGACAAATGGACCTTTAAAATCTCAGCCGTCTAAAGTCAAAATGTATTATCTTTGGTTTCAGAAGAAAGTTACCTTATCTTGGACTGTACATGTATGGATCTTCACTAGAGAGAGTGAAAGATTTTAAATTTCTGGGTGTTTGGTTTGACGAATGAATGACTTGGGCTGTTCACATAGCAAAAATACCAACAAAATGGGATAAAGTGGTAAATGTCATGAGAAGTCTGGCTGGATGTGACTGGGGGGCATAGAGGCAGACCATGCATTGACCAGGCAATGATAAGATCTGTGCTTGACCATGGATGTTTTGTTTATGTCTCTGCTGCAAAGCCAGTGCTTGGAAAATTAGATATTCTGCAGACCAAGGCATTGAGACTCTTTTGTGGGGCTTTTAAAACCTCCCCAATTCACCTGCTTATTAAAATGGGAGAAATGCCTTTATGTTTAAGTTGGGGCTCCTGGGAACTACTGGGAAAAACTAAGTGGCTCCAATCAAACCTTCCCAGCTAGGTGTCTCTTACAAGGGTCATGGGATTCTGATGGCAAGATCAAAAACAGACAGTTTTTCAGCAGAATAAATCAGTGGGCCAGGAAACTGAGAATGGAGCAGGAAAGCAATACATACAGGCTGGTTATCTGTACCTTTTTGGCTAATGCAAGAGCATCTTTTTGTTCCATCTTAGTATAAAAATTAAATCCCTAAGGACACTTTCATCTGTCAAATCATGTTTTTTTCCATTTAAGCACATGACAATCTAAAGGTGCATGCACAGACCGTATAAGCCGTGCATGTTCTCCAGTGTCTGCCACCTTTGTCTCAAAAAATCCAGGGAAAACCCTAACTTGGGTAATATTTATTGCAGGCTATCCCTTTTGGATTTTCTTATATTGTAACATATTTCTGCACACAATATCAGCTTAATCTTAACATATGCATTGACTTTGTTGTGCTACAAGTGTGTGCAGAAAGATAAACTGATTCGTCATTGTCTCACAGGTGTCCAGCCGGGTCATATCCCTGGCTCCAAATGCATGCCTTTCTACATGTTCCTAGATGATGACGGCATGATGCTTTCCACAGAGGAGCTTCAGAAGTTCTTCAAGAAGTCACAAGTGGATCTAAATAAGCCCATCTGTGGCTCCTGTGGCTCTGGTGTGACTGCCTGTCACATGGTGCTGGCTGCCCATCTGTGCGGCGCCCCTGAGGCGTCTGTGTATGATGGATCCTGGTATGAGTGGTTCACTAAGGCTCCTCCAGAGCATGTCGTCTCTTCGGTCAAAAGCAAGCTTTGAGGAGGTAGATGATCTGACAAAACTTCATTTACAAATCAGCATTAAAAAAAAACACTTTGCGATTGATTAATTGTATTTTATTCCTAATCAGGGATATTTTAAACTCAGAGATATACACTTTAAATCTATGCTGTGTAAACAGAAATGTCTGTGGAAGCTTGATAGAGGATGTCAGTGTGTATTAAAGACATAGGCAGTATTTGAATGTGAAAACTGATTCAACAAATTCTCAGCATGTAAGATGGTGCTAATATTTTTAATTTTTTGTAAGCAAAGTGCCTCCTTAATTGTTGTCTCAGTGCCTCTTTAGAAGCCTCTTTCCCCTATTATTTTAATAGAGATATAATTTTATGCGAACTGCTTTTATTTTGAGCAGTTCTGCAGCTCCTGAGATTATAACTGAATCTTGTATCTTTTGCACAGTCTTCTTTACTTGAACCTTTGCTTTCTGTGGGCATTTAAGGGAACGTGTTCACATGGCGCAGCCTGCTGGTGCTTTAGTGGATGTGTCCTTTTAACCATATGTGCCTTGGAAGAGTTTGTAAGTCCAGTTTTTCAAATCCAGTACATTGCCTTAGTTGCTGAATAAATGTTTCCCAATGAGTTTTGATATGTGATTTAAACTTTTTAAATCTTCACAATGTTTTGTTATTAAAAGCACTGAATAGATTGTGTGCATCTCGTGTATGTATTTAACTGTAGCCTACACAATGTATGTAGTCTAATGTGTGAAGAACAATTCCCTGCTTTGTTGTTGTACATTTTGTAATATCCAAAGTTCAACAACACACTTATTTGCTTTCCATGTTGTCGTTGAAGAGTAACTTAGGCTGAATCCAAATGTCCACCCCCCGGACCTGCGGCCTGACCACTCGCGGACTTCAGTCATACGTATCGTGACGTGTTCACCGTCATCACGTCAAGTCTGCCAGGGCCGCGAGGGGATAAAAATGCGCTCTGAGACGGGACTTAGTGTTTCCATGGAGATAAATTGAAATTCCTGACCCTGTAACTCATTTCAAAGGTCTAATGGTTCTAATATGTGCAGCTCTGCTGCTTTACTCTCAATGAATCTGGTCAGAATGCCCAGTGAGATTTTCTCTTTACATGAACTGCTAAACACTGCTAATATTATATTCACATTAAATCCTCAACGAAGGTCTCCACATTGTATACGGACAAAAAACAACCTTTGCCCATCTACTTTGGTGGATTATAATAAACATACCCATGTTAATTAGCCTATAGGCCTAATCTGTGTGTACATTATATCACCACATCACAAAAAAAGTGAAAAAGTCATATCAGAAGTAAATATTTACACAGCCTATTATTATTATCATGATTATTGTGATTATTATTATTGTTGTTGGTGTTGTTGTTGTTTTTATTATTATTATTATGGATAATAAAAATTAGTAGTATTCTTTAGGCTGTCACTTTACGGCCTATTGCTGCAGAATTATGGGTAATTTTCCGAGCGGAGTCTGGTGAAGTCTCTGCACCTCAAGCGGAATCTCTGGAAGTCTGCTGAAAGTCCGCTGGAGGTCTCTTGTGGACTTGATGAATTGCGGCTTTGGACAGCTCTCTGCACTCGCAGACTTCCCTGGCAAAGTCCGAAAGTCTATAAGTCCGGTGACGTTTGGACTCAGTCTTTAGGTTACAAGTATAAACATTACCCTCTAGCGCTCGGAGCCTGAACTTCTCATTGCCTCGTCATGGCGGCACAGACCCGTGCACTGGTGTCAGGTCAGTGGCTGGCAGATGCTATCAGAAATAACCTCGTCGGCCCCAAACTGCGCATTCTTGACAGCTCATGGTACCTACCGAAAACGAAACGGAACGCGAGAGCTGAATTTGTGCAGACGCACATACCGGGCTCCTCGTTCTTTGATATAGACGAATGTTCTGACCAGAGTTCCGCGTTAGATCACATGCTCCCAACTTCCAGCCACTTCTCCCAGTATGTAGGAGATCTGGGCATTGGGAACGATACGCACGTAGTTGTGTATGACACCAGCGATTTTGGGTCGTACAGCGCGCCCCGGGTGTGGTGGATGTTCCGGCTGTTCGGACACAATTTGGTCTCGGTGCTGGACGGTGGCATGAAGAACTGGCTAGCTGACGGTCATCCGGTGACATCTGAGTGCTCCAAGCCAGAGCACAGAGAGTTCAAGGCGGTTATAAATCAATCATGGGTGAAGAGTTATGAGGACTTGCTGGAGAACATCAACACCAAGCAGGTCCAGGTTGTGGATGCCAGGTCTGCCGGCAGGTTTAGGGGAGTTGAGCCAGAGCCCAGAGATGGTGAGCAGAAGTTTGTAAACAAACAGCATGCAGTTTTGTTTGTCTAAGATTTCCATTATGATATTTTCTTCAGGAAAATAAGTGCACAGCATAAATAAGTTTCTGGTCACAGTATGATGTGTGTGCCATTTGAAATACATGTCTTATTTATGGTTTTGCTGTTGTTACATCAAGCACAATGTCAAGCTTGTAGTAGTTTGGCAAAACAATAATAGTTGGACAAAAAAAACTTAACTAAAGTTCCAATTACTAGGTTTCTTCCAGAGCTTTCAGCCACATCTCCTGGTCTACATCAGCCAGCAGATGGAATTTGCACTGTTTGCATAGTTGTCATGAAAATGGTTCAGTTGTCATTTGATGGAGAAAGAAAAATGCCTGTACACTTAGTTTTGATCCTAGTTGGATCTTCCCCAAGGCAAAATGTTTTAAAAAGTGAATCCCACATCCATATATATACTCACACACACACCCTGGCAGGCTCTAGGGTGGCAGGTGTGGTTAAATAAGTTAATTTTGACCTGAAGAAGACCCAACTTGGATCAAACTTTGTCCATTTAAATTAAAATTAAAATGGTGGCTTTGGAGTAAGTGTGCAGGCGTTGCTCTTTTTCCAATGGTGCACATAATTACACCCCTTCTCAGTTGTTATCTGAACCATCTCCATGACAACTAAGCAAAGCATCTGCTGATGAAGTTAACCTTGAATTAATATTTTATTCCTTTTTTTGTGTCATTATTTCTCCAAATATTCATAATGTTTTTCACTTGTCTCTCTCCCTCGCAGACACACTGCCAGGCCATTTCCCCGGTGCAATCAACATGCCTTTCACTTCTTTCATGGGTGCTTCTGGAAAGGAGCTGGGAACTGAGGACCTGTCCAAACTGTTCAGAGAAGCAGGGGTGAACGTGGAGCAGCCATTCTGGGTTTCCTGTGGGTCTGGTGTCACAGCGTGTCATGTCGTTCTGGCTGCTCACCTGCTTGGGCACAATGGGGTGTGTGTTTATGATGGCTCCTGGTCTGAATGGTTTAAAAGGGCATCTCCAGAGCATATCATCTCAGAGGGAGAGGGAAAGAAGGTGTGAAACGAACAACGAGACGCGGTGCACTAATGTTACTTTACAAGAGAAAGCACTGTGTTTGCTACCAACAAGTGAAGCAATTACATCAGTATAAAACTGGTCTCATAGCACCTTCCAACTGCAGAGCATACTTTACGCTAATACTCAGTACATGCGGCAAGCTGTGCATAGTGAGCACAGTAGTAGGTTACAACATCTATCAGAAACTTTTAATGAAAATCTCATCTATGCAAACTATCTAACTTTTCATTACAGGAAAGAGGCATACATTTTACAAAGGTTTACAACTATCCTGAAATAAGATGGTATGCTTTGTTTCACATCGAATGATCAGATATATTTTTGATGCATTTGAAAGATATAACATCTTCAACGTGTTTAAAATAGTACAATTATGGGAATTTCTTCCAAGAAGGTTCAGCTGTATTAAGAGAAGGGATTTTTGATTCTTGGAAAAGGTGCGTTTTCTTGGTAGGAGGATGGCATGTGGATATACTGCATTCTTTACAAATGTTGAAATAAATGGATGCTTGAGTTTCTTGTTTTTTCACACTACATACAGGTAGATTGTCGTATCCTTTTTCAATATGTCTAGCTCATGTCATGAAGATTCCTGTATTCATTAACCAGAAAAGTAAATATTTAGCTTAGTTAGACGGTTGTGGAGGACAGAAGGGTAAAATACTGTAGATGGCAAAATGATTGATTGAGAACAGTTACATTATAATTCAGTAGAGTGATTTTAGTCTTCCTCATATAGCTCCAGTCCAATGCTGATTTTGTCAGTATTTTTTACTTCATAACTTTAATAACTGTTGCATTTAAAGATACATTTACAAAACCTATTGTGAACTCAGTGCTTTAAAAACGTGAAGCTGATAGACCCACAAAAATCCTGCAGCTTTTGCTGAGAAGCCTCTTGCATGTAACATAAAAATTTGAGATGCTGACGCAGAGGAAATCAAAACCAGTTCAATCCGGTTTCTGTGCTTGATATTTGAGGTGTCTGGCAAGATGCCCGATTACCAAAAACAAAGTTGATGTATTTTTAGTTTTGTTACACCATGGTGGTACTGTGTGCAACTGTACCTTTTACTGTATATAACTGATATGTGACCAGAAATGCATAATAATGTTGGAGGGGGGGGGGGGGGTTATAAATGGCTAAGGAGGTGTCCCATTTTGAGAGTGGCTTAGAAGATTTCACTGAGTCTGTGCACTTATTCCAACCTGCATAGTCCTCTTTTGATATAGGCAAAATTATATTTTTGTTTTTGAACTGTTAAACATAGGGTATAGTGAGTTATGTTAATCATTGTTTATGATGTCAGCTGTTACTATGTTCCACTGAGGCAAAAAGAAACATGTAGAGACCAGAACAAAAGAGCATTACGACTGGGCAAAAGAGAATGAACAAGTCATTTTGAACAATTCTTCTTGAGCTGAGGACTTTGACCACTGTATCTGCAGGGGAACATACTGCTTCAAATAAAGCAAATCTCACACTCTGACAGCATTTTCATTGGTGTTTGTTTGCTATCTGACCAACCACTCATTCTCAAATCCACCTTAATGCATATTGTTCTAGTATGATCTGTCAATTATTATGATGAAAGCACCAGATACAATTTTGTGAAGCTTTAATTAATATGTACATTCATGAACAAAACAAACTTGGCAATTGAGTAGTACTGATTGATGGAGGTGCTACTGATCTGAGATGGGCTATAGATACAACATGCAGGCAAGGTGTTTGGCAAAGGTACTGTTGCAGTACTAAGTGGATTGATGACAATGTTGTTTTTTTGTTTTTGGTTTTTTTTGCATTGTTTTGTTTCTAAAGGCCAGTAACACATAATTGTAGCTCACACCATTGCCACCATTATCACACACCATTGTAGCTCATTTTATGACGAATTTCAAAGTATCATTTTATTAGTTATCATTTTTTAAAATGTTGATAAATTTGAAAAAAAAAAAACGAGACTAAATTTTTCATGACTTAGACACTGACTGTGACTTGATTTTTAAATGTAATGTTTGTGACTTGTAGTCCCATTTAGACCCACTTAAATAGCATTTAGTAATACAGGAGTGTACATACACAATGCCTACTACCCAGATATTATAAATACCATATAGGTGATGTGATTTTTTTTAAATTAATACACGAAGACATTAAAATAAGGTAAAAGTAGTGAAAGGTGATTCATGCAGGGACATGGCTCAGAATGAATGAATCACTGAATGGCACGAACTGCCCATCGTGAATGCCACAACAAAGATGGCCGACCATCTCTGACGTATGTCACTCGGTTGTCCCGTAAACTGCCTGAAGGTCCTGACGAAATAAACAAATTGGGGTCCTCTTTGGCGATATGCTAGGTGTCGAAACGGTGTTCCCAGTCACATTGTTTTACACAACTGTGGTAAATTGTCAAAAATAACACCAATATATTTCGCTAAGAGTGTTTGAGGAATGTTGGTAAAATAGAAGTTTCAGTCGGTGTGGTTATTTACGTCCTAACTGGCCCAGTAGGTTTGTTTTTGAACGTCGAAGGGTGTGTTTTTTTCGGTCGCCGTCAACAGCCGTAACGTTAGCGTTAGCGAAGCAAACAAGCTAGCCCGCAAATCCACATAATTCTGATATTTAACTAAACTATCAGAGGTAAGTTCAGTTCAATGGATGTTATTTAACATTTAAAATGGCGAAGGTGAGCTTTTTGTGTACTGTGGTAGATTCAATCATGTAACTACAGTGAATTGAAGGAGCTAAATTAACCTTGTCATTTCTACTCTACTCATTAACAAATACAATCAGTTAATGACAGCGCAACTCGCAATTTGCCAACAGGTATTGAAGTTTTAGTGGCAGTAAACGAAACCATATTACAAGACTGTACAGTGTGAATTGAATAATTAATTTGTTTTGGGTTGTTTTTCCACAGGGAGGCGTTGATGAGCAGCAATGTCTGGCATCGCTCTAAGCAGACTGTCCCAGGAGCGCAAAGCCTGGAGAAAAGACCACCCATTTGTAAGTACATGCTGATCATTACCATGCAATATCCTTAATATCCTGACACTCATGAGTGCTACTGATACAAAGTTGTTTTCTGTTTAGTTGACTCAGACTCAGGTTGTCTCTTGTAACCCACACAGGGTTTTGTTGCTGTGCCTACCAAGAATCCTGATGGGACCATGAATCTGATGAACTGGGAGTGTGCCATTCCTGGAAAGAAAGGAGTAAGTTACCAACTGGTGTAGAGACAGCCACATTTGGTCCAGATGCATATTAAAGTGGCCTAGCTTCTCTTTTGTGCCTTCAGGATGACCTTCAACACATGAACACATTAAAAATATTGGAATATCTTTGCAATCTTTACATTTTGGTCAGACTCACAACAGTCCTCAATCTCTTTGGAAACCTGTTGCTTTGACAACTTTATCACCCACAACCCTTTCATTCACTGCTTTCCCACCAGCATCTTCAACTACTGTAATATGGGGTATTTCTAGTATAATTCTTCATCAAGGTATTGGCCATTACACATGTTGAAAAACACACTTTACAGCTCATTCTTTAATATGTCATGCATTTGTAGTGATGACCAGACCATAACATTATGGTGATTAAGCCAGCTTCATACTTCAGATCTGACAAAGAACAGCCAAAAAATATTATACTCTAATGAACAAGCAATTTTAATACACGAAAGGCACTTAATCTTTTGACATTGCGCTAATTAAAGGGCCTGTATCTTAAGCTCATAGTTTGAAGGACAGTTGTTTCCTTGTCATTTAAGCAAAACAGGTAGGATGTCTGCTAAACAAAACAAAGCTTGGGTATTTATACAGAAAACGGCAAAAGACACATCACATTTCATTTTCAGTGTGATAAATGTCCACTTTTTTGCACAGTGGCTCCACAGTGAAATATGCTAATGTTTCCAACATCATTTCTGTATCTTTACTTTTGTTTCGTCTTTGTTGAATGTCCCTTTGACCTCACACTTCACTTATTATTTCTTTGTTCATCAGACCTTGTGGGAGGGAGGACTCTATAAACTCAGAATGCTGTTCAAAGATGACTACCCTTCCTCACCACCCAAATGTGAGTACCCCTACACTCTTTGTTCATAGTTTCATTTTTATTTTTCAGGAAATAGGAGTTTTGGCAACAAACTTGGTGTATCAGGTTAAGCCAGTACAACACCTTATGTAATTAATGAACCATATGCAAAAAATGACCTCAGGTATGTTTGAAATTTTACATTTTGTGATCCAAAACTTCTAAAAACAGTTTTCTAGGCCAGTGAACATGTATAAATGTTTGGTGAGTCAATCAAGGGTGTAACATCAAAGGCTTTATTCCAAGAATTCATTACTGTGATGGCGCTTACTATCATATTCTTTATTATTCCTGTTATTAAGCTTAGCCTCTAGTAGTTACATGATGTGTTAATGACTCAAGTGTTTATTTATTCTGATCAGTTGTTGAACAAAGACAATATTTAATTAATGATGTTGGCAGATATATGAGAGGAAAATGTCACTGTTGTATCATGGAAAAATTTTCCATAATGACAGCACTTTCACAGATCCTCTTGTGTTTTAGAGATATTGAATGAAAACCTTCAGGTAATGACGGTTTTCTACAATGACTACATTGTACTTTGTAATTGAAATCTTCAATTTTAACATGTCAGTTCTGCCTCAAGCTTTGATATTCTGACTTTTTTTTTTTCAATTATTTCTACTCAGGCAAGTTTGAACCACCAATATTCCACCCAAATGTCTACCCATCAGGCACTGTGTGTCTGTCGATCCTGGAGGAGGACAAAGACTGGAGGCCTGCCATCACCATCAAACAGGTTTGAACACAGTCTCACTCTCATACTCTCATCAGTAGGGGAGTTGGTTGATATACCTTTTAAGTTATTATCAGTTATGTCCATTAGCTTTGAGAGTAGGGACTTCTGATTGTACAAGCAGTGACTGAATGTAACATCTTTTGTTTTTGTTGAGGGAATGAATACACGGATAGTGGCGTTTCTAACCAACAGACTATCACACTTTTAATGCACTGTCGACTGTGTTTTCAGATCCTGTTGGGTATCCAGGAGCTGCTGAATGAGCCAAACATTCAAGACCCAGCACAAGCAGAGGCTTACACAATTTACTGGTAAGTGTGTCTGCTTTGATATTACCCACCGAAAGTCCAGTTGTGTTTTTATTTAGCAGTTTCAATTCTGAACAATTGAAACCTGTTGAGTTCAAAAATCAAGGTTTCTTTGCCCCTGCTGCATGTTTGTGGTTTCCTTTTTTTTTTTTTTTTTTTTTTTTTTTGCACTAAGCGAAAGCCTTGAAATCGATTTGGAATGTAGATACTTTAAGTCGCCTCTATCTGCAGCTTAACTTGAAGATATTAAGCATTCTGGTTTATTTTATAACTTGCGTTCAAGTTGTAATTTTATTCAGTGGTCATGAATTGTCAGGTCAGTTTTCCTTTTCCAAGATGAGTCATGTCACAAACCTTTTAAAGACCAAAAGAAAGTCATAACACAAAACAAGAAAGATCAGTTTTCTGTTCTAGCAGTACTCTGTGCTAACTGTGTTTTACGTACTGATAGGTTATCCTAAAAATATTTTAAACCCTTTGGATGTTCATTTTTATATCCTTTTGTTCTTTGTGTTTCAGTCAGAACAGGATGGACTATGAAAAGCGGGTAAGGGCACAGGCCAAGAAGTTTGCCCCCACATAGAGTGGAGAGCTGGCCTCTATCCTGCCTGAGCAGCCTGAACTGATAGAGGTGACAAACAGGAGGCAGGCATCACCTGAAGGACCACTCCAATAAGAATCCACTTTTAAGTATTATTATACTACTAAACAGGTGACAAGTGAGCCTGTTTTCTTTGCTTTCTTTGCTTTCTTTCTTTCTTTCTTTCTTTCTGTTTAACAACAATCGTTCAATAAGATCAGCTTTTTTTTCCTGTCTTAAAGAAATATGAATGCATTTTTAATGCATAGCTGATGATCCTAGAGACTCTGCTGTCAACACGACCTTTGCTATTTGTAACTCTTGTATAATCCATATCTCCAGTTTTGTCATGAGTGCGGCAATGTTCACTCATGCCTCCATTAATACTGTAAGTCATGCTAATGTATTGACAGAACTGTAGAAATAAGGAACCACTCTCTGTGTAATGTACAAGTCAGTTGGGGCAGAGGAGGAGATTTCATATATTCTTAACTTTACAGTTTTTATCAAACCATCAAACTCCACAAGTATTGTAGATAGTGTTTCATGAATATGGGCATGAACGGGGACAAAACTCTCAGACGCACAATGGAAGTCTATTCTTCCATTGTGCTTTTAAACACCGTTCTTATCACATATCCATCGCATCTGAGTTTCCACAAAAACGTCAAAAGAATACCGTCAACTCATCAAATTCAGGTAAAAGACAATCCTGGCACTTATATATTGGTTGTAAGCCAAAAAGTGGCAGTTACAGTATCAGTCAAAAGTTTGGACACACTTTCCCATTGAAAGGAATGGGAAGGTGTGTCCAAACATTTGACTGGCACTGTTTGTAGGCAGGAACTGGTGCTCTGTCCACCTCAAAGAAGGGAAGAGTTACAGATGGGAAATGGGGCAGGTGGGTCAGGGCTTTGCTTTCTCCAGTGAGCTTAAATTATCCTTTATTGCAGTGGAGCTAAGATAACCTTAGTGTTAAGATTCTTTTTGTGAATCCAACTGAGAGTGAATCTTTTTGTCGGTTATGAACTTAATGCACATTCAGCACCAGAATGTCATCTGCTTCCCAACACGCTATGTTACGATCTAGAGGAGAAGTTGCATTGTAAAAGTAACAAAAACTGTCGCCATGTGTTCGTTTTTTGGGGCTTTATTAATTAAGTCATTTTATCCCACAATGCTTACAAAATGAATATAAACCAAAAGCTTTTAAATCTGTAAGTCCACCTGGCAAACAGAAGCTGAAGGATCCTCATTGGAATGGCCTCTCAAACCAGCAGCGACAGATGGAAGTGCACTTGAGAGTAAGCGAAGGCCTGAGATTTTTTGCCTCTAAATATATGAGTGCATGTACATAATATAAATAATGAAAAACTGTGGAAGTTATGTTTTATATTGTTTTAGCCAGTTGACATTTGTGTGTGGTATTATAACAAAGAACACAATAAATGGCATAAAAATTGTGAAATAAAGTTGAATAAAAGAATGAAGAGAATGTTTGTGAATTCCTTTTCAACATGGCTCGGGTTTTTATTGAGTGCAAGGTTGGTGAAGTGAAATTTTATTTATCGGGAAAAGAGGAAAATAACAATCAAGGTTATTAAAAATCACATAAGAGGAGATCCTGTGAGATTGCCTGCATGCAATATGCAATGTTGTATTTGAATATTGTCTATATTCATCTATACTATAATCATAGATTTTTTTTTTTTTTTTTTTAAATTCAAAACAGATTTTTAGTTAATGTGTGACCATTTCCAAGTTGTGTAATCGACTTCACGGCCAGTATCTGTCCTGTGATGGAGAATGTGTGTGTGTGTGTGTGTGTGCAAACCCTTGGTATCTCAGTTTTTAATGGTAAGGTTGAAAAACAGGCCGTTTTTCTTTAGCAGCTAAAAAGTCTGCATTTACAGACACCTACCTCTGACATTTCAGCATATACATCATCAAACTTATTCAAAATGTGTCCTGATATCTAGGATCCCCATTGACAATAAAGCTATAAAGGTTTTGCACTGAATAGTGTTCGTGCAAAGATGCATGTATGCACTTTGCATGTTTTTGCACACCATGTCTTTTTTTTTTTTTTTTATGTCCAAAAGTGAGACCTGAGATAATGCTCTCGGATGTATTGCATGACTTTCTTAAGAAATTTAACACCTTTTGTTTTGCCTCACCTCTGCTGTGGTTTATGACTATGACCTCAAATGACCAAACAGACACGAAACAGTCACAGGTGAGAAGCCAATAATGTTTTTTTTCTCTTTTTTTGCTGCTGTATATATGTTGTTAGGTACTGGTGTTTTTTAGCTGATTTCATCTGAACCACACTGGGTTGTGTTGAACCTCTGTGTCAAAGGTGAGGGCAGTAGAAAGCCCTCAGGCATCACAGCTTGGGCTACTGTCTCCGCACCAACATATTTCCAGGTCTGTACATCAATATCCAATCTATACTCCCAACTTCCTCGTTCTGTAGCATACTCGTAGATAAAACGCCTTTAAGTCCTGTGGAAAAAAGTTTGTTTTTTGGAGACCTTCTGTATCAAAAGCAATGTACAAAATACCACAACCCCCTTCAAAGTAAATACTGCACAGATTGGATAGTACTGCTTGCTGGCAGGGTACCGGTTCTGTGATACTGACAAATAATCGTTGATCAATACACTTGTCAATATGTTGATAGGCGAACATAATGTTAACATTATTTTAGAGGCAGTGACCACATGGATAAGATGGAATGGTAAGTCAAGGGAATCCTGAGTAGCTGATACACAATCTGTTTTATCCTGCTGAATAATTTAACCGTTTAATCGTTGCCTTGTGCACTGCTACACACGTGGCGTAGTGTGATATGCACACTAACCTAACTGTGTTTGCTCGTATGTCGTGTGAAAAATTGTTTCAGGCAGTTAACACCAAGTTATGTAACATTTGAAAGAAAAACTAACAAATGAAAAGCTGTCAAAAGTAATACGCAATTCGAGTGAATTCATTTTTATTTTTGTGTCATGCCCATCCCCTCCCCCCTTTCTGTCAAACATATATATTTCTGGCATCTTTGTAGTGTACAATCATGTCTTTTGCAGTTTTGATCTCTTGTTTTTCTGCTAGTCCATATCAAACCATGAAGCCATCAGTACATTTTGCTCTAGGATCCTAATATCATTAACTTCAGGCCTCACTTTTCTCATATTCCACTATTTGGAATTTTAAACTTTTACACTCTCTGCTCTCTATTCCACTTTTAATTTGACCCACTGGACCCATCATCTTTAGGTGCTCCGTTACCATGGAAATCCCTCGCCAAGGACTCGTACATCAGCCACCCTCTGCCTGCCTGGCCTCCAAACCCCCATCTCTGGCATAGTCACAAGACAGATGAAATGGGTAGGTCTTTCATTGCTCTGCTCTGTTTCTTCTGATTTGTTTTTATTTTTTATATTTTTCACTGTTTATATTGTATGTTCTGGCTCATCTGCAGTCCGGTGGACAGAGAAAAACATTGTAAACTAGAAGCTCAACAAGATACTAACGGAAATGGAAAAAAAGGGTACCGCAAAATGAAGTCCTGCTTCCTACCTTGAGACCACAACACACACAGCGCACTTGTGATTCACACTTTGGAAATGCAAATACAACGTGTGATTTGCAACCGTACATGTTGTAAGCTCGCTGCTTAACAATAGACAAACAAGAGGAAGATTATGTTGAAGATGAAATACCACTAAAAAGATTATTGGTTAGACAAAAGATATTTGCGATATCCCTTTGGTTGAGGCTTAACCAAACTGTAATCATCTGGGTGCTACAGAGAGTGACTTGTATGTGTAAATTTATCTTATACAATTATAATAAAAGTAAATCTGAAAATTAATTGTAAACTATTCATCATTACATTCAGTTGTCTCAGAGATTCCTCCTCTTCTTCTACTTCAAGATGAATTAAGTGCATTCTAAAATTTACATAAACACACAGAAGTCCCCACTCTATTAATAATAAAAGGACTTAAACCGCTGAAAGCCATAGCAGTAGCTGAAGGGTTTATTGGTCTCTTTGTGTGATATGTATAGGTAGCAATACAGAGGTGGTTTGAGTAGAAACCACTGAAACTTGTTTTTTGTCACAACCTGCTGTCTCTCTTTTCAAGTCACACCTATTAAAATATGTACCTGTAGTAGATATCCGCTCTCTACTACACAGAGAAAGGATGTTTTAAGAGACTGTATGAAGTCACTAAATTCATTCGTCTGACTCGACAATGCAAAAGCTAACGTTAGGTCAAGTCAGTGCAAAGCAGTTCTCACATCATATCAAATGAACTATAAAGAGATACTGAAAAATATTCATCACCTCTCCATTCTGAACTACACTGCATATTCTTAATGTGCCTGTTAAACTGTAATTCCCTCTTGCAGTGTGACTGAAAATCGAATTCAGTGTATGATTAAATACTTGCAAAACGGACACATCTACCGCAACTGCATTTTGTGTTTTGTGCTAATTACCATTTGTTATCACACTAGCATACTTAGCCCAACTAAGATGTGACCATGCTGAACATCATCGTGTTAGCATTGTCATTGTGAGCATGTTAGGATGCTGATGTTAGCATTTAGCTCAAAGCATTGCTGTGTTCCCTCACAGACATGCTGCTAGCATGGCTGTAGACACTTGGTCTGCTTAGTTTCACACGTAAGACCATTAGGCCTAGTGTTAACTGTTGTGACCGTGCTCGGCAGTTTCTCAATAATATGTAGCAGATTAATACACACCCTTTTACGTCACAGTATATTGAGTCAAATCTGGCTCCTGCTTACAGGAATTGTACATATTTTAGGGTTTGGCTTCTCAATTAGATGAGTCAATAAACTGTTAAATTGAGAGTGTCAGTAACTTGACTTAACTTTCTTTAAGCAGGGCTTTTTTCCTCTGGAAATTAGCGCTATATTCATTGTGTAAAATTCAAGTTCTGTCATGTTTTTATAGAGTTATAGGTCTTGCTATATGAGTGTGCCCTACCTTGTTATTTTTCTCACCTCCTCCCCTCTGAGCGCCACCCCCCTCCCCCCCACACACTTCTTTGTGGTCTGCTGATGGAGACTGTTTTCTTGTTGCCTTGTGAGCAAAAACATCACCGTGGTCGTCTTAGCAGCCTCCCGCCTCAGGCACGGTGGACTTTGACCTTTTGGCAAGTGCTGTATCACATAATACACTCCTCATCCTCTGCTTGCTTCTACCCTCCCCTGCCCTTGTCTCTCTTGTTACCACTGCTCGCTGATGCTGACATCTAAGTAACTACAGGAACAAGTGGGAGTGCATCAGGTCACCCTCTGGCCTACTGCAGGCCTTAACCTACTCAAGCATCAAGGCAGCTGCTGACTGCTTTGTTCAAATGTGTTATGTTGCAACAGTTGTTGCTATATGCGTGAATGCTTTGGGGTTTGTAGGCTGATGTGCAGCATGGAAGAGTGTTACACAATGGCCTTTCATTGAACTTTGAAGACTGAGATGAACACTACTACTGTAGATACTAAAACATTCTCTAAACCTGCATTGATTTATTTTGATCTATTTTGTTTGATTTGCCATATAAGTTGCACTCACATTTTGACATTTGACTACAAAGATTTGAATGTAATTGGGTGAAAATACACACTTAGAAGTGTTTCTTTCTTTTGCTACTCCTTTCTCCATCTTGTAACAACCCCATTACCACCTTTCTCAGCCGAGCTGTCACAATCTACATCACAACTTTATTTTTCATATTCAATTCAAAAGAGTCTTACTACATATATTGTCGCATCACAGAGGCCCTGGCATGACGACCAAAGTGTGTTATTAAAGATTAGGGACTGTATGAAAATTATTTGTGTGAGGAGGGGGGCTGAACCTTATATTTGACTTATAAAAAAGAACCTCCCAAGAGTCATTAATATTTGGTTTGGATACTCCTCCTGACTTGGAGAAAATTGCAATACCCTCCACCCCAATTTCTCAACCTTGATTTCAAGCTTTTATATTAATAGAACAATATTTTTTACAGAGCCCAAGTTGCACATTAGAAGTGAATTTAGCAATTGCTAAAAAAATATGATAAACATAAGAAATGGTGCACTCTGTAATTTTATTTTTGAACCAAGAGCTACTAAATGAACAGTTATTATCACTGTCACTGAACAAGCTAACAGGGCACAGGCAGCAGCTCGTTTCAACTATTAATAGAACTGGTTGGGCTGTGCTGAACATGCAATCTTTAACATATGATATGTTTAACTTTACTATAGTTATAATGAAGAATAAAGTGAAGACTACTGTTGGCTAGTGATAAAATGCTACATTCTTTAGTGCAATAATGTTCAGTCCCTACTAACTACTGACTAAGATCCACATCTACTGTTTCTTAAAACTGACACATTGGTCCAGTGGCCCTCTGGTTAACACATGAGCCACACCTGACCACAATGTTTGCAGTTCAATTTCCTGCAGTGGACGTGTGTTGCATGTCGTTCCCCGCCTCTCTTTCTCTCTCCCCTCATTTTCTGTCATCTCTCTACTATTGCTATAATAAAAGTTTAAAATGCCCCCCAAAATATAAATACAGAATTTAAACAAAGAAAAAATATTGAGCCCTGATAAAGAGACATGATTGTTGCATACGGCAATATGTTCTTATGCCTCCATACCAGGGACAGCTGTGGCTAGAGGCATTATGTTTTCTGGTTGTCCGTCCCATTCTTGTGAAAGTGATATCTGAAGATTGCCATGAGGCAATTTCTTCAAATTTAGCACAAACGTCCACTTGGACTTAAGGATGAACTGATTAGATTTTGATGGGCACAAGTCAAGGTCACTTTGACCTCACAAAACACTTTTTTGGCCATAACTCAAGAATTGATATCCCAATTATGAAAATGTTTCACACAAATGTTTAATAGGATAAAATCAGGTGAAGACATTTTACATGATGTTTTAGAGGTTGTAGCTTCTTTGCATTTTGCTTTCTCAAAGTACTTGTATGAGTCCACCCTCTTTACTACCTCTCCCTGGATAACAGCCTCCTGTTCTTCTAGTCCACTACAAGTGTAGTGTCTTTAAGTGAAGACAGCATGTTTCTCACTGGAAATTCCAATATAGTGATAACTTCTATTTCACCAAATTCCTTCGAAGTCTTCACTACAAAAATTATGAGTCTGGACAGACATGGATGTAAGTTTTTTTTAATAGTAAATCTTGCAAGAAAATTATGAAATTAAATATAAATGTTAGGCAAAAATCAGACTACCCTCCTTTACACAAAAAGAAAAAAATGCATAACCCTACTCATTTTTTGACCCCACCTACCCCATAATAATTTTCATACAGCCCCTTATGTATGAGAAACTTTAAAACTGTAAAACCATTTTGAGACACAGTGAGGTTGCAGATGGCGATGGACGAACAAACTGAATAATCAGAGGAAATCTCTTGAGGCCTGTGGCTATAGAAATAAGATGGCTGGTGACCTTTGAGTGAAGAGCAGGCTGCTGCTTTAACTTTTAACCGTCTTTCCTCTTCCTCTCTATAGAGGCACTTGGGTAGAATATATGTGTGGTTGCGGCTGTAACAGCAGCGGTTTCGACTCTGTACAACTTGTGCGTGTGTGTGTGTGTGTGTGTGAGTGTGTTTGCATCTTAAATAACCCCATGGTTCTAAATCTGGTAGGTTTAGCCTCTTTACTTCTCTGAATCTCCTGTTTTAAGATGAGTTTCATTGACATAAACCACTTCATAGGACAACTTGAAAGTTTCTCTTTATACAACCCACTTAACGTCATGATTGAAACAGGATGTGGTGTGCTTTGTATTTCTCGTCGTATTCTGTGCAATTAGTATCTTAAGAGCCATGATGGGGTCCAGGTAGCTGCTGGTGGTGAGCAAGAGGAGGTGCTCTGCTCTACAACAGCGCGGTACCCCCCCTCCCTCCCCCCTTTCACTCCGCTCCCCACCCCGGCCCGTCCTCTCTCACTATCACTCACATCTTCACGAGGCTTCCTGTAAGCCTCAGACAGAGGCTGTGGTTACAAGTGGAAAATGTCGCTGGGCACTTTAAAGAAGAGACAGGGGCGAGAATGAGGAGACAGAGGGATGAGCGACAGAAAGAGAGAGAGAGAGAGAGAGAGAGAGAGAGAGAGAGAGAAAATGAGAGAGGGAGAGTGCACAAGAGAGTGAGATAGTGATGTGTGTGAAGAGTAAAGAGGGATATAAAAAGACAGAAGAAAAGGAAATCATCTAAATTCGTGAGTCCGGCAGAGGAGATGACGATGTGTTTCCTCTCAGGGAAACCTGCTACCTTTACTGACCAAAACTGATGAGGTACAGTATCACTTTTTTTTTTTTAATGATGCTGTTTTAAACTAACAACACAAGAATAATGTGCAAAGTTTCTTGTAACAAGTTGAGTCTACATATTTATGTATTTTAATGAATGCATGTAACATATGATCATTTTAGTGTCTTTAAGCAGTGGCTCCTACTGTTGAATTACATTAGATGATATAAGTTTCCTTATCGGCTGTTTTTAGTCAGACAGAAACTAGTGTTTTTTTTTTTTCCTATGTTAAAATACGAATATCACTTACAGTGACACATCTGCCCTTTTGTTCCTACTCAATTCAGACTTTGATGGAAAACAAAGCAGCAACAACTGTCTTTGAAAAAGTCCCCATTCTTTGATCTATAGGCTTATACAATCAGAATCTCTACCTTTACGTGTTTAGCGGGCTTTTGTACATTCTACTTCATTTTATATCTTACAACTTCATCAGCAGGCATGCATGACCACTTGTTTCTGTACAGACTGTAAAACATGAAGTAAGCCACATTAAGTTAAACTAGGTATGACACTTTATAATTAGTCATATGGCTAACAGTCAGCTCTTAGTGCAGCACACAGTTGATACAGTCACAGTAGTGCAGCAGCACAGGTGCGAGTGTTTTCAGTCAAGTTTCATTTGCTAGCTACTGCCTTCTCAGGATGAGTATTTAGTTTGCTCAACTGTGGATGTCGTATTTCTTCACTCTCAAAAGCTATATAGCACGGTGCTGATGATGGGTGGAGTGTGCAGTTTCAATTTCCAGGTGACAGAAATGAGTTTCTCTCCATTTAAGAAATGATACAATTTAATGTAGTTATTGTAGGGTCAAAACCATCACTTTTAGGGTTTATTGGGGAAAAAAAGGCTTTAAGTTTACAAGGTTTTACACACATTCAACACTTTTACTCAGGTATACTTGTAGTGCTGTTTCTTGATTAAACATGTATAGAAAATGTTTGTTCCACTCTGAATATGTTGATGTACAGTATTTAGCGTTATTGATATGTATTGATTCTCTCTGTTCACAGTCATATCGTGGTCATGGCCATGAAGATACTGTGGTCTTTGTATGTCCCGGTGGTTCTGTTTTCACTACATGCAGCCCACTCTCACAAAGACTCACAAGGTATAACTTGATTATGGTCATAACTGAAACTACGTGGATTGTGTTTGATAATGTGATAACGCGGATACTGTAAACCACATGTAAAGCAAATAATGCACTTTTTTCATTCATTGAGCTTTGCCAATCTGCTATAGTAAATTAGTTATTTGCTATGTGCAGCAGCACAGTTTTTTGGGGGTTTGTCAGCTTCAGTGCTTCATTTTCTGTGTCACTGCAAGTCAAAATGCATTTTTCTCTGAATTATTATTAAACAACTATTTTAAAGTAAATTTTACAGATTTCACTTTAACCTTGCTATTGCTCTAAGTGCGTACGGAGATCAGCCTATCTGAATGTCGGACATGAAGGACAATGACACTGATAAAGAGACACCATCTTTATCTCTTTCTCTTTATCTGTCTGTTGTTATGTCTTTGTCACTCAAGGACTCTCCTGTGTAAATGACTTTGTCAACAATGTCAGCTGCACATGGAACGGCTCTCTGACGGGTCCTGGTGTGAACTGTTGGATCTCTGGCTGGCGGAAAACATGGATCTTTGTGGAAGATGAGACACAAACCACTGCAATAATGTAAGATATGATTATAATGATTACTGCTTACCAGTGTTCTCCTCTAAAATATAACTTCTTTCCTTTATTTGGAGATTCAAATCTGCAGCTGATTTGATGTTTTTAATTTTTTTATCCTAGGCAAAACTGCAAGCTGAAACAATACAAAGACTCTCTTCCAGGCTGCAGTTTTGTCTTTGAAAAGGTATGTAAGTTACTAACGTGAGCCAATAATGTGATGGTCTAAAATTATCATGGATTTGCCTGTCTTTTGTATTTTTAGATCAGCCATTATAATAAAAGTGTTATCAGGAATATATTGAAATGAATAAAAACACTTTCTGTCCTCGCTGTTTAATGGCTTAATGGGTCCTTCCAGAAATTCAGCTGTGCTGATGTCTTGCCCAACATCACCATGAAGTGTAATGGCACGTTGGTGGGGAAGCTCACAAATTATGAGCCGTGCTATCACAGTGAGTGGCTTTTACTTAGTTCAGTTTACACAAATTTTGTGAAATTTTTGACTTCATTTCTCATTCTTTGCTAGAAAATGTAATGCACTACTTCAGAATGTTTAGGAGGCCATCTGAAACATGTTATGACAAAAAAGGCAGTTTCTGTAAATTTTTTGCTTTCAAAGAAGTATTAAACAGAAATAATTGGTCAACCTTTTTTTACATCAGGAATTAATGAATTGCACCTTTTTTCTTTGTGTATATGTGTCCGTGTGGGTATTTTTGTACACATACATGTTTGTATATACGTGTGTGCGTACAGTTAAAATACACCCTCCAAGCGCTCCTAATATCAGCAGCACTGATGATGAGATCTTGATATCATGGAGTCAAGGCAGCCCTCTCTCCGACTTCTTAAAAACCTTTGACTTCGAAGTACAGATCAAACAGAATCACCAGACATGGCAGGTGAGTGTGAATACATGTGAATGTATGCATGTACATCTGGGTGTGTATGTGTTTGTATATCCATTTGTCTATGCATAGATAGACAGGCTGAGATAGAGTCACATAAGTTGCTTTGACCACCACAAAACACTTTTTTATCTTCAAACCCAAAAAGGTTCAACACAGATAAAGAAAGATCTTTTTTTGGTAGGAACGCAAGGCTGGCAGTGGTGTTACTATTACTATTACTACTATCAATCATTTTGATTAACCTTCATGTCATGCATATAATAATGTTGTGCAAACATCAGCTTCTCATAAGTTATATAGCTGACACTTCCTCTTCCACTCATCTTCATTGGTCTCCATGTTGCATTCTTGTATTTATTTGGTTTAGTAGTCTGGTTACAGAAAATGCACCAGCGCTAGGTTTCACATATTGGTCATACAAATGCTAATTCCACAGAACTGACGCTATTCATGATTTAACTCATTTTGACAAATAATTTGAGATTCTGGTTGTTAAGATACACCATAATTTTGATATTGTGCCAACTTTGCATTCATCATCAGGAGGCCAGGATTTTTCCCACAGAAGAGCAAAAGCGTAGAATACCTGCTTCGCAGCTGAAAGAGATCTTCCCTTTGTGGGAGACCCTCCAGATCAGGGTTAGAGTCAAGCCCACTGACAGGCCAAATAGCCACTGGAGCAACTGGAGTCCAACAACAGAATGTCAGGATCAAGGTAAGAATGGGAAAAACATTTTGTATTTCCAGGTGGTTTGATTGACAACTAATCCAGCTCACTGGCTTTTTTCACATCAATCTCTACAGGATTATAGTTCTCATTTAAACTGGGAAATATATGTACCTTCTGGGATCCCAAAATGATCCCAGACCAGCTGGGAAATGTAGTTGTCCAGTCTGGGTTCAGGGTCTTCACCAAGCAAAGGCAAAAAGCAATATGTGGGGTTGTTTCCCTATACTGTAGAACTTCTACTGTAGAATCAGACACAAAAGCTGCATTTTAAACTCTTGATGAAATAGTTTGAAGAGCCATTCTTCTCCTGAATGGTTTGAACATGTTGTCATGACAAGACTGTGAAAACAAAACAAACAAAAAAGTACAGACAAGAGAGAGAACGAAAATAACTGATTAGGTAATATTATGTTTGCATGTATTTTGCAAATTGTAACATCAGCACTCAGTTTCAGAGTCGTGGTTAATGCAGTTTGTGATGGTCAGCTTGGCTCTTGTCATCGTGGTAATGGTGCTGCTTTACTGGAGATGCGTGAGCAGGGGGTGAGTATACTGTAGGCTGTGTGTGTGTCTGTGTTTGTTTGCATGGAGTATGTCTTATCTAATAGCACTTTCATGCTGTTTCAGGCTCCTTGCAAGCAAGCCAGTACCAAACCCTTCAAAATACTTCCACACTCTCCACTCTGTCCACGGAGGAAATCTAAAGGTAAAAATAAATGTTTCTAACCAAACATTAAGCCTTTTGCCGCTATATCTTACTGCACAGAATATTTTGACACATGTGCTTCACAGACTGCAGTTGTCAGCACAAAATTTCATGAACTATTCATACAAACAGGTTAAACAGGCAACACTTAAGTATACTTACTATTCTTCTTTCTTTATTTATTCTGTTGCTTTATTATGGTAGATGGATACAAATTACCCAATGTTCAGTTAATATTCAGATACCAATAGTAACTGAATCACCAGTACTCAAATACTAGCTAGTAACTGAGTGTTACAGTGGATAAACTTATCTCTTTCCAATATTCATCTGTAGTTTTTTCCTGAAAGTGATGCAAAACGTGGCTGTCATAAAGACTAAAATGATAAAAATGGGTTTTTACATCTGGGACGCAAGAAAGATTTTTTGTTTGTAATTCTGGCCATGTCTGCCCTCTTGCAATCGGAGTACCCCAAGTATCAATGCTGGGACCAGTTTTATTCTTATGGTATATGTTTACTCTTGGCTGCATCATAGGCCAGATAACCCTACAAACCTTCCCAGTGAAACAAGTTGTCAAACATATTAAAAATTTAATATCTGCAATTTTTCATCAATTAAATTCTTGTGAAACAAAAATCGTTTGTCTGCATTCATAAATTTAGTCTTGGTCCTTTGTACAGATATGTTTAAGAAGGACAAAACAAATTTTACACCTAAAGGTCAGTTCATTAATCATGAGGAGCACTAGGAAAGTTGTGTAATGTCTTCTGTGGCTCTGGAGGATCTTTGTCAAGCCTGAGAAAAGAAGGATGGTTTCATTATGAGAATTGTTGGATCCAGACTAAAAGTCATGATATCTCAGTCTCTGCTGCTTCAATTTTGTCTCAATATGTGTTTTGTGAGTCCCACAATGTTATGCAAATGTAATATTGAATTGCTGGTGTATCTCTTTAAGCTTTAACCTGTGCTTTTTAACCTTAAATTTAAATATCACATTAGCAACTGAATTTACAGTTTCATGTCTTGCCAGACACTACTGCTACTTTCTTCTAATGGGCATAAATGTCCTGCCAGCCTCTTCTTCCAAACAAGCAGGATCCTGCTTGCTGTACCCCCATTAAATAGTTAAGGAAGCAGAGCCTTTGCCATTAGGGTCCCCACAGCTCTTGAACAACCTGTCTGTCTATTTTTAGTTTGTAGTTTGGGTTTGAGGTCTCTAATCCGTTTTCTAATCTGTCCCAGATTAGAGATATCAGTTTTTAAACCACAAAAGAAAACAAAAAAACAAAGCAAAAAAACAGGTCACCAGCTACAGTTTCTTGGTGTTGTTTGTCTGTTTCCTCAGGCAACACTGACAAACATACACACGCTCAAACACACATAGTGCCTTCTGAAAGTCAGTGAGAAAACTTTACTTGCCACATTTGCTCTCAAATACACAATAAACACAAAATTTTATGAAACCTCTACTATAGCTTTTTCATTCTTCAGGTGTATTTTCTACCATAATTCTCTTTCTCTCTCCCCAGAAATGGCTGAATCCTCTGTCGGTTTCTGAATCATTCTTCACTGCCCAGCCATGCGACCATATCTCCCCGGTGGAGGTGTGTGAAAGCTGGGATGTGGTCCGCTCCACCTCTCCCTCCTCCAGCTCCACTACTGCCCTTCTTTACTTCAGGAGCTACCCCTCAGCTGGCTCTGACACAAGCGGGGTTGTTGACAATTCCTCTTCCTCCATTTCATCCGGTTTTTCCAACATGGGCTATTTCATGTCCAGCTCCTCCAGCAGCTCAGCTAGAACTCACCCCAGTCCTGCCTACTTCACCTATAAGGAGGATTTCTGCAATTTGCAAAACAGCCACAACCTTCACCTCTCCCTCTGCCCTTCCCTCACCACCTGTGAGAGCTTGAAAATGGAGCCACAGAGCCCAGACTCTGGCTTTGGCATCGGAGAGGAAGATGAGGAGGACAAGGAAGATAAAAGGGATGTAGTAGGGGAGGAGGTTTCAGATGATCACCAGAGCACTCCTCTTCTCATTCTACCTCTCCATCTTCCTTCCCGGATGTGTCCCTCCTCCATTCCTCCACCACCTCTTCATCCTCCCAGTCTAACTCAGATATCCTCTGATAGCCAACAGGTGGATGCAACTGTGGCAGATGCTAGTGGAAGCTATGCGGCTTGGCCTGTTGCTGGTTCCATGTACAGGTCTTCTTCCATGCCCGTGGAGCCCTGTAAAACAGGTTATCTCACCCTCAAAGAGCTACAGACAACGTTTAGCAATAAATCTATCTAAGAAAGTGTAGTGTATCTGGATGAATCCCTATGCAACCATTTTAAATTTAATTTCTGACTGATTGACCTGACTGATTATTTGTTCAGTCTAATTGTGGATGCAAGAGTGCCCGACACCATACATGGAGTGCTCTTGTGTGGTTTTAACTAAGAAAAATAACTATATAAAAAAATAACTGTTTTTCTGCTTTAAACCTGCATTGATTATTTTTTTGGCTACTTGGGGGAAGCAGGACAAGATGGAAACACAAAACTGACAAATTATCACTTTATAAAGTTAGCAGATTTGTTAAAATTGTAATTACACATCCAGCAGACATGGAGCAAAATTAGCATTCATTTGAAGCCATGTTTCTGGCCACCTGACAAATGCAAGTCCAGTGTTCACTCTCCTTTCAGCCCTGTTGCTTCTCTCAACCTACTCCTAAGAAATAAAATATCAGGCTCTTTAGCTGCTAAATGCTCCATTATGTTCACCAGCTAGCTGTTAACTGTAACCGGTCACAAGATTGTAGTCAACCATTGTAATCAACGTAGATTTTGCATTGTTTGTAAATTCTTGTTGACTCAATAATAAAATGCCATTTCAGAGTTGGATCTGTTTATTTGTCTTTCATTTGCATTTTAAAGGACCAGTGTATAAGATTTAGTGGTATCTAGCAGTGAGGTTGCACATTGCAACCAACTGAATACCCCTCCCCTCCCTCTCCTCCTCCAAGCGTGAAGGAAAACCTACAGTGGCCGCGAAACTTGCGAAAAACACAGTGTTTAGTTTGTCTGTTCTGGGCTACTGTAGAAACATAGCAGTGCAACATGGCAGGCTCCATGGAAGAGGATCCTCTCCCTATGTAGATATAAAGGGCTCATTCTAAGGTAATGAAAACACAATTCTTATTTTCAGGTGATTATACACTAATTAAAACATATCAACATTATATTCTAATTTTGCCAAGTCCGTTCCACCAGATGACACTAAATCGTACACACTGCACCTTTAATATAACATGAAAATGTTAGCTAACAATAGTATAGTCATCAGGTCTCTGAATGAGACTGCCCCACTAAGTTTGCTATTCAAATAAATGTTTAGCTAAAAGGAGCTAAATGAATCACAAAAACCTTTATGGCTTGCTGACTTGTTATATGAATTTCACTCAACTTACCTCGTTTTGTTGGTTGTGAGCCTGTCCTCTCCTTATTTGACAATATCAGGAGCATGGTGGTAACATTAGTGTCACTAAGCTATCTGAGTCAAAGTAAAAATGTTTATGGCAAGGCCAACTTATGACCTGCCACATTTGAAAGAAATTTGTCAGCTACTGTAAACACACTGTACATGACATGATAGCAAGCTACATAGTGGGGGTGTGCCTGAATACAAATACATGATTCGGCAAAGCACAAATAGTGGGTTTTTTACAAATATTTGTTTCATACAAATATTTTAAAAATGATTTGTTTTCGGGAAGAAAAAAACATGTCAAATACCCGTGTGCAGTTTGGTTACATTGCTATCTCAGTCTCTGTCCTCTGCTCCACTGTTACGTCTATCAACAGGTCTCAATGAGGGGAGTCACATCCTATATGACACACATTCCCTTATTTGGGCACATCCCTAATTCCTACGCTATTCCATATTAGATATGTCCAAGTGACCTGCAATCATATGGCCCGATATATACATCTATATCATGGATAAACGCAGTGTTTATACGAAGGAAAATCTGCGTACATACATAACCTTATATGCATATAATTATATATACTTTGTGGTTGTGTGCAAGAGATAAAGTTTTATGACATGGGATCAGAGGTTTGCATTTTGAGGGCAGGTGTCCTGCCTAGCCAAACACAAGGCCTAAAGGCTAAACCATATGATGCCTGGGTTTATGTGCATAGGGACCTTGTGTACATCCTAACAGCTAACTTTACATGCATGGCAGGGAAAGTATCAAACAGTAGATCATCTAAGATCATGATTTCACTCACTTTTGCTAATAACTTATCCATTGATCCAGCTTTGCTTCTTGTTGCAGTCATGCTGCAGCCATCATGTGCCAGGTTGAGCTGTCAGGGTGGAGACACACCAAGGAGGAGGCCCAAACCAAATCTGTGGAAATATATGTCCAGAAGAAAATCTTTAGCCACAAACACTGAAGATCAACTTCAGCTGACCAAAGAGACATCTCACAGAGTTCCATCAAGCACCAGCACCCCAATAATATACCAGGAAGATATGAATGAAACTATGGCTGCAGGCTATTCAGCCATAAGTGATGCATAACATGCTGATACTTGGTGAACTATTATGCACACCCTTCGACAGTGCCCTGAAGCTTCTGAAGACATGTACATAACATAAAAACATTATAACACAAGGGCCTATTTGTGCCCTCAATGTAGTTCTAACCATCAATGAGAAGCTCTGAAATAGGCTACGGTTATGAGCACACACACTGGTACGCGCATTGGCAGACAGGAATAACTTTCTCAGAGTATCACATAGCCTAACTTGGAGCACAAAGAGACAATAATGATAATATTATTGAGTACCAGCCATATCCCTACTTTGGAGTAGTTTTAAATTTAGCCTATTTCTAGTCAGAATTTATCAGGAGCCAGGCCTTCTAGCGTAATTCTATGTTAATCCCTTCTATCCCAAGTTTCAATTATGCAAATAAAATAATTTCAAAAGTTTGTTCCAGCCAAGCAATACTTCTGAGAAGCATTCTATGAATATTGACATGCAGTGTAAGTTTTACCTGTGAATGAATCATCCTGCTTTTATTTACATTCCGTTTCATACATAGTAATTTCACTAATTTGTCTGCATAACTAAATTGAAAACAATATCATTTAACATCTCAGTCATTTTAATAAGTTAATTAATAGAAGTGTTATTGTAAAACTACTCCCTCTCATGTGATATTGCTTACACTAGTGCAGTGCCCGTTCAAAATGCACCATTTGGAACAGGCCGATTGCTTGACCTCCTGCCGCTAGAAACTAACAATCTATTATACACAGATGTTATAAATAATAATTACTCTAATAGTAAATAAATGTTATTTTCTCATTTCAAGTAGCCTAAAATATGGGTTGCATTTAAAAATAAAATAATGTGCATCCTAAAATAACATGGAACGATCGTATTGGGCTCTTAAATCACTCCTATTTTCTGTGCCCTCAGTTCGGATTTGAGTGGGTATGTTTGCTCCAAAGATTTGCGCTTTGTCTGTAGTGGTGCTTCACAATCACCACAGTCTCAGAGCATATGAGACAAACTGGTTTTGAACTGCCCATGGAAAGTATTTCCTTCGTTTTATGCACATAGTACAGTCATTGTGTATCTTCTAAAATGTGGGTGACCTTTGCTCAACCATATACCTGAACGCCTCCTGTGTAGTCACTCAGTGGTGATGATCTGCTAAACGTGCTGTCCAGACACGGAGTAAGAGTGTCCTTTCTTGATTAAAAACTCTGTTTTCACTGTCTACTTTTCTCTTTTTAGAGCACTTTTCTCTGACTTGTGTCACACCTTGTCTCTGGTCTCTCCCTGACATGCTGGAGTCAGTCAGCAGAGCCCTGAAACTCTGTGCTGGCCCTGCATGGAGCGGACCATCTTGTTGATCACTGGTTTATTCAAAGTTTATTAATATTAAACATATCAGATGTCCAAACTGCACCAAAATCAACACTGCACGTCCCTGGCACCCCAGCAATACACCTGTCAAGTGTGAAGTCATTCAAGAGATATGCAAAAGATACACATACATACAGACAGAGATTCCTTCCTTTAGAGTTAGATTAGATAGTTAGATGAATGAAAAGGCGAAATGCAGAGGAGGAAAATCAATCAATCAATCAATTTTTATTTATATAGCGCCAAATCACAACAAAAGTCATCTCAAGGCACTTTTTACATAGAGCAGGTCAAGACTGTACCTTTTAATTTGAAACTGAAACTAGGACAGACTGTCTCCACAGTAAATCATCTGTTGAGCGTTTGATGGTTGTTTATTTGTGCTTTAGAACATAACTGTCATGGTGAGTAGAAGGAATAGACCCAAATGCAGAGACCGGCATGCAGAGATTGCAGGGTTGACAAAAACCTTTATTCTTGCAATGGTCGAAGACAGAACAGGGCAAAAACAGAACAAACAGAAACAAGCAGAACAAATGATCCAACAAAGACTGAACAGAAAAACAGGACTTAAAAAGTAACTGAACTAACGAGGAGATGAGGTGCAGGTGGGGAGATGGGTGGAGAACTCAGGAGAGGGGAGTGAACAGACAGAAGTGCAATCCAGGAAACCCCACAGAACACAAAAACACAGAGTCCAAAAAACACACGAAGGCCAGGCAGGATGTGACAATAACCAGTGTGAAACAATCAGAAAATAATGTTGTATTTCTGTCATTCATGGGCTTTCTCTCTCTCTCAGAGAAAGCTTTCCATCACTGTCTCCCCTCACCAGCACTGCCTCTCTGTCGCTTGCTTGTGCTCTCAGATTATCGCCCTCTCTCTCTCTTTTTCTCTTGTCTTTTTTAAAATAAGTCATGAAGCCGACAACAGAGCCTAACTTTCAACGTTACCAAATGAAGAGAGATGTCCTCCCTCCTCTCTCTCATGGCAGTGTTGTGCAGCTCTGATCATGACATGCAGTCACAGAGTCCAGAAGCCCCGCCCTGCTGCTGCAGAGCAGAGTGGCTCGCTGTTTGCTTGTTTATTCCAAGTTTATTAATATTAAACATGTTGTGTGTCCAAATTGCACCAAATTCAATTCAACACTGCACTTCCTTGGATCCACTGCAATGCACATGCCAAACGTGAAGTAGATCAGATGAACGGTTCCCAAGATATGTAAAGGACATACATACATACATACAGAGACAGACAGAGATTCCTTGCTTTATATAGAGAGATAGAGAGATGTATCTTTTTCCTCCTGTACACAGCAATTACAACTGAAGATCTCCAGGCTCTCAAAAACATTTGTCCAAACGCTGCTCTGTTTGCATCCATCAACACAGCTGCAGACTCAGACATAGATACAGCATCAGAAACAGAAACAGAAACAGAATACGAAGTCCCTGAGCCCCCGACAGCTATGTATGACTTATCTGCTAGGGACGTGTGGTCAGCTGACCTTAAAGAGAAGTGCAACACTAGCTATGGCAAAATTAAAAGGCAATGCACAACTGCCAGACTGGAACATCTATAGGATGTGACTAAAGAGCAGGCAAAGTGTACAACAGTCACTCTCTAGCTTGCTCAACTACCATTCTCTCTCTCTTGCTCGTGCTCTCAGCTCATTCTGGTGTCAGAGTGAGGCAGCAGAAAAGAGTAGAGCAGGATGGAAAACCAGTAGCAGAGGGAAAGGAAGCTGGGGGAGAGAGTGTTGTAGAGGGAGTGGCAGTGCAGGAGGTTTCATATGGTGTTGAAGAAAGGATGGAGGTGGTATTGGAAGGTGAGGATGGTGAATTGCAGCCTGCTGTAGGTGGGGACCAACTAGCAAGACTGAGGGAGGAGTTGGAAGAGAGATTAGAGGATGATGCAGGGGTACTAAAGGAAGGAGAAAGGGACCACAGGGTGTTTGATGATGATGAGCAGCAAGATGGTGTTCTTTATCACCAAGAGGACGTGGAAGACCCCAGGTATCTAGGTAATGAAAGACATGTAGAGAGGGAACAACGTCAACCCCCTAGAAATCCTATCCCACCCCCAGCGCTAGAGTACATCACCTTACCTTCAGGCCACAAAGACCGGATCAACTTAGTCCTCGTGGATGAGGGGGCAGTTTGTGCCACAGGGTCCAGAGACAGTAATGTTAAACTGTGGGATATGCAGGCAGACTATGGTGGCATGCTGCTGCACACATTGGGAGGGCAGGACCACTTCAGCACCCATCTGGGTTGGGTCTGCTGCCTGGCATCTCAGAGACCTCTACTGGCCTCAGGGGGCTTTGACAGCGCAGTGAGGCTGTGTGATCTACAGGAAGGTGGGGCAGAGAGGGGCCTGATCAGGACTGAGGCCTTTGTCCACTGCTTGTCATGTCAGATGGACATGTTGCTGGCTGGTACATTTAACAAGATGGTCAGCATGTATGACACCAGAGGTGAGGGGATTTAACATAAACTGCATTTCAATTTAGTGTGTGTAAAAAGTGTGTGTGAGTGCCAATATAAATGTTTCTTCAAACAATATTCTTGTCGTTTTTTTGTCTTAGCAGTCAGCTAGCAAAGAAAAAAAAACATAGTTCACATGGTTTCTGAGAATGATTATGTCATAATGTTGATATTGCGGGTATATTGTTATTATGAAGGTGAGGTTGAGAAAGTTCGGGTCACAAGAACTTCAACCAAACTTTTTGTAATTTCTTGGCTGGCATTTTTTGATTTTCCCCCTTTATTTGACAGTCAACAGTGTACATCAGTGGCCAGGATCTAACCACAGCAGTTATGTGGTATGCGTCTTAATTAGTATGCCACCAGGGTGCCCCTTTGTCTGACATTTTTTCTACAAACAAAAGACATGTGTAAAAACAAGGATCGTTTTTATTGCTGATATTTGTCCTGTGCACTTTGTGCCAGGACTCAAATATCTCATAGACACTATGTTTGAAGAACTGTCTGACTAGCACATTCAAACAATGTAGAGCTGCACTTTATATGGTGAAGTAAAGGAGATGCTTTGCGGGAAAAGGTGCTGAAGATGTTAAAAGCACCAGCCCAGTGGTTCATGTTCACTGCTGGTAGATGAATGGCCGTGCTAAAAGGTTTATCTTGTAGTCCTCTGACAGTAGAAAATCTGTAGTTTCACTCTCACAAAGAAGCTGTCCATGTGGATGTCTGTTTTTTACAGGATGTAAGACAATGTAATAATTAAGAAAAAGAAAACAAATACTCAGTTTTTGTGCCTGAATGCTGTTACTGCTGCACATCTCTCCTGACATTGATTGTAGTATGACCCCTACTACAACACATGTTGATTCAATATCTTTCAAAACCAAAAGGAACAACAAGAAAAGGATTTAGAGCAGTATTTTGCTTGATCCAGAGAGTCAGCTCAGGTTGTGCAAGAGACTCTAGTCAGAGAGGCTACTGACTGTCCTTTTTGACCCTTACCCCCTTTTTATTCACTGTTGGGGCCACTTCAAAGGCCCTGTGATATTAAAGGTCATACAACACAGTTCTGTAAATGTCACAAACATCACACATCACTTCACAGCCACCACTCATGAAAAGATTATTGGTAAAGGCATTATACTATGCTTCAGATATGCTGTCCTTTAATACAATTATAAATAGGTTTTTAAAAAAAAAAGGTATTATGAGTTGTCGATTTCTGCGGTAATAGTAAGGTGGGACTTAATTTATTAATTTGGCTTAATGTGTTCTTAGTGGGCACAAATACAAGGTGTAGAAGTTAGTCAGCATGCATTTTTATTAAATGACTCTAGACAAGGGGCTGCAAATGGAATGTGTTAATTACAGGGAAACAGTTTGAACACTTCAGGAAGGACTGGTATCCCTTATTTTCAAAGCTTGATGTTGACAGGTATGATAGTGGGTTTATCAGAGCGTTTTTGCTAAAAACAAAACTGCCTTCAGCTGCTGGAAACAAAGTTAATGGGAGCAGTAAGAGTGAACCAAAGCAATGAAGTTGAGGGCAAGAAAACCAAAACAATGAGCTGAAATACATTGAAATGCTCCGTAGAGCCGAGGGGAACTACAGAGTCAGGTAATAATTCTCTGTGGGTTCATCACTATGAGCTACCCTTTTCACATTATATTATTATTATATTATTTGATCAATTGTTAATATGAAATTTTGAATAGAGCAGCTTTAATATTACCTTTTAATATTTCACATTATTCTAATCAGTTAATGTAGCTTGTTAATTAAAGTGCTAAATACATAGCATTAATTAAGCATTAGTGCAGACAATCTCTGGTTGACATAAACACATGAAAAACTGTCTCGCTTTCAGCTTTTTGCTAGAATTGCTGTTGTAATTACTCCAAAAACCTGTCCTGAAATTGGAGATGAAGAAATTTACATGTAAAATAGAATTTCAAGGGACGATGTGACACAGCATAGTGAAAGAACAACCTGACCGTGCATACAGCATAAATAGATAGAACTAAATATATGAAAGCGAGTGAGAATAATGCTGGGTCACTATATAGCTGGTCATTTATATAGGCTACAATTACATATATAGAACAGTGTACAATACCTCATTGTTGAATGTGTACAGGACTCCTTCTTTTGTTCTGCATTAGTGTTAAAAAAATATATGAAATAGCATTGCCAAAGCATGAAACTAGATATTACTTCAAACAAAATGAAATGCTACTGTTAGTTTTGGATTACAACGTTGTTGAAAACAACACATGAAATGCAGTTTTGAGTTGCTTTTTATTACTTAAACTCACATTTTACAGACATATTGTATATTGAGAGAACTCTTACATTTAAATTTATAATATATAAAAACATGGCTGTCTTTAGCAAACTGAACATTCTTAATTCCTGGATTTCCATGCAGATTTGTGACTTTGAAAGCAGCGAAACATGATTTCAATGTGTTTTGATTATGTAAATAGTGATACTTTTTTTTAATGAAGAGCCATATATTATACAAGCATTGCTTTTAGACTTTTTAAGACTTTGTAATATATCTGTTGTGTCATTTGCACAATCTAAGCCAATATTTAAGGGTATGAAAATAACCAAATCTACAGCAACATTTAAGCTTTAGTCAGTTACTGTCAAAACGAAAGGCAGCTTGTTTTCCCACTGATGTTCTCTGTATATCTCACTTGTTTGTACATCTTTATAAATTATTTCATGCATTTTGAGTGATCATATCACAGCCTTTAATCACCATTAATCATCATTTCAAAAACAGATCATCCATCCCACGATACAGCTCCACCTGGTAAGGTTTTAATAAAGAATTGTGTTTGTGCAAGCAGGCATAGTATGTTATTTATTAGATTGCTTATTCTAGATTTGTGTAAAACATTGAGGTCAGTGACAAAAGTTGCTTCTCTTGTCTGAGCACATGCAGTATATTTCCATTGCACTTGGTGACATCTGTGCAGAGACCAAACAAAATAAAAGCTCTGGTAGAAATGGGTCACCCTTTGACTTCCTGTGTCGTTGTGGAATGAGGGCTGAGGGGTCTGTATATGAGCCGACATGAGAAAGAGTGAGAGAGAGACTGAACTGTGTGTGTGTGTTTGTGTGTGTGTGTGTGTGTGTGTGTGTGTGTGTGTGTGTGTGTGTGTTTGTGTGTGTGTGTGTGTGTTTGTGTGTGTGTGTGTGTGTGTGTGTGTGTGTGTGTGTGTGTGTTTGTGTGCATGTGTCGGCATGTGTGAATTTATGTCTGTGTGTGTAGTTTTGAGTGTTTACATGTCCTGTCAGGTGGTCCTGGCGGTGTGTGTGTGAGAGTGAGCATGTGTATTAGAGTGTGGTTTGACATTTAGCGCTGACACAACTAGCGACATCCGTTCACCTTACAGAGAATTTACAATATTTTAGCGACATCAATAAGAAGGCACAGTATCGAGACGAGATGTTGCTTTTCATCATTGTTTCTTCAATCTTTCCACTTCACAAGAAATTATCCTTCATGCCCAAATTATGTCAGGACACTGAATTACACACAAAAGTAGCAATATTTGTAGTATGTAAGAAGAGCACTTTTGTTTATCTGTTCAGTGTATTGTCACTTTCAACCTATTCTGTGGCCCTTTAAGCTCAAATGTATGTCCTAAAATTGAAAAATTTGCATCTGCACAGTAGATTACACACAAATGCAAGTTATTTATGTACAGAACTGTAAATGCACTTAATGACTCTTCACAGGAAAAGAGAATGTATGTTAAACACATGAAAAAATCACTAGGTTAAAATTAGTCCAATTTGGGTCAATATAACTGGATTAACCTCACCTGGTACCACTTTTAGGTCACCAGTCAAACCAAAGAAAATAATTTATTCCGACCAATGGTTAGTGTAACTTTTTTCTTTTAGTGTAAACTAAACTAAAATCTGGTTATTTACATGAGGTTTTACATGAGTGTAAAGTGTTTTGTTAGTTGTTCAAAATAATGTGCATGAGTGTAAAGGATACACACATTTATTAACAATCAGTAATAAATAGTGATATGTAAATTTAAAAAGTGTTGGAATGTAACTAAGCACAATTTTTAGGTACTTGTACTTTACTTGAGTATTTTCATTTTATGCTACTTGATACAACTCTACTACATTTCAGAGGGGAATATTGTACTTCTTACTCCACTACATTGATTTGACAGCTTTAGTTACTATTCAGATTAGAATTTTACATAAAATAACCTAATGATAAGCTTATAAATTACACAGCATTATAAAAGATTAAACTAATGGTTCCTAAACTTTTTGCTTTGTGGGCCCCTACAAAAAATCAGTCTGTATTTGTGTCTTTGTCATGTTACAGATGTTTATGCAATGTTTGCATTTCTACCAAAGAGACATTTCCCCTCACATGGTTTTAAGAGGTAAAGCTCCAAATTTATGTAACAGAACTATGTTTTTTTTTCTTTCCTTCCCAGTCTATCATCTCAAGACCCCTCAAAAAGCAGTTCAAACTAGCTCCACCTCGAGCAGCTACAACAATAAAATGCTGCTTATGCATTGACTCAGCAGTATTAATAATGTGCCTTGTTAAGTTTATTTAATATATCAGTCACAGCATGATTTTCTGTAAAAATGAGTACCTTTACTGCAGTACTTTAAGTAAATTTGGCTGTTAATACTTCTATACTTGTAATAAAGTATATTTAGATTGTGGTATTGATACTTTTACTTGAGTACTTCTTCTACCACTGGGAGTAGATCATAACAGTTCACAACCGTACCAATTTTAGTAGGTAAATAACACAACAATAATATAAAAAATACCCAATAGCAAACAGCAGTTGGGTTTAATTGGTGACCCAATGGATTTCTATCCATGGGTACTGGACAGTATTTTGTCTGTGCTACACTGGCCTAGTGACTTTTAGTGTGAATGTCTGTTTACATCTCTCATTTATGTCCCAGAATAAGTTGAAATATCTTTCATGTACTATGTTCATTCCACCACTAGGTGACATTAGAAAACTGAACAAAACTGAATCAGGGATTCCTCCTCCTCTTCTGGTATTTGTTTAGTATCAATGTTGACTTGCCTTTACAAGAAAAACAAAACAAAACACTAGAATCTCAATCATTCCACATGCATTCCCCATTTCTCTGATTCAATAAATACTATATTTATCTGTTGGGTAGCTGGCAGTGTCTGTCAGGCGTCGGTCCAGCTGGATGGCTTTGGAGTCACAGCTTGTTCAAATTTCCTCTGCCTGTGCTGTCAATCATCACGCCAGCTTTGACCCAGCTGGCCAGAGGACAGAGAGAGACAGACTACATAAAACACGGAGAAAAATACTTTGTGAATTCTGTTGAAAACCCAAAGGGCTTGTCTTGGATCAAACCCACAACAAAATGGGAGAATATGGGGTCGGGCTGACCATGTTTTAACCTCTTTATGTGGAGTAGAAACAGACAGCACAGCAGTCACAGCCACTAAATGACAGTGAGGGCCAACATATGAAAGCAGTTGAACCAAAGCAATGACAATAACCAGGGACAGATCCTTGAGCTTGTTCTGAAGTCTAAACTTATTTCTCTATTTACTCCAGCTGACACTGACTTGACTGGACACCAAACAGAAGAGTAACAGCTAATGTTTTTGGCATTTATACATGAAGATGTGATAATGACAAACAGATGTGGATGTTGCATGTTGCAACTGCAAGCTTGATTTCCTTCATGATGATCCTTGAACTTTTTATAGTTTATGTTTTGTTTAAAGCAAGAGTTCAACTTTTTGGGAAATACACTTATTCACTGTTTTTGTGAAGAGTAAGAGTTTTTTTGCCAAAGATGTTTCATTTTGCAGCGGCTCTTCTCATAAATTGTGATACAGTTTGTGATGTTTTATATGCTCTTATTGCTGTAAAATTGTGGGAATTGGGAAAATTGCAAGCAAAGAAAAAAAGTGCAATTTTTTTAACCTACTACCAATGAAGAGTCATATGTATTCACTTCCTTCAATAAAAAGCAAAATAAATCCATTAACATAAAATATAGCTTCTTTTCCAAAGTGCCATTTTTATGTTTGAGGTAGATTATGTCCATCTTTGTTGTCTGAACAATGCGTCCACTTGTATTCTTCTGACTAACTGAATGCAAGCCTCATTTAGGAATATTTAGGAATTGTTTACCACGGTCTATGGCAGTCATTTTTGTTGGCAGGTGAGATTTGTCCATCTTCCACCTGAATGGCACCTGAATCCTTGCTGAATGTTGGTCCAAATCACAAGTGGTCTGTTGATTTGGCCATTTCATGTGGAAAAATGGCGCTAATCTAGCAAAATTGCAAGCTCCCACAAATGTTGCTGAGATTTCGAGAACTTGTGTCGATTAAATTTCTTGGAGGGATTGAAATATGAAGCTTGAGCTAGGAGACAGTTAGCCCAGTTAGCCTAGCTTAGCACAAAGACTCGAAACAGGGAGAAACAGCTAGCCTGGCTCTGTCCAAAAGTAACAAAATACGCCTACCAGCACCTCTTAAGATCATTAATTAACATGTTATACAGTATATAATAATACTGTATATATACATTTGTTTAATCCATTCAAAAACCAAAGTTGTTGTTGTTGTTTGTATCACAAAAATGTAATGCAGGGCAGTGTACAGAGGCTAGTAAAATGCGTACTACATGGTACATGGGCTACTCATGATGTGAGCATCAGGTTTGTCAGTAAACAGCTCTTTAAGATTCTGGGAGGACGTTTGTACGGTTCACATGTCAGATCAAAGGTTATGAGATGTATTCATTAGTTTGGGATTCAGAGAGACGGGGAGAATTGGACATGTGCAATGGTATGGTGTTTTTGAGAGAACAGAAAACAGTGCAAAAATAGAGCTCATAAAATAGATATTAAAAAGCAAGATAAATGCTTCCAAATAAAATACCACCTGAAAGAACAGCAGAGGAAGAGTACTGATACTGGAGGCAGACAGACTAAGAAAGAAAGCAGAATTATGGCCTGACTCCTGAAGACAGCATAGAGGAAATGTTTACAGGAAGACTGTATCAGGTGGTTTCAGACGAGTCTTTTAATAGTTTACATTGGCCAGAAAGGCAGAGGAATGTTCTCCTGATGTAACTGCATCATAGTCTATAAAACCTCAACCCTCGGGACCCAAAGGCGGTAATGTTCAACAGCTGTGCTCATGTTACACGTGTGCACAAATCCTGCTTCGGCCTCCTCTTGTTCTGCGACAGAAATAACTTCTATATGTGAACAAATGCAAGAGGTGTCGTAAAACAAGAGGGCAGAGTTGATATTTTACCCACTTCCACATCTTCTGCAATTCTCTTAACTGATGAGACAATGAAATTAATTAAACTGGTTAATGTGTGTACAGTTAGAGCATGGTTGAGTACATATAGACAATGCATACTTGGGTTTCTCACAGAGCAAAAAGAACAAGTTGTTTTATGGGTGGTTATGTGCTGGGGTCAGTGTCTTCAAACTCTACAATTTTTTTTGAGTTTTACAGGTGTTGGTAGCAGATTTTATTATATTCAGAGCCAGACTCACAGTTTCCCTGTTTCTAGTCTTGATGCTAAGCTAAGCTAATTAGCTGCTAGCGGAAGCCTTATATTTACCTTACAGACATGAGAGTGTTATCAATCTTCTTATTTATACTGAAGTTCTTTGAGGAATCTACAATGTAGCACAAAGTCAAGAAGTTGTGATATGTAGCACTACAAGCTAGCGAAGATCTGTAAACGGAACTGCGTTCCCACACATAGTCAGTGGCATCTGCTGCACACAACTTCTCTCTGGAGCCTGAGAATGAGCTCACTGTTATTAGTCTTTGGAGCTATTTCTAGACAAACTTAAATGACTCTAATCTTAGGGGCTAATTAACATGTCACCCAATGCAACAGTGTGGCTCACTGACGTGTTTTTAATAGTTTTTGGATAACAGTGGGGGTCCCAGGCACGGAGGAATATTATATATATATATATATATATATATCAGGCTTTGGATACATGCACAGTACCCCTAAGTAGGATGAGTTCATTGTTGGATTAGCTTTGCAAGTGAGATTTGTTGACAATAAGAAAAAGACCCCTGCTGTGCCATATCCTTTAAAGCAGGGGTCATTATTGGGTTCAACAATAGGCCAGTTTTTCTCATCACTGCTTACTCAGGGGGCCGATGTTGTACAGGCGTGGCGAAGACACATCCTACTATGTTGTTAATATGTTTTGTTTCTTTATTTAATTCATTTAAGAATAAATTGATTTATAAAATAGTTTTAGGGTTGTATCTGAGGGCATCTCATCTGGCAAAAAGTGACTCATAAACATGAACATATCCTGTGTGTTACACTACAAGAATAGAAATGTAATTGATAACTTACCCACACATGATAAAAAGTGGGCCAATTCATGTCTTTAAAGTACTGTTACTGACACAAATCTGTACTGCTCATATCAAAATGATGTTGTGTACCTGTTATTCATCTGTTAGGTTTATATGATGTTATGGGGTTATATTTATTGGGATTTACATGAGCCTTGTGTTTCCATTGTTATCTACTGTAGATTTATGAAAAGTCATGTAAAATATTTAATATCATCTATAAGAGGGAAAACTTCAGCTTTCATTACAGGGCCAAATATTTTTGTTGAAGGGCCAGATTTGGCCCATTGGCCACTATTTTCCTACCACCGCTTTAAAAGGTTACAAGCCAAAAATGTTAAGACCTACTGCCTTAAAAGATAAAATCATTACAACATGACCCATTTAGCTGTAAGACCAGGAAATTCCAGAGATAAAAAAAGCACACAACAACAGAGACCACAAGAAAACAACTGGTTGGCTCATTTGGTTTGGTTTTTGGTCCAACACTTATAGTACAGAGTACAGAGTATATTGTACTGTACAGTCTTCTGCAGACACATGGCAAGACTTCTGTGATAAAATACATCTACAGCTGTGAATCTACAGCTAATGTAATAAAATTCATAACATCTGTTATTTATAGTTCAGGTGCTTACAGAAAGCAGCACTAGTTTTAGTGGTGCGTCATGCGAATGACTTTGGTGTCAATCCTTGGTACTCCACGAGTGCAAACACACCTGCTGCTAAGCAACAGGCATACACCCTTATGGTCCAGGGAGTCCTTTTCTCTTTGTTTTTGTCACTTGCATGCTTCACATCTGCTTTGAGGTGGCTTTCCCAGTTTATGTCCCTCACTTTCTCTCTTGATGCATCCCACAATAAATGTATTTTTGTATACTTTATTGCATTTTCTCTGACGTTTCTCTGTCTCTCTGTGTTTAAGTCTATAATCCTAACCTGAAAAAGAACATTACATTCTTAATTCAGATCTAAAAATATATAACCACTGGTTAGAACTTATCTCATACTAGCAATGAGGTTTATTGTAAATAATAGAACACAGCAATAATATCCACCTATAATTGACTTCCCACACATTTCCCATTGCTATCATGTACTTTTTTTTTTCGCACAACCTCTCTCTCTCCATCTCTCTCTCTGCAACTGCAGCAGATGGGAGGAATGAAGGAGAGGAATTCAGCACAGCAGAAATGCAGAATCCAGGGAGGAATGACCGGGCGTTTCCTATATTTTGTAAACAGACCCTGGAGATTGATCCCCCATAGTTATGTGTGCATAAGCTCCACTAACCACAGTTATTGGTGATTTCACAATTTCATGATGACAGCAAATGCTTTTAAATCAAACTTTTCAATCTTGTCTGTTGTTTGATCAGGTTGAACTTTCAACAAAGCAAAGCATTTCAGAATTGGACACTTTCTCTGCCTTTGGTAACCTTTGACAATTTTCATATATTGCAGTAAAGATTAGGAGGTCAGACATTAATTGTTATCCCAAATGTCAAATAAATGGACAGATGCTGGTTGCCAAAGTCTGCATGAAACTAGGAGGGATCAGAGAGAAGAAGGTTTTTTCTTTCTATAGGAAACGTCTCACAACTCACTCCCACAGAGAGACACAAAGAGGGAGAGAGGGCTGCTGACTGTTGAGGTTGACTGAGGAATTTCTCTCTCCTCCGTCCAGCTGCCTCCTCAGTGGACTGAAGCGGCTGCAGAGACGTGAACGAGGTGAGATTCACTCAGATAAAAGTCTCACTTATCAGCTGGCACTTTGCATGAGCGCTGACTGGCCTAATTGTGATAACTGTTTACCAATGAACTTCTGATTGCAACTATGTTAGAGCCCGACCGGACCGTCACTAGACCACAAACAGATACAAACATGTTTCTATAGTCTAATGCATGTAAATGTGCAAAATGTAGGCTTTATTAAGAATCATTGTTTTCATTTTTGCAGTGCATGGCATATCTTGCAGTGTGTTCACTAAACTTGTACTTTATGCTTATACTGTAAAAAAAAAAAAAAAAAAAAAGACTACAATATATTTAAAATTGCTGAGAAAAAACATTTTAGAGTGAAAAGACACCAAGAGATCTACAGTAATTTATAAATTACTGCCTGCAGGGTCAGACAGTAATTTATAAATATATATTATTTTGTACATCATTTTGAACATCATTTAAAAGTTTCCAGTTCTATTAGGGTTTTTCCATGAAAACCAGTTATGTAATGTCTTAGGTCAGTGCATGAGTCATATCAAACACACTGAATGGCCATCTGTGGTTCTGTCTGGAAATCCTAACAGAACCTTAACACATGCAGCAGATTTGCACTGCAAGATAGATGACATGACAGAACAGCATTAGGACCAACAGTAATATTTAGATGGACTGTGCAATATGCAGCTGCAAAACTGCTGCTAGTGCATACAATTATGAGAGTGTGGTACAGAGTATTATGTGAGTGGACAAAACAAATATAGATAGAACAAATATGACAACCCCTCATTAAAGTTTTAAATGACTGAAATCACTCAACAGTGTAAATACTCTTCACTTTGGCTGCAGGTTCAGCTACAGTTCCTCTATAGAGCAGGAAACAGCAATGCAGCGAGGAGTAAGTCAATGTGGACAAAATATTAAAAACATAATAATATAAGGCAGCCTAGTAAAAAAAAAAAACACCACTAACTATACAACCTCAAAATGATCAACATTTCTCTAATACATTGTCAAAAACAGAATCTTACAACCTTCAAAATGATGAGTGGAAATTCATTGCTAAATAAAAAGTGCAAAATACAGTCGCAGCTTTTCATTCAAACCAATACAGTGACTGGTTTCACTGGTTTATTGTCCTCTGTTGTCTTGTAATCTGTTAATACCAGCAAAACTTCACCAGCAAGTGAACATTTTAAGCATTTAGAGAATCTGTGTTTGTGGTCTTTAGCTGAGCTTCTACATATGTCCAGTCATATATAAAGAATGCAACTGTCAGTATGGATGCAGCTGTCCTGTATAAACACAGCAGCACACACTGTTCCAGTTACAGTACACAGAGACCAGCTGATGAGTCTGGCAGACATCCATGACTTTTCCATTCAAACAGCACTCTGCTTGGCTCTCTGTCCAAAAAAAGCCATTCTGACATTCTTTGCATTAAATAAACCATTGTGTGGAGTCGACCAGCTAACTGGTGATAAATTATGGGCTGCCTGCAGGGTCATTTTTCAGGTGATTTATGATCCTTGCAGCCCCACCGTCTTCCATTATTTTGCTTTTTTTTTTACTTTTGGGATTTGTATGAGAAGCACATTAGTATTTATACTGTATTTTATTGAGTCTTTGGCACAATTTGACCTATAAGTGTGAGCTCTGTGTCTCCATGTACTGGAGGAAATTATCTATGGCATTTTGTTTAAATAACCAATGAAATACCACAGTGAGAGCATGGATGATTTAAAAACAAATATGTTGGCTTTGTTGCAAAAAGGCTTCACTTTATTTGTTTTTCCACAATTCCTGAGTCCTGTTTCTGTTTCTTAGGGTAACAAATGTTTTCTCTGGCTCAAGGTCGAAGATTCCTCTCTCTTCTCTTTTCCACTGCTGTGGGAATGATATCCAAGACACATAATGATCTTATTCTCTGACTAGCTACTGAACAACTGATATTTCAGCGAGGACATATGTTTTATAAATTTAATGGAATAATATTCACTACTGTTGCTGCAAGCAGCTAAACAAAGAGGATTTTCCTCTTTTAATTACATAAACCAATGATTCTTTTATTCTCACTGTTTGCAGATCAATTTAAATGTACAACTATCCAAACCAAACACTTTTTATGACTATTTTTACTGGCCAAATAGCATTAAAAAGGGACAAGTGGGTTGATTGCTTTTAAAGCTGTCAATGGTTCTGTTTCTTTTATACAGGATTTCAGATATTTTAACCCCATATGCACCAAGAACACTTAGATTATCTGAGCATAGGCTATTAAATACACCCTGCCTCTTGTTATCATGTCCACTGTGTCAGAGCAAAGTTTTAAAAGTCTTATAAACATATGACATTTTAGCCATGCTAGCAGTACAGCTCGCTCTGGTTCCACCATTTTGGTCCAGACTGAAATGTCTCAACAAATATTGGATGGATTGCTATAAAATGTAGTACAAACATTCATGGTCCCCACATGATCAATTCTACTGACTTTGGTGATCCCTTCTAGCTCCACCATGAGGTTGACTTTTGTGCTTTTTAGTGAAATATTTCAAAAACCATTGGATGTATTTCTGTGAAATTCATTCATGTTCCCAAGGTGATGAATCCTAGTGACTTTTCATCTACTTTGGTTTATCACTTTGGTTTATAACTTTGTGAGGCAACTGGATTTGCAAGATCCCAACATCACACAAGAATCCATCTTGTCAGGCTTCAAGTTATGCATTTGTGTCGGAACCACCAGTGGTCCGGACCAATCAGCGTCCCATGATCTTGTGATCTTGTGATCTCGCGATCTTGTGAATCCAGCTGTCTCACAAGGTAAGACGGTAATAGACGGTGATAGACAGATGGTTCATCCAGTCATCTGCAAAGTGTTTTTTGAAATCACCTGCCCTTTTCTAAACAGTTTCCAAAGATGACTTCTCAGATGTTTCTGTGTAACAAACCATCTGGCACGTGAGGTTGAAAAACCTCCAAAAATAATGACATTCCCATCAGCTTCAGTGGTACTTTGTGTTTGGTGCTAATTAGCAAATGTTAGCATGTTAATATGCTAAACTAAGATGGTAAACATCTGCATGTTAACTTTGTCATCGTTAGCACGTTAGCTTTGTCATTGTTAGCATGCTGGCATTCGCATTTCTTTTAAAGCATCGTTGTGCCTTGAAATACAGCCTCACAGAGCCGCCATCTTATTTTTCTTGTTTTTCTGCTCTTAATTTATATTTATATTTATTAAAATTCTGTTCTATTAAGTGTGCCATACAGTTGCATAACTGTGATGTATTGTCAGGGCATTTGTGAAGCACTTTACATCTGTGGTTTTTAAAGGTGCCTTCATGTCTATGTAGAATGGAAGAGAAACCGAATATAATCATAGGTTTCAGGTTGTAATGAGCTACATTTTTAGCCCATTACACTCCACTGATAATTATATATCCTATTTGTGATTTTTACAGTGCTTTGCAGGTAAAATTGTTTTTAATGAGCAATTTAAAAGCTGCCAGATGTGACCACACTATCTCTGCACCCTCAAGTGTTCTGCTGTTAGGTTTGAGGATCCATACAGCCTGGGGCCCCTCAGTTCATTGTAGTATTAACTAAAATCAGTCACAGTGAGTGAAGTAATATAAATTGTTGAATCAGTTGGATCCAGATCCACCAACAGAAATAAATCCAGAGCTTCTCCATCTATCACCTGATAGTTTCTTCTGCTCATACTGTAGGCACAGCTATGTTGGGTGTCGTCCTCCTTCTGTCCCTCTCTTCCCTGGTGGCACTGGTGCCTCCTCCCAGTGCCCCTCCTGTCCCCTGCAAGCAATGCTGTGACCATCTGGAGCCACCAGAGGGCAGCGGAGCTCAGCCTCCAACAGGACTGTTCAGCCATGTGCCAGAGGTCCGCACCTACATCAACATGACCATCCTCAAAGGTACCACATGTACAGTATGGGACATATTAGGTTTCATGCCAATCAGCAGCAATTACAGACCCCCAAATACTATATATGTCCATCACAATACTGCTATATTCAACAGTTTCTCTTGGTTGATGCAGTTTGTACACCTCACATGGCTTAAAAGGACAACTTAGTTATTTCATGTTGCTTTGAAAACTGGCTGGTGGCTCAGTAGTTCAGTGTCTTTGAGTTTCTCTGCAGTTTACAGTCTGTACACCCAAAAACCCTAAAATACTTCAACAGTTATCAGAGGATGTAACATGTCTTTGGTGTCTTAGTGTTCAGCTGTTTTTAACCTTTTGTTTTTTCATTCTGACTTCAGTAAGCTCACATATTATTTCTGATGTTAGTGTGATTATCACTCTGCACAGGTGATAAAGGAGAACGTGGTGACAGAGGGACACCAGGTAAAGCTGGACAGGAAGGCCCTCCAGGCTCCAGGGGACCCATGGGCTCAAAAGGCAGTAAGGGCGAGGCGGGTCTTTCAGGAGACCCCTGCAAAGTCCATTACGCTGCCTTCTCTGTCGGCCGTCGCAAATCCCTCCACAGCCTGGAGTCCTACCAGGCGCTGGTATTTGACACAGTTTTCGTCAATCTTGATGGCCACTTCAACATGTTCAATGGGAAATTCCTCTGCCACATCCCAGGGATCTACTTCTTCAATGTCAACATTCACACATGGAACTTTAAGGAGACATACCTGCATATCATGCAGAACGACACACAGCAGGCCATAGTGTATGCCCAACCCAGCGACCGCTCCATCATGCAGAGTCAGAGTCTGATGCTGGAGCTGGAGCTGAACGACGAGGTGTGGGTCCGCCTGTACAAAAGGGAAAGGGAGAACGCAATTTACAGTGACGATGTAGATGTCTACATCACTTTCAATGGATACCTCATCAAAGCTAGCATGGAGTGAAAAGATGCCGGGGATTGAGCTTGGTTTTATGGAAAGCACATAAATTCTTTTCTTTCTTTTATTGTTTATTTTTACAGGGACAGTGCACAATTAAAGGTAATTGCACCAGAGTTAGCTAATAGCTAATTTACATTTGTTGTCTCTGGGCAGGTTGACAAAATTGAACTGAGGATGCAATTAACAGTAAAGTTGTTCTGTTTGTCCTTCGATTTTTAGATAAAAAAAGACATCCAAAATCAAAATTGCAGCAGGAGAATGAGCATTATGTTAGTGAGAAAATGTGAAGTAATAAATTGAAATGACCACAACTACAAAGAGGGTATTGTATGTTTTTACATTATATTATTTTAACATTTTGGGAAATACACTTATTTCCTTTCTTGTTAGAGTTAGATGAGAAGATTGATACCACTCTTATGTTGGTATGTTATGTATGGTAAATATGTAGCTTCAGCCAGCAGTCAGTTAGCTTAGCTTAGCATTAAGACTGGAAAACAGGGAAAAAACAAAGCGTGCGAACAACAAATATTGGTGAATTTTCATTTTTACTTTCGGTTTTTGTACAGATTAAACAAACAAGATAAAACATGAGCTTTAGAGAAACTGAATTTTGTTACCTTTAGACATGGCCTGACTAGCTCTTTCACCCCGTTTCCATCTTTATGCTAAGCTAAGCTAACCAGTGTCTGGCTCCAGCTACATATTTACTGTGCACATATTGCTCTTCTCATTTAACTCTAGATAAGAAAATGAAGTAAATTTCCAAAAATGTCAAACTATTCTTTTAGCTATAGAACTTCTAACGTTCCCTTATCAACCCCTAATATGAGAGAATTTATAGGCTAGATTAAACATAATCTTATTTTTATAGATTCAGCCCACAGAGAAGTGTAATTTAAATTTGAAAGAGGGCTGATATTTAGCATTCTTCTGCTGTAATGAGCAAATAAAGTAATGATTTATGTAATGGGATATGGTAAGAAAAAGTACACTGGTAATTTAGACTGTTGCTGTCTGTGGTGCTAAAACATGGTGCTAACTGAAATATAGTTGTGTATGGTGAAAATTACAGTTTAAAGTCTGTGTTTGAGTTTGTAGAACTGCAGCTTCATCATAATGTTTTTTCTCCCATTATAATTAATGGCCTGGACTGACTTTGAGATTGCATTAAGTGAATCATGTTCAGTGTACTTGAATGTTTTGTGCTAAACAAGTTTGCCAGAAGGTGCTGATTATCTTCCCTCTCCCTCCCTTTTTATTGTAAATATACAGTGAAACATTAATTGAAGATTAATACTAACGGTGCTTTGTACATAGACTGAAGTCCCAAATGCAACATAAAGCAATAATATCTGACGAGTCAAAAGTATGACTGAATATATTAATAAAAATACTTATTTCAGCACACTCAATTGTCATTAATATACCTGACAATAGACCTGACAATCCAGGAGAATCAATGATGGCTCATGAATGAACTGGTGAAACTCCAGGGACCAAACCCTGGAGACACAGCCATGGACCTGCATGTGGCAAAAACTGTGAGCTGAGGGACCTTGAGGAATGCCTCATTTAAACATGCAGTGTGTAGAATTTAGTGGCATATAGCAGAACGGACTTGGCAGAAATGGAATATAAAAATCATTAGTATGTTTTAATTAGTGTATATTCATTGTTGTGTTTTAATTTTTTTCAATTTTTGCAAGTTTCAAAGCCACCATAGGTTCTCCTTCAAACTTGGAGGGGGAGGGGTTTAACCTCACTGCTAGATGCCACTAAATCCTACACACTGCAGCTTTAAAAGAGGAGTGGTGGGTGCCTTTTGATTGATGCCCCATTTATTGGGCAAAATTGCAATTTGAGTAAGAGAAAATTCTTTTCAGCATTAATGTTGCTTCACATAACACAACTTTTACTGTATAGCTTTGTTTTTTTGAAAAACTGATGTTAAAGATGATGATCCAAACCAAATTCATGATTTTCAGAGGATGATCTCCCACAGGTCTAAGCTACACAAAATTACAACTGAATTTAGGCTGCAACAACTGGTTACATCAATCCAATGTTCATGTGTTCACAAAGTTGACATGTTATGGCATTGTTGTTAGGTGATGTGGTTCACTGCATAAAGCCTATATATACCCCACAAATCCCTGATAGATTTTATAGTAGCCTGAGCTGTTGCCTCGGGGCTACGGTGATTGCATTGCATTTGTGGTGCATTGAAAATAATTTCTTAAAAACAATTTCAAAGAGATAAAAAACGCTCACGCGCAACTCTGAGCCTGAAGAAGTCAGAAGATTGAGGAACAGGAGCATTGTTCTAATGATGCACTCAAACAGTGGGTAGTCCATGTCCGACAGAATGGCAGTAATGGTAGGAATACAGTTATGTTATATAAGTTCTTAGACACACTACAGAAATATTAGATGGATATATTTATTTATTTATTATTGATGTAATTTGTCCATCGACTCAGATTTTTGTCAAGTTTGGCCTGGGTCTAAACAGTGACAGAGTGTATCAATGATTATCTTGTTTTGATTAAGAGTTAAAGAACAGCAATATCTGTCTAGAAAATTGCAACTACAAAACTAGGTAGACTTGAAATTTGGGGTCAGGGGTCACATGTGTAGAGCTCTTTGTTTGCACGGTCTGACTGTGAGTGTCATACAATGTGTTCCCACCATTACTGTATATGACACCATAACATGACTGCACGTTTGGACAGTGTTCACACACAGTTCTTGTTTCTACAAATTACAAGCTAACTAAAAATAACTTTTGGTTTTGGCAGCTTGGTTTGACACAAGCATATCCATGCAATTTATTGCAATGATTATTAATGACATTTATTTATTTTTTGGCTTTCACAGACACAATATTTTACAGACCAAATGTTACATGTTAATCCAGACCAACCAGGTGAAACTGTGTAATGTCTTTACTGTAAAAGTCCACAACAGTATCAAATAACCACAAATGTCTTCTATTCTTAAGTCTGCAGTTAGATGTCAGCTCTTACTGCCAGTCTAAGTTGTGGTCTAAATCAAACTGGGATTTGTTGCTGCACAAATCATATGTAATTTTCTCCTTATGAAGAAAATTATATTACAGTTTAGTCTTGTTCCAAGAGAATAGCTTCAGGGTCAGTACAGAGAGTTGAATTGTTGCAGCAACTAAGACCCACTTCCACATCACACATATCACATCAGTATTGTATTGAGACAGACTTGAAGAAACTTGAACCTATCCTTTAATCCATACAAAAGCCAAAGTGAAAAATGGTCTCCACTGGGTGTATTAGTGATGACAAGTGATGACAAGCCTCCAGGAATTCCGTGCACCTGGCCAAGAAATAGTCTGGCACATAACCTCCCATAAAACCACAACGTGTCATTTTTGCCTTTTGGTTTTTGTACTGATTAAACAAATATATTAACTCGTAATTTGAGAGTGGTAGAGAGCTTCTCTTCTAACTCTCAGCAAGAAAAAAGAAAATAGATTGTAATAGAGTGGCTGAGTAAGAAGTATACACCATCAGCTGATTTGAAATGGGCTGCTTCGCGGGTGAAGTAGTGTGGCGAACTGTGGAACTAAGTACCCAGGTCCCAAACATGAGGAAGGCTTTTATAAAACCTGGAATTTAAAGTTTGTTTTTTTTGTGCAATTTAATTTTAAAATGTCATTAGGTATAAAAGTAAATTATTACTCCCAGCTGAATAGGCTTTTATTTTCATCTTTTATCTTAACACTTATTAGCCTATCTTCTTTATGATGTGTGTTCTATGTTATTAATATTGTAGCACTTTTAGTTTCACTATGAATGAAAAGTGCAGTACAAATTAAATGTATTATTATTATTATTATTATTATTATTATTATTATTATTATTATTATTATTATAAATAGACAGACAGCCTATTTCTAAAACAACATTAGAGCCACTCCTTATAATTTCATATAATCTCATAGTAGAATTGTCAAATGTTTCTCCCTGTAAAGTTCGATATTGTCCTGAAACCTCATTGTAAAAGCTTCACCCGGTTATTACAGTATGATTAGAGAGAAGGGTTGAAATATACTGAGATTTCAGATTGTGCAAACTTTCTTAAATATGTTATAAATATTTAAATACTCAACAATGACAAAACTTTTGCTGTCATCAGTCAAGCCTATAAAATGGTCAAATGCTTCCATGACAAATAATTTAGCTAAGTCAGCAGAAGTTAAGCAATTTTTCGAGGCACACCATCACAAATTGCAAAATGTTAGCTAAGATAACGACAATCAAATGAAAAATCAACTGATTGGCTTTTTATGTTGAATTCACTTATTATTCATAAAATTATGTGCAAGGTGTGTCAAAGATTAATAAACAGAAGCACATTTCACGTTTTTTGATCACCTCACTACAGCTTGTTAGGACTCCTCGTCAATTTCTGGAATGTCCACACTTTTCCGAAGATGTGAGCAAGTTTGAAATAGCCACGTGCTATTAAGACGCACATGGTCTCCACATGTACCAATGGCAGTGCTTGGCATAACAACTGCACACAAAATCTGACTTTAGCGTACACATTGTACATTATTTGAAAGTTTAAAACCGTGTTATTTGTTTGTCATGGGGTGCATCTACGGTGCTGTTGGTGCATATTCCGATACCAAGGCTGAGCCAGTTTGGGAAGCTAACATTTTTCTGTTGTTCAACGCAGCTGTTCAACATTTTAGAAAAAGTTCAAAATAATATAATACTGTTATTCGTGGTAATGAGTAGCACACTGATAATGAGTAGCACATATTGTTACTAATTACAGTCATGCTGACTTAAACATTTTGTGTTAGCCACAAATTTGATGTAGGCTAGTGACTACTGTAGAGGACAGGGCCAGTAGTGGAGAAAAGACACATGGAGGCAGGAAAACACCTGGGGTATGGTTTACTTGCTGCTGTACAGGCATGAGAGTTGTATCCATCTAATCAAACCACAACTGCTGCAAATACCTTTGGCAGTACTGGTGGATGGGAAGCCAGTGAGGGATCATGTCCGTGTTGCAGGTCATGCCATTCTCTCCAAAAGGTCTTTTTGATAAACATGAACACAGTGACACCTTGAGGATGCCATGGAGAGCTGCTGAGTAATTAACCAAGTGCCCTCACCCAAGTCTATGCTTTTGTAGCCTAACCCCTAACCCCTAACCCCCTAACCCTAACCCCAACCATCATCAGCCTCCAAAAGAAAGTTGTTTGATGTCAAACCTGTGATACACACCACACACATAAAGTATACCAACATGAATGTATCATGGACATAAAGACAGCTTGTGGGTGGCAAATTGCCATGAGTACTTCTCAGGCATAAACATCCAGAAATTTCCTTGTTCTTGGCTAAAATGCTTAGCATTTCCTGTCAACATTTTTGTGTGTTGCACTGTTTTTTTTCCAGATGTTTCCTTCCCTCATTTCCAAAAGGCCTTCATGTCAGTTCTCACAACACATATTGTATTCTGCTTCATAGCTTTGAGACAATATCACGATGAATTGTACTCCGAGGAACATCTGATAATATGCTAATATACTAAGTCACTATTAATTTTGTACCAATGTTATCTAATGTGAACAGAATAATGTTATAAATTGTATAATATTGAAGGTGAATGGACAATTCTTTCTTTCATCCACTCAAAGAGAGACTAATGAATCTTATATCATGCCCCACAAACTTTATTTCTCTTGTATGAAGACCAGATGATGAATGACACCACAATACTGATGAAAGTGCAATAATACTTTCCATTTTCTCCACATATGAGATAAGGAACAAGTCTGTCAAACTACTTATTCTCTTGTGAATTTATGAAATATACGTTTTACAAAAACATCAATCACAAAAATAGATTTGTTTTTTTTGGTTTTTTGTGTGCCACTATTTACTGTTAGGAATTGGCATGAGGTCAAAATGTAGGATAAGGTTTGGCACTGCAGCAGCTTCAACAAACCTTTAAGCTGTTCAAAGTGATGTTGTGGCGTCAGGCCACCCTGGACAAAAAAAAAAAATGCATATCAGCAGTCAAACTCCAAGCTCCCTAAAAATCCAAGACTGATTTTCCCGTTACAAAAGTAGCATGTACCCATAGGTTTTATTCTGCCTGTTTTTTTGCCTTACAGAAATTATACCATCTTACAGTCCTATTGTTTGCACCTTGAAAGAAAAAACAGCCAAGAACAAAATTGCTGACATGGTTAACATCAGGACAGTAACATAAGAAAATACAACAAAAGAACGTAACGGAAATGCAAAAGAGACATGAAAATCTGACTGTCTAACACTGGTGAGGGAGTGCGGGATGACTGTTTTTTTCTTTTTTTTTCACTCAAAGTGATGATGATTTTTGGGAAAACCGGCCATTGATGAAATTAAATAAAAATGAAACAATAAAGTTTCCCCTCCATTGAAATACGTCACACTTATACAAAACAAATAAACCGAAAGGCAGTGAGACAACACTGAGACATTACTGTGAACATGTACATCTTAGTGACTTGCAAAGTAATGTGGCACAGAGCATGTCCATGACATCACGTACAGTACAAACCACACAGTATCGCTGTGTGGTAAATGATCGGCAGGGTACACAGAGCGATCCACTGGACACAACCACTTTAAAAAGCATACGGACAGAAATCTCACAGAATCATGAATCACACAAATTTCCAGAAAGACAGTTAGATAAATCTGCTGAAGGGCTCTGCTGTTTCAAATTCTTCCCAAATAATGATCACACAAGATAAACAAGGCCCAGTATATCAAATATACCTTGTTGTGGCTTCATACAGCTGTCACTGTATAGTGTTCAAAGTAAAAATTAAGTCCTTCTACAAAAATACTTTTTTTGCTGTGTAAACTTTTGCAACCAAAGGCACTATCTTATCTTCCACTCTTTTCATACAGTATGAACCATGGAATCAGATCCATATCCAGATCATGATGTGATTAATCCTGATTCTAACCATGTTCACACCTGTACTTAGAAACTCTGACATTAAGACTCATCCTATACTTAATATGCTAGCATCAACCCAACTTACGGAGTGTTGTATCTTCAAAACAGCACAGTAGTAGTGCACGTACTCAAAATCACTCCTTGTTGGCTTCATGTAATGTGCTCAGCTTCTTGCACAAGGCAATCTACAGAACACTGCAATCCATGAAAATACTGCCCTTAAAACATAAAAATGTTCGTCACACTCAGGGGGGAACAACAACACTGTCTCAGTCCTTGTCAACTCATATAGTTTAGTGTCAGTAACTGCAGTTTGTGCGTGAAAACACAAAGGTGATCAAATGCTGATGAAAACACTGTCATGGTAACGAGCAATAACACAAAATGTTCCCATTTGAAAACTCTGTCTGTTAAAATATAACAGAGGCTCACCCGTGCACATCCAGCTGAGATGAAATCAAAAGAATGTTGGAACGCCAGTTTTATGCCTCAAAGACAAGCTGAGACAAATCCAGCTATTTAGGTTGGTTTTCACTGGAGCTGCTGTGCTACAATGTGGCATCCATATCATGCTTTGAAACTGGTCAAATAAAGCAAGCTGCTAAAATACTGTCAGAAATTATTCTATTAATATCATTTAATTAACTTCTACATGCTGAAACCTAATGTCTGAAGGTCTGATGAAGCAGTAAAGTTTGTTGTTGAGATGAAACATAACATAACATACCTTCCTAATGTGTGTATGAGGTATAAAGGATTTCTACCTGTTTCTGAAGTAGACAGCTGTCATTAGTGTGTATTTTCAACATAAGTGTTCAACAAAAAAAAAATCCCTTTCATGCTTAACATAAACATTGCACTTACACAATGTGAAATAAATTAGCTGACTCTAGTGCAACTACATTTAAAACTAATCTAGTTGTTTTTTCTGATCCCCCCGGTTCCTATGACATCGCAAACATAGAGTATGGTTCTGTGACATCACTTCGGCAAAGGTTTATTTGCAACCTCCTGCTACAAAGCCCGTGTGATTGTCACAGTTAGCCACAGCAGAACTGTGACTTCCTAAATGATAGGCATGGCATGACATCAGAGTTGGGAGTACAAAAGACTCCACATGAATTGAGTCAAAGACTACACTGAATGTACAGATTCTTAGGGACACCTGCTGTTATTCTCTCAGCTGTGTGTTACACAATCCATATCTTAACCGTCCTACTCTAACTTGTGTGCTTCTTGCTATCTTAGTGATTGGTAAAGATTTAATTAAAAAACAATAATGGATAATGGCTAATACCTGGCTTCACCTAATTGATGTGCTTCCTTAAAGGAGTAAGTGTTCTTAATAATGTGCACATTCAGTGTAGCATAGACAAGACTGGAAAACACATCTGCAAAGCCCATGACTAAGGGAGGTGTCACTGTTGTTGGAGTGTTGCAATATTTCATCACATAAAAAACGTCAGTGTGGCTGAGTCAGTTTCTTGGGAATTATGAGTCACTCATTGAGGATGGAGTCTGGTTTGTCATAGCCGAAGAGCCTGAAGTCAGGTTCATACAGCTTGTACAGTTCCCTCCGTGCCTCAACAGGCACTGTGTTGAACCAGTCGGTCTCCCAGCTGCTGGCTGTAAGGTTCCTATGAGAGGTGGGGAACTCCACCACATTGTCCACCCGCAACTGGCGTAGTAGGTGCTCGGCATCCTCCTCTGCCGTCTCCAAGTGGCCCACAAAGTCATATTGAATCTGGCACGGATGGCAAAGCCGATACACCTGCCGCCAGTGCTCATTAAAGGGCATCTCCTTCTCTGTCTGAGGGTCTAGGAGATACTGGATGAAGTGGGAGAAGGAGGGATGGATGCCCACAGTGAACGCCTCGTCCACAGAGGCAGGAGGTGTCGGCTGGTTAGCATAGCGGCGCAGCATGACCTGTGCGAAGCGGCGATAGAAGTCCTCGTTGCGTAGTTCAAATTTGTTCCGGTAGGCGGAGATGAGACGCACAAAGGGGTCCCGCACGAAAAGAAACTTGGTGTACTTCTTCAGCTTCACCTTCAAAAATAAAATGAAACTTTAGTAACACATCACATATTATTAACACACACATATATAATACATAGAGCACCTAATACAGTACGATGTTCGGGACTATTGCTTAGAGAATCAATGGTTCACCGTGCAGTGGGTGACTTTTTGTGAACACTGACACATAGTGACAGCTGGAAACAGATTAGGATTCACTAGCTTAAAAGACCTCTGCATCATTTGCAGAGGTCACTGAAGTCATTGGGCATCAATGATGCTCTGACAGTTTTGTGGTGGAGAGAACAGTCTTTTCTGCCACAAAAAAGTGATGTCTTTGTGTGGGAGGTGCAGAATCACCAAAAGCAAACTAGAGCTAGCAAATGTAATAATATGATATTATTATTATCATGATATGACACTAGTAGGAGCGAGTTAAACCCCAAATGAGCCGGTGCTAAGGTGGCGTTCACAGAGATGCTTTGCTAGATGTGTCTGCATCAACAGACTGGCCAAAGCTCAGTGAGCTGGCAGCTGTCTGATTCGAGTCTGATACTGATGAGTGATGCATCTCCAAATATTGATGATAATTTAGCTTTTCTTCCTTAGCAAATAAAACAACATGTGTCACAGGCACTTTGGGACAATGAAGTTCACAAAAATTCATTAAAATAGGTGCAACTTGAGAAAAATGACAATTCACCAGCACAAAGACTTACCATGCACCAACAATATCAACAGCACATTTAACAAATAATTACACCAATTAAACATTCAATGAATAAACCATATTGTGTGTTTTTATAATTTTGTGTTATTATCACCATACATTGACTTAAAAAGTGAACAGACCTTCATGAGGTGCCTTGCAAACTTTCCATAGCGTTTCCAGAACTTGTTGAAGGTGAAGTGCATGCTGCTGTTGTGGACCAGGTCTCTGGGGATGGCCAGCGGGTCTCTCTGGGGAACGCCATCATGCAGCAGGCTCTCACTAAGAACTATCATGATCCGCTTCCAGTTACTGCACGCTACCTGAGGGCGGCAGGGAGTGCATGTGAAAGAAAATAAAAAGAAAATCTTTAGTTACTACTGTGAAACATGTGGAAACTGCTGCAAATAAGTAGAAATATGCTGGCATAAAAACAATGGCTGGACAGAGCTAAGACATACAGTATTGTATCTGTTTCTGGTTTAGTCATATTGAAAAACGAGAAGCTGAACAGTTCAGTCAATGTGATATTTCCTTCTTAGTTTGCTTCTTTTTAATGTAAACTGCAACACTACCACCAATGATTTACAGAACACTATATTCTTAGAGCAGATGTAACAATATAACCAAATACATTTTCTACAAAAGGTTAGCTGTCCAGTAGTCAAAGACAATTAGGTGAGCGATTACAAAATATGACACACATTTTCCTGAGAGGAAGCCATAAAGGCTGATAAAGATTGAAAAAAATTAGAGGCTAAAGTATGGAAGCTTATGTGAGCTGTTGTGGAGGTGGGATGGAGATCTTCATAAGTAAACTAAGTTTCATGCAACGGATTCAAACTAAGCAGTGAAAATGCAGGCGTTTGTGTACCTTAGGAACATAGCAGTAGATAATACCATGTCTGTCATCCACAATAAGATGGTCCAGCTCCTTGTTGGGAATGTCATCGAACGAGCGGTTTTTGCCAGGAAAAACCACGCTGTCATTAGCACACATCTCCTGAAGTAACCTCCGCCGCTGCTCCTGGTTATCATATTTGGTAAAGCAAAACAAAATGTATTATTAACAACAAAAATGATAAGAAGTTCATTAGCAGACATTTATATTTATTTAAAAAAAAATTGATTATTCTAAACTTTCAAGTACAAAAAAGCTGGCATCAAATGTTTGGTCAGATTCATCGTCTTATTGATTTATTCTTTTCTCAATAATTCCTTGCTTAAAGAGCCTGCACACCTGCAGTACACAGGTGTTTCCACTTATTCTGGCTGATGTTGGGTAAAGCTTTGCTGGAATTACATGAGGTCACCAAACTTCACTAACTAATAAGAATCATAAAGGTGCCATTTTTTCCTCCCAAACTAATACAAGGGTCAGAGAGATTACTATAAATAAATACAGTATTTAGACGTTCACACTCTCCTGAGAAGGAGCCTAATAAAAACATCTGTATGGTTATATTCTATTTTATTCTAGCAAGATTCTTGTACAGCTGCTTGTGTTTAGACAACATTTAACAATGGAGAACTTTGGGCTTTGTAAAAAAAAGTAAAGTATCTATATTTTGATATTGGTATCAAACTTTAAGTATCAGTATTAGTATGGAAAAAGATGCAGCCCTATACATTTAATATATGAGAAAATTAGATTTTGGTTTTATTTCAACGAACTGCAAGTTATTTATGATCCATAAATGTTACAAAGCTTGAATCCAATCAACACATCACAAATTATTTTAGTTATGAGTTAGCTATTTTTAATTATTGTTTGTTAAAATCCTTCCAATAACACAGGTTTACAGGATTAGGTTCACAGTGTTTGAATGAAAGGAGCGATTGTTCTTGTAAATACTGTGTCCTCCAATAAGGCCTTTTTCAAGGCTGACAGTTTGACTCGTCATAGCAGGAAAAACACAGGTGGAACTAACAACATTAACGATGACTCCGTTTTATTTTATTTATAAGTTTCCTATTAAACCATGTCAGTGAGCCAGCATGCAGCTGGCTACTGACTGAAATGAAATGCAGTTATTTTTTATTTTTTTATGTATATTATTTTTATTAGTTATTCCTGTGCTTTTCCTGTTATATGTTGACATTCTGTGAAAAAGGTTTATTTAATTTACCCATCCTAATAATTATACATTTGCTACAACCACTACTGTTAGGAGTGATTCTGGGCGGGGTTTATACTGGACTGGTTTTCATTGAGAAGATAACAAGGGGGTGTTGTTAAGCTGCGTGTTGATAAAACGGACATCACGATGAGGTGCGCGCGCAGCCACTGGAGTAACCTAATGACGTGATGAGGCTCAGCTGGAAAAGCGCGACAGTTGAATGAGTGATACGAGTTGAGTTAAAAACCAGAGACGTCCTTTTAGAAGCGTTTTTTGAGACGTTACAGCTTCACACCTTTCCTGCTCCCGGACCCTTGTGTAAAACCAGCTCTATTCTTCAGGGACCCATCCCCCAACCACCAAAAACTGAACTGAAACGCCAGATGGAGCTCGCTGCTCATGAGAGCAACGCCCAGAGCTGGCGAGGCCAAGTCGGAGGGACCTAATAACTGCTAGCCAGCCTGGGAACTCGGTAAGGTAACCCACCCGGCTGTCTCTCTCTAATTTTGGAAACCAGTCCCTCTACCTCTGTGTCCTTCCACGTTTTCTCCTTTTCTACACCCTTCAGGTTAGGACTAGTATCAGTTCTCAGCACTGAATCCCCTAGACTTGACTAGTCCATAACACTACAAATAATAATAATAATAACAATACCAATTATAATAATTTCAGAAATTTACCTGTCTCTCACGGAGCTCTGCTGCCACCGGAGTCAGGTGAATCTTCCATTCCCGCCGAGGTATATACCGTTCTTCGGCTTTCTCTGATTGGTTGCTTGATTCAGCGGGGACGGGGTCTGTGGGCTCACCAGTTCCTGGCTCTAAGAACTGGTTAACAAAGGCATCGATGTCGGATAGGAAGGACGGGGTTCGGGAGGTTTGAGTTCGCTGCTGGGGGTGGGGGTGTGGGATTTTGGGGCCCGGTGAGACAGGAGTGTTCAAATACAGATGGGAGGCTCCGACATCATCCCAGTAGAAGATGATCAGAAGGATCATGAAAGCCGAGCCCAGGACTACAAAAATGCGGAACATCCTGGACGTTCCCATACTGACTGACTGGTGTGCCAGATGTTGCTTGCTACAGGACCACCATAGCAACAGACTATGACTTTACAGGGCGGTTCTACAACATCGCCATGGCAGCAGATTGCAATAATTACCTGGGTCTTTTTATGGGATCACCAGGGCAACAGATTGTAGTTACACGGTTCTTGCTACAGGGTCACCATGGCAACAGAGTCAAGGTCCAGGAGCTCTCTCTCACCATGGCGACAGATAGGCAGCAGCTATGATAGAGTCTGTGGCAGGATCAGGCTTATCATGATGCTGTGCACTGCAGGAGTATGCGGTGCAGGTGTGTAACTGGCCAACCATGGATTAACTCTCACCTCTGCTCCATGCCTGCAGCAACCTGCACACAAAGACAACACACATACTGATGTGAGACAGAGAGAGAGAGAGAAAACTGCCTCTATGTATATGTATAACCGCTTCCATTTCTAAAATCTGCTTGGCTCATTGCTGAAAGCATATCGAAACATTCTAAAACAGACTTAATTACATCAGAACATTAGATTGTTTTGTAATTTTGTGAGCATATTTGAACAAGAAGCCACACAGATAAGCTCACACAACACTGAGGATTCAGCAGCATGAAAAACAAAGACAATTTAAGGTGTGTTGTAAGGAGTGTTGCCCAATTCCCTGTGTTTTTGTTAGCGGGTTTAAATAAGGAGGAATTTAAAAAGGATTACATACAGCATACAGATTCTGGAAAAAATAGAAACACGGGAAAAATCTAGTAAGCTGTTCCTGTGCTTGAAAACTAAGGCAAAGTGAGCAAATCTGACAGTTCACTGGGCTCAATTTTAGACAAGGCATGCACTGAATTTCTCCTCCCTTCTCGGAGTTGACCTTAACGCCCACTCGCAGCAGTAAAATCACAAGTAGTTGTCAAATATCTGCATGCCAGGGAGCTGTGCATACCATAAATTAATACGTTTTTCATTGCACAAGTATCCTGTTGTGCCCATACCAGGCTTCCTATGGATTATAGCACAGTATCAGCACACTTTAATACTGAGCACCTCTGCATACATAAAAGCTCCTATGTTAGCAACCTTTGACAGAGAGCCAATAGAAAATATTTTACACACCTCACCAAGATACATCCTGCATGCACTGAAGCCTACTGTGCTCATGCAATGTACAAAATGTTATTTTATGGAGTTCTGTAGGGAAGAAGGTAGCCTGAGGTGATTTAGGAGATAGTTACAGACAAATACACACTGCCTGTTCAACCTGTGGCTTATCTCAATCACAATTCATTCCGCTATTTCCTCCAGTTTATCTTTGCCGTTTAAAAGTCACTGGGCGTCGCTTTTCCACTCTGACAGACTTCTAAATTTGGAGCTCTCATGCAACAGTCCTCATATTATTTCCTCTTTCCTACAGCTAAGAGGGGTCCATTGACATGGCAAAGTCATCTCTCCCTGCTGCAGACTACTCTCCTCCTCCTCTTCTCTGCACACCAACGAATTAACTGCTGTGCTATAATGTACATCATGAGACATATCAGAGGTAACATTATCAAGATCTTCTCTCGGTGGTTTGATGTATATAAGTACATAATGAAGTGCTGTAGTTAAGTACAATTTTGAGGTACTTACACGCTACTTGACTATTTCCATTTTGTACTGTTTCATACTTCCACTCCACTACAATTCACAGGGAAATATTGTGCTTTTAACTCCACAGCTTAAGTCACTTGATACTTGTCACAAATTAAGATTTTACACACAAAACATGTATAAAATGTGACACATTGTTAAAGGTTATACTATCCAACGGTATATAAAATTGTTAAAGAAAATACTTGCTTTGAATAATCATTTGTGTCCGATATGTTTTTTCCAAGCAAAAAAAGTTCCGTTTCCTCGTTACAATCCTTAGAAATGAAACCTACTCCTTCTCCCTCCTTGAAAATTCCTGAATTTGGCTAGTTGTGATGTCACAAATCGTGCTCATAGGTACTGCACATGCCATTAAAGCCTCTGGAAATTTGGCTTAACATAGTAAAAATGCATATATGATATCAAAGTTGAGTGTCTCATTAAGCATCCACAAAAATCTGAGTGAAAATAAACGTTCACGATCATTAGAAACCCCAGTTCAAAAAACAGCTCATTTTGCTGTTTGGACCATTTCTCAACACTGTGTAGGCTGATAGATCATGTTTTGATTGACACTCACACCGGATTTAAAATGTGAAGTGAGTACAGAGAAACTCCAATAGATGAATGTGAAAACAGCCCCTACTTCCAAACTCATCATCAATCATTCTGTAGGTCAAACGTCATTTTGACTGGTTAAAATGAGCTCCGGCACATTAAAAATCTACCAGGGATAATAATCCATCAATAACATAACTGTAACAGGGATCATTTTTCTGCATGAAGAACTTTTACTTTTGGTACTTTCATGCAGGCCTATTTTACTATCAAAAATTACATACTTTTTTTTAAGTTAAGTGAATTTCCTTAACATTTTCAGTGCCAGACTTTCATTTGTATTTTCAGTGCGTGATATTGCTACAGAATCTGAATACTTCCTCTATGACTTTCTACTGTAGCTGTGGACAACACGGCTAAAGCTTTAAATCAACACATTCACGCTTCATGCGCCTTTCTGTGTTGACAAAAATGGTTCTGGACGTAGATATTCGCAGAGCCTAAATCCTGTTACAAAGCTCCAATTCAGGCTAAATGAAAGTAACACTATAGGCAAATATTTATAAGCCTATATATATTATATATATTATACTCACCTTTGATTTATTTACCACTACGTCAAACCAGCTGTGTAAACAACAGATAAAGCCATGGGGGCAGCCTGAGCTCCCCCACCGGGAGATACATCACACCGTCCTGTCCGCAGCAGCCGCCAGCGGATGCCAGACCGGACACAATGTAGCCTTTGACGGGAGAGCTGCGCCGCGGGAACGGGCTGTTCCTCTAGTCGGGAAGCTTTCGCCATGTGGCTCGGTTCATCACAGCCTCGTGTGGAGCTGTTAGCCCCAATTTACGTGTCGACAATACGGAGTGGCGAAAGAAAACAGCCAGCTTCCGTAGAATCAGTGGTTTTTATCAATATACGCTGTCAGGGTGCCTATAGCGCTGTCTGGGTGTCAAAGTAGTGCTCAGCATTGGAGCAAAGGTGTATGAAAAAACAATTGTTGCTACTGAAAGGTGACATGTTTCGCTACCTTTGTGATTTCTGTGTAATAAGAAGAAAGACGAGTGGAAAACAATATCTTCTTACCTCTTTTTGCGCCCATCAGCTCCGAGCGCCGCGTCAGCTGAGCCTGCCAGTGATGTGAGGAGGCTTCTTTTTTCCGTGGAGATGGAGCGGGAGCACGTAAAGCATCGCGAGAGTTTATAACCGAGATTTCTGCGGAATGAGCTCATGGGAGGAAAAAAATCACTTTTCTGGGTCAGCTCCAGCATAACATGTCTCCTCTCTGGGATGATTTATGTAGACATAAACCCCCCCCCCCCCTCCTCCTCCTTCTCCTCCTCCTCCTCACCCCACTATGTTCCCTCCCACAGGAGCTGTGCGCTGAAAATAACCTGCTGCACCTGCAAAAACAAATGTCATCCTTACTCAAAAAAAAAACAAAAAAAAAAACAGACCGAAAGAATTATAATTAGGAAACGTGGCTGTAGAGCTCTGTGTCTATTTCTGTTGCCTTAGGCTACTGCAGTTAAAATCATGTTAGTTGTTAACCTTGTCCATCCTGTGAGATCTAGTGCAACAGGCCCCTACAGAGCAGCTGATTCACTTTGCAACACACACACACACAAACACACACACACACAAACACACACACACACACACACAATCATCTGTTTTTAATCAACATCACATATTCCACCCCCCCACTCCTGATTTTATTCTCAGCACTGCTGTTCTCATGGATTTTCTTAATATAAGTTTGTACCCTGGCACTTTGAACACACTCTCTCTCTCACATACACACACACAAAGCATTAACACACCAGTGTACAATATATCACAAAAAGACGTCTCAAAAGGAAAAGAAGGCTCACTTGTAACATGATTTCTAAGCACAGAGAGAAAGAAAAAGTGGGCACATGTTTATCGTGATAGGCTACTGTATATCATGTAACATTATATTACATTTTATTATGTATATTACTTTCACATTTGATTACTTGTAATGATGGTTCATACATTTTAATATACAAAACTCTGTAAAGAAATAACATTCTATCACGGCACTGGGCAATAATCCACTGATGTGACACAATAAGCTTTGCAGCTACTAACATACCTGATCTGAGAAATGTGAATTACCCCTGTGACAAGTACAGAGGAGGTAGAGTGAATATTGACATATGAACATTTGGGAATACTCCATATTTGCCATCTGCATGTCTGCCCTTGCAGATCAGAAAATTATCTAGCACGCTTATGAAAGAGGTTACTCTAAATCCCCTTCTGGTCTGACCATTTTTTGTCAAATTGAACCTTCTGGTGACTCTTAAAAAACACCATTTTTGTTGGCATGATGGTCATAGAGATCCCTGCAAACAAATCGTATAAATTTATACGCTGTAGAAATAAGCAAAGTAACCAGAGCCTAAGCAGGTTCAAAGAGTTATACATAATAATGCTGACAGGTATTTTTACATGTATCCATGTCCCAGATTTTTGGGGTTGTACTCAAAGTAATTAAGCTAACTCATGATCCATCCTGGGAATCTTTAAGGTCATAGCTGAGTCTTAAAATCAGAGAGGTTGGAGGATTGTTATATTGATGATTAGCCTATTTTCCAACTTAAAATAATGAATCTGAAATTACAGTATTGCAGGCAATCACAACTTCAGTGCAAAGTATAAGAAATGATGTTCAAAGGCTAAATCTGTGATCTAAAAAAAGTTAGAGTAGCTTCACCACCAAAACTCAAATCACATCGTATGACCCTCCTAACGCTTCCAAAATTGATTAACATTAAAAAAAAAAACCAACCAGCCAACATCTAAGTGAATGTATCCAGTGAATACTTTCTGATGATGTTAAAGGTTTGCTTACATTACTAAAGCCCACATTTGTCTTTATAGTGAATGAACCTGTAAAACCTTTATATTTAAAGTTGTCGATCACATTCTCTTGTTGTCTCATGTGGTAAAAATATTCTATTTTATTATTAAATAATTGTGATTATCTCTCTATTTCTGTAACATTTTCAAGCACACTATACAGCAATTCAGCAAATTCAAACTCATCAATAAATAAATAAAAGGTTGATTGTATTTGTGTTCACTTGAGACTCTACAGGGTGAAACTTGATATTAGTCACTAGAGGGCAGTATAGTCTGGTTAAGTAGAATGAGACTAGTGAACACCTTCCCTCTAAATGCTTAACTATTAAGCAAAGAAATGACTCCTCTCTGATCGTTTCCATTTGTTTATTCCTCCAAAACAAGGGAAAGACACACATTTACAAAAAATATATATAATGCATTTATTTTAAGCCTATAACTGAGTGTCCACATGTATGTTTTGAGTCTGAGCATAAATATATATGTTAAAAAAGCATGATGTAGAAGGTGTTTTTGTGTTTTATGGTGCTCAGCTACACATGTCTATTTTCATGCACAGCTCCCCTGTGTGTATCTGTGTGTGTGTGGTTACAGGAGGTCCTGCTCCACCCAGACAGTCTTCTTCTGCTCCTCAAGTATTCGGTCTTTGATGACCTTGATGAGGTCGTCTGTCCCTGCCCAGGCATCGGGCTCCAGGCTGGCGTAGAGGCAAGGAATGCCCTCTAGCTCCTTCTCTTTTGCCCGACATGACCTCACAAACTCCTCCTCCGACTCCACGCGCAATGGCAACTTCCTGTGTGGACGGGAAACAGGAAGGAAGCAGTGGTGGTGAGTGCGGTGACGTCTGGAAGCCAGTAACTCTGCAGCAGTGGTCTGTGTGCTTCATTGTACAGTAATTCTCAGAAAGATTGACAATAATCACATACTGATGTGACTATTAATAGGCAAATTCCACCAGAAAATATGACATGTATCAGGTTTTGACAACAATTTGAAGAAACAAGAAACAGAAGATTGTATGTTTTTTTTACCTATATCTCCACTGACATTATCATCAGAAGACCAGACTGATATGAAGCCACAGTACATGTTGTCTTTTGAGTAAAGGGCCCAATTCTCACCTTTGTGGACTGGAATAAGTCACCATTTCACACCTATGCTAAAGTTCATTGTGCAGTAAACCTCACAAATCAACACTGTGAAACAGTTTTAACAGAGTCTAATAACGAACTTGTCCTTTAGTTGGCTCTGTTGACACTCAAGCTGTTCTCAATCTCATCTCCAGTGTGGAATTACATCATGCAAGGACTGACGTACGTTATTTGCAAAAAGGTTTGTGGCTTGCATTTGTGGGTAAGAGGCACTGGGTACCTGAGCTTACCGTAACTTCTTGACATTTTTCTCACAAATCTTGACGTAGATGATGATTGGGTAGATTTCTCTCCTCAGAAGGTCTTTGACACAGCTCAGTTCAGCCTCCAGCAGACAGTGTTTGCCCTGGTGACGGGTTGGAAAAAATGGGTGTTACAAAATATACAGATACTATGAACTGCAGTCACGTGACTGAACATAGGCACACAACACCTTATATCACACATTTAAAAAATATGTATTTTTCTGAAGGTATTTTCCTGCTTGATTAGATTTAAAATGACAAGAGGTGCTTTTCAAATAATGTGAAGAAAAAGAAACAAAATTAGTCAGAAAATCTCAACTTTTCCCCCTTTGTAAGCCAAAGATAAACAAAAATTGAATGTAAGCATACATCTATAGCAATTCAGCAACAACAAAAAAATGTGAATAGAGTGACACACAAAAACCTCAGGGTTAAAGGAACAATTCATCACTGTGGGAAACATGCTTATCTGCTTCCTTGCCGAGAGTTAGATGAGAAGATTAAAACCACTGTTATATCTCTATGCTAAATATGAAGCTTCAGCCAGTTAACTTAGTTAACTCACTAGGACTGGAAACAGGGAGAAACAGCTATCCTGGCTCAGTTTGAAGGTAACAACATCTGACAACAAGACATCAGGAAGTTACTACGCCCAGTCAAGAAGTAGTCCAGCAAGTATCTCCCACAAAACTACACTTTTGTTTTTGTACAGATTATAAGAACAACATATAACTAGCTAGCTAGCTGTTTTCCCCTGTTTCCAATCTTTATGCTAAGCTAAACTCACTGGCTGCTGGCTGTAGCTTCATATTTAGCGTACAGACATGAGAGTGGCATCAATCCCCTCATCTAACCCTCAACAAGACAGTGTATTTCTCAAAATGTCAAAACATTCCATTACGTGCAAACGCTTCTAATTATGAGAGAGATGTTTTTTTAAAGGAACAAAGACATAAGCAGACTAATTCAGGTGCACACACACACACTAGTCCGTAATAGCCCACCTTGGCAGCGACAGCCTCTATGTTTTCTCTGGTGATGCATTCAAATGTGGCCTGTTTCTCTTTGTAGTGAATGAAGGGCTCCACATTCTGTTTCAGATGAAACTCGTCTTTGGACAGTGTGTCTTCACAAAAGAATAGAATAAAGTACAAGAAAATGTAAAGAAGACATTACACAAAGTGTTGAGAAATTGTGGACAATAAAAAGAGGAACAGAAACTTGTAAGGGTTTTGCCCTGGGGAATCTCTACATTACCAAGACACTGCACAATCTCTTGGCTTGCCAGATGTTCGGCTCTCTACACCAGCAAATTGTATATGGCTCCCCTTGTGCTGGCAGCAGTTGAATCTAAGTGTGCTTGACAGTACTAGCAACCCATTCATATTAAAGGGAGTCATTGATTCAGCTGTGATATTAAAAATATTCCTTAATGTAGATTTAAATTCCTCTGTGTCACCATCATCATCCTATTAATCAAATAGGCCATCTTCCATCCTGCCCCTGCCGACTCTCTGGTTACACTCCTTAACATTTACACCACAATGCAGTACAATACTTGACCTGGATCCCAAAAGCAGCTTCTTTCGCTCTCCCTCTCTCCCTTCACTACTTGTCATGCACTATCTCCTCCATCTTTGAATCACAATAGGTGAAAGCACTGGAAATATGCCATTTGGAAAGAGGGTGGAACTATTGCTCGTGCAGACACTAAGACAATATATTTTGCAGTGAGCTTGTGTATTCCTGTTATGTACTGACCTGGTTTGCAGATATTAAAGTCCATGGCTCCCCCCATGTTAAGTATTTTCTGGATAATGGTTTTGGCTAGAGCAGTGGGAGTGAAGAGGACTGGTCTTCTCCTCAGGGTCTTTTGGGGTGTGACGGGACTGTAGGGAATCAGGTTCAAACTCCCGCTCAGTTCACTGTCTGGGTCAGCAGCTTCTGTTTCCAGGCATAAAAAGTACACATACAAAGAGAGGAACACACAATGATACACTCGCCATCAAGAATACCTGAAGGTTCCAGAGGTAGGTTACTTCTTTCATACTTTCACTTAGAAAGTTACTTTAAACGTTAAACCAGTCAGTTCACCTTTTTTTTTTAATATGTTTCATGGTTTTTCTGCTCAGGCATCACAGCTTTCTACTCTTTTCAGACCTTTGAAGATCTTTACATTTATACACAGACTGAAAACAGACCTGTGTTAAAACAATGCAAAGGGCTGTGGTGGAGGCATGTTGTTTCAGGTACCTGTGAGACATGAAATACAATCCAAGAAGTCCAGCTTGAGTAACAGATCTGTGAATTTGAAGATTTTAAGATGCCAAAACGCTGCACATCGGTTATAATTCTCACAGACAGGATTTTACAAGTCTGGAAAATGATCACAGCAGCAACTATTTTGTCTTCCGTCAGGCTGATCGCATTACAAAGTAATCCTGCAGGAATATGCGCTTGCATGCAAATCATTTGCTAATGCAGTGTCTTGCCAGATGATGTTGCATCAGTGTTATGGAGTTGAGCCACGTCAAATTTTTTTGTTTTTTGCTAGACGACACTGTGATTTTTTTCAAGAGACCCTGTGCTCTGCTTGGGTTAGTTAGGGAATGACTATTTTCATCACTTACTCTTTCACTGACACTTCAACTTTCAGGTCTTATAGATAGATATTTATAGATATTTAACTGACCTATAACTGCACTCTTCACACTTCGCACACAACAGTGCTTCCTCTTCAAGTGGAATTTAGACTATTTTTGCCACTTGCCACTTTCACATCAGCTGATATTTTAAAATTTTCATCTCTAACTATTCAAATGACGAAACAGGTACTTTCACCACTTATATGACAACTGACATTTCATCAGCATCTCTTTCTCTTCAGTGGATAATATTAATTTTACTACTTTCAGTATTTGTATTTTGACTGCAACTTTAAATACAACTTCACTTCAATATTTCAATGGTTTCAAATGTTTCATCTGTGAATTTTCAGCGTAGATTTTCCTCTTTTTTCATGTAGATTTTTCCAGCTGTTTCTTGTGATCATGTTGAGTTCCGTTCCCCCTGCATCACTTTGTACCCACCTTCTGGTCTAAGCGTCTCAAAGCCTTGTCTGGGTAGTGTTGTGCTGCCTGAGTTGATGATCCTCACACGCTCATTGCTGTTCATTCGCTTGTACTTGATATCCACTCTGCTGACAAACTACAAATCAAAACAGACAGAAAAAAAAGGATTATTGGGGGCTTAGATAAACAGCTTTTTTTAATGCGACATATTCATTTTAGAAAAATTGCTTTACCTGAAACAATTTAAATGATTCAATCTTCAATAATGTGGGTTTTTGAAGGATTTTTCAAGAATATGAGATTTCTTTCACAGCATTGTTACTCATTACTATGACTGCTCACTTTTCATTCACAGTTTTGTCATACTACATCATGTCAGCCAGAGTGGGCTGCTTAGGATCCCTGCTTCAGAATGAGCTAGAGAGGGGCGTGGTGTACTAATATTTTAGCAGATATAAATGTGTTTTGAATATACTGAGCATACAAGAATACCTGAATTATTAAAGATCCCCTCCAGACATGTTTTAATACGTATAAAATACCCTTATTGCATATAGGATCACTATTAGCTTCCAAACAAGTTGCGATGTCATGCTTGTACACACACGTCTTAAACTGAGATTTAAGATGCGAACAGAGAGCAGATGTATGTGAAAACAGCTTTCTAGTATCAAACTCCGCAAAGTGAAAGTCAAACATCCAAGTGGACTAACAATAAGTAAAACACATTATTGAGTGGAGGGGGAGTTTTATTGGATGTGAAAAGTGTGCTCCATTGTCTGTAAAGAAATATTTGTTATCTGAGATTAGAATCTATGGCATGTGAAAAATTGAGTGTAAAGTATTCAAGTATTGCATCACAGTGATGCTCCAGTACTCTCCGAGCCTGTATGCTGTTGGTGCATGGTGCACCATTGCACTGAACAGGCTTGTTATGCAACAGGAGGTTTTGTTTGTGCTTCATTACCTGCAGTATCTGAGTGAGGAAGATGCTGGCTCTCGACAGGCGTGGGCTAGCTTTAGGATCAGGCGTGGGGCTGCCTTCTTCTGGCTGTAGATTGTTCTGCACACGGACATACACACAACTTAGGTGAAACTGCTTACTGTATGTCAAGTATCTATTTCCAGTCTGATCTGCTATTGATTTTTATTGTATTTATGTTCATTTTTACTTCATAAAACTGCACAGTGCACACTTAGACTACAGTAAGCCAAGCAGAATACCTCTGCTTGAAAAAAACAAAGAACCTGGAACAGAGCAGGTTTCCTTTGATAGTTTAGTATAAAATGTTGTATAGTGTTTTGTATACTATCTGTGGAGTGTCTGTGTTTGGAAAGGATTTCAACATGCTCTCTTCATCTCCCATTTAACCTAATAGTTGACAATAATTTCAACCAACAACACATCCAGATAGAGTTAAGATAATCCGCAAAATACCAAGAATAAACATGCAAAGTGACCATGAACAAAGTGTCCCCATGTGTCCCAGAGAGGTTGCTTAAGCAGTTTTGCTTTAGGCAAATGTGAATATGTTGGTATATTAATAGCATATATTCAAATATATGTATAATGAAAAATTCAGGGAATATCTTACCCTTGTGTTGCGATGCGTTTCATTCTCTTCTTTCCCCCCTCGATACACTAACTTCTGTATCTTTACTAGGAGCAGCTGCTGGGCCCTACATTCACACACATTTACACACACATTTACACACACGAATATGTCCTCATAAAAATATCAAATTCATAATTATGACACAGTTAGAAAAGTAAAAACAAAACTAATCATCATTTAAGAGACCTATGCTGCTCATCCCTCAAGCTGCTTCTTGTTCTTCTTGTTGACAAGAACAAATTTTGTGTGGCTCAGGTGTAAAAATATGTGTGTGTGCATGTGTGTGGGTATAGCTGTTGTTGTGTTGTGGAGATCAGTGAAACTTTAGATCCTGAAAGCAGATGTGGAGCCTTTATACTGCTAAACTTTTGCATTTTTTCTCAAATGCTATGTCATTGTTGCATCATGCTAAGGTACTAAAGCAGAATAGAACTATGGTACTCAGTTACTTCCAACTTTTGAATGGACTTTGCCAACACTTTGGTGTGTAACGTGCTTTAAATGTGCAGGTGTCATATCTAAAACAAAAGATTTCATCCTACTCTCATCCTTCAGTCAGAAAAATGAGAATATCAGTGCTTTTGTTTTTAAAAGAAGTGCTCTGTACCGTGAGTAGCTGGGTATAGTGCCTCTTTCACCCTGGTCAGAGCTGGTGTAGGGGTCAACACGGGCACACAGCCACTCACAGCGTTCCTGGTACCTGGTGTCCAGGACATGCACCACCTCGTCACAGCGCACACTCAGAGAGCAGCTGTCTGATTGACCGGAGATATTGAGGTTGACCCGTATGTAGAAAGAGTCGCCAGAAGCCAGTGTGCCATCCAATAGGTCCCTCTTAAGACGACGGTAAGCTGGAACACACACACTTTTGAATTTACACACAAAAATCTACTGATAAACACTTAAATTCAGATCCTCTGCCAAGTCCAATAAAAACACTTACAGTCATGGTTGGCTCGATAGTGCAGCCTGACTTGACCAGAACAGTGCTGCAGCGTCCAGTGGGCTTCTTCCTGAGTGCTGGTATCCAAAGAAACTCTTTGGCTCTCCCCACGAATGCACCCTTCAAGCTGATCAGCAATTCACATCACAAGACAGATGATTTTTTTGTGTATCATGTCTTTTGCAAATTAGTCCCTCACTTACAGAAGACAACAAACAGAAAATATTCAAAAATAAATAGTTCTTGATGGTAAAAATATCTGGATTTGTTACACATTCTTCTAGAAACATGAATACATGTCTTGGCACTTATTGATTCACTTCCATTTGTGCAGACAATGGTTTTAATTGGACAAAATGAACCTCACTGAACTTTTAATTTAGCTTGAGTAACAGTGCTGCTCAGGGAATTTAAGCCACGTCACAGCAGTAGGCTACATACCAACAGGAGGTGGTGGCCCTCTCGTAGCCCTGCCTTCTCAGCGTTGGAGCCTGCCTGGACAGATGAGATGAAAATGCCACTTTCGTTGCCACCAACCAGAGTGATGTCCTTCAGCAGGTTGTCACCTAACACAGACAACTCCTGTACCGGCTTCAGGGACGAGCCGATCCTGGAGAAGGAGGACAGAGACGGACGAAATGGCCTGCACATAGATACACACACAAAACAAGAGTGACAGTGAATGTGTTTGTAAGTATACTTGACTTGCAGTGATTTGTGTGTACATGAGTACATGAGCATCTGTACTGTACCTCTCCAGAGAGAGTTTCCTGAAGATATTGTTAACCTGCTCCAGGTCATAAGTGTCCATCCCTTCCGACTGATGGGACGAGGAGGATGAGTGGACAGAAGGTGGTGGTTCGTCGTCTAAGGAAGAGACAGAGATAGACCGGAACAAAAGGGAAGACCAAAGAGACAGATTTAAAAAAGGACAGACTTCAGATCAAAAACACACTCAGTGCTCTTGTGGGAAATGTGTTAAATGATGTTCAGTGTACTTTACCAAACTCCATTTCCATGTTGTCACTATCAAAGTCCGAGAGGCTGAAAGAGACCAAACATCAGACTATGTTGAAGCATTTCAGAATAGGGAATTAAACACAAAACAGATTCTTAAAAAACAACATGATTGATTGATCAAACCTGTAGACGAACACTACTTTGATTAAATTACATGTACAATCTTGTACGGGGCTGTGACTACCTGCGAGGTTGGAAGTCATGTTCTTTCTCCCTCTCTCTGCGGTACAGTGATGCTTTCTCAGGTGGCTCAGGGAGTGTGGACAGGATGCTGTCATTACGGTAACGCAGCTGGAGATTTTACAAGTGAAGAAAGCAGAAGACGAAGCCATTACAAACTCAGAAACTCAAGTGTATGTCAGTCTAACAATGTTTTAGCTGGAAAAAGTTCCAGATGAAACACTTTAAGAGAGTAGACCTCACCATATTTGGCCTCGTGGATTGCTCCATCCGACTGAAGGGGAGCTGAGAGGAAGATGGTAAGGAGGAGGAGAAGGGAAGAACTGAGTAGGGTGTGTATGTGGGTGATATTGGGAAGCTGGGTGAGGGAGGGAGGGAGCTGCTGGTGATGTGCGAGTGTGGCGCCTGAATCTCCAGCAAATCTCCTCCATTGACTGACAAAGCTGAAACAAAGGAGACACGTGGATAAGCTTGCAAAGATGAAGTGTCAGGGTTATGGTGAAATATATGAATAAATTATATGAGTGTGTTACATGCAGAATGGGTGGCCTCTGCATTGACTGGAAACACTCTGGGTTCACAGACTGGAGACTTGACTCTGTTCTAAAAGACAAAACAATAAAAACTTTTTAATCAGAGTGAAAAAAAAACATTTTACTGATGCAATATGTATTGTTTGGAACAAAGTACTTCTAGACAATTATTTGCATGCACGTTATCTGTTATCTTGCCTTTAAAAGTGATGCAAACAACTCAAATAACGCTGGCACTGATTTTGTTTGCAATCACTTTCCATGCATCTTCATTGTCATTGCAGAATTTTCTTTACTGCCCCAGTTTGGTTTTCTTTCGTTTCCACTTCAGCCAATTTCCTGTTATTTCATCCCTATTTATATATTTACAATATATCTTATGAGATTACATTGTAGTTACTTTCAAATTTAAATTGTTACTCAAGATATTAAGGATTTTACACAAATAAAATGAACTTTTTTTTTTAAAAAAAAAAAAAAAAAGGAAAACTAAATACATTTTCAGAAGATCACTTAGTAAAATGTAATGATTTGTCAACTTTGTTGACTGAATAATTTGGCAGATATAAGGAAAATCCTTGTCTTTGATTGGCTGTTCCTGCTCTGACCATACATGTGACTAATCATGTAATCACTTTAGAGCTGCTCTTTGCTGTAAGTAGAAGTAATTAGTTTAAAAAATATGTGTTATTGCTCACACTTAACCCTCCTAATGTGTTAGAAAACGGTTTACACCTTTAGTTTTTTTATTATCATTCAATAAAATGTTTTACCTGCTAGGTGACTTATTATTTATCAATAACCATAAAATATATATACTTACTTTGGTATTTTATGTACCTTAGACCACATTTGACTTACATTGTACAAATCATTTTTAGTTTAAAATAGGCACAATTTATCTATTTTTCATTGTTTATGATGAACAGAACAGGAAAATAAGGCCATGAGATGATCTGATGAACAAAATAATTCCCAAAATAACTTGTTTATATTTTCTTACACGTTAAAAATGTGCATGCTCTGCCAGGTGTGTGGTGAGATGTGAGACATAAAGCACACGAAAGCCCCAGCCTATATACTGCTAACAGGGGAACAGGAGATGTGTATCTGTGTCTGTGTCAGTGTGTGTGTGTGTGTGTGTGTGTGCGTGCATATGTGTGTGTCTGTCATAGGCTACTTTTGGGGACAAATTTCAGACTAAAGACCAGTTAACTGGGGACAGCTTGTCCAATTGGGCAGCTGTGTCCCCAAATGGGGAAAATGTTGATTTTTGGGTCAGTGGTTAAGGTTAGGGTTATGTTAAGGTTATGGTTAGGGTTAGGGTAAGTCTCCAGGAAATTAATGTAGGTCTATGTAATGTCCCCAAAAGTGACCTAGGTCAACATGTGTGTGTTTGTGTGTGTGTGTCTATGGGGTGTGAGTGAAAAAGAGAGTGTGGGTGTGTGCATGGGATCATATTTGCTGCGTGCCACTCTACAATTGAATTCAAGTAGATATGCTTTCTTGGCATGAAACATAATTTTAATGTTATTACACAAAATTATTATACTATTTCTATAGGATTTCATTACTATTATTTTTGTTTTGTTGTAATTTTTGTTATTCATGAGGGTTTGGCAACATTTACTATGTATTTCTGTGCATAAACAACCCATAATTACTAACAGGTCAAATTTTTTTATAGGCATTAAAAGAAAGAAAAATGATCAAAATGTGTTTTATTGTATTCAGCAGGCCATTGTAGAGGATGTAATGAAGCCTTCTTTTGATAAAAAAAAATTAAAAGTATATTTCACACATCTAAACTTGAAAACGGGTCAAATTTGACCCTAACACAATAGGAGGGTTAAAGAATAACGTTTTTACTCGTTGTGTGTTTAGAGCATTCTTAAGTGTAATTAAAGTTTTGATAAATACGGGCCATGGCCTCTGCCATAATGTCTAATAAGTAAGTAAGAGTGAGTAGTAGACAATGGCTGACCCCTGCTTTGAGGTTGGGTCTACGTTTGAGGCGAGGCTCCTCAGCTGTAAACTTCTCTTCTGGCGACTCATCGCTGGAACACTCTGATTGACCCTGCACAGGTTTAAACTCCTCCCCCTGAGAGATGACGGTCATAGGCACGTCCTTCTGGGGGTTCTGTAAATATAAAGAGAGAAAAGACTTTCATGAAAACATTTTCGAAATTAGACATAGGAACAAAATAATGAAGTGGTAGCTGAGATAGAGAGTGAGAGTATTGATCATACGTAGTAAACATGTACACTCTCACCTGGTCCAGAACAATGTCCTTGGACAGCCGTCGTAAGCGAGACTCCAGTGTGACCAACTTTGCTTCTTTGCGCACCATCTCGATGTGGAGTTCGTCGCTCTTCTCTTCCAGGTCTCTGATCTGCTTGCGATATTTGTCTTTGTCGATGAGACTCTGAGAGAACTGGTGCTGGGCATCGTCTCTGGCTCTAAATGCCTGTATATAATCACACACAAACAGGCAAAAATGCCAATAGTCATGATGCAAAGTTTCGAAATACTATTTTGTGTGTGTGCGTGTGTGTGTGTGTGAGACTGTGTGTGTGTGTGTGTGTGTGGTTGTGTGTGTGTGTGTGTGTTTTCACCTGGTCCCTCTCCTTCTCCACCTCCTCTAACTGCATAGAGATGGTGTCCATGCGGTTGCGATACATCTCACAGTCCTTCTGCAGTGTGGAGCACTTCAGCTCCAAATCCTCCTTCTCCTCCAGGTACTGCACACACACACCACCGTTAGAGTTATTTACAGTTTATTTGACAAAGAAAAGAGAGGAAGAGAAACAAAGAGGGAGAGAAAAGATCAGATTATATAGAAAGAAGCCTGAGATGGGGGTTTCTGCAAAGGGTGTGTTTCACAGATGGTCTCATGGGCGTTAGGCTCTCTGGTCATGGGTTTGTGTTTCCAGGGTGTGTTTTTACTAACCTTTGTCCCCAGCCTGCTTCACTTTCATGCAGCTCTGAACAATCATACATTCAAACAGTCTTCAAACAATCAACCATCTAGTTACAAGACCATTTGTCTAACTTCCACATGCTTTACCTCCTTCGGTAATATGTACTTGCTTGTATGTGTGTGTTTGTTACCTTGTCTCGTAGTTCCTCTGCCTGTCTGATTTCTTCGTGGAGGTTGTAGAGGCGGTTGATCAGGTCCTGTCTATCTTCTAGTGCTTCCTGTCTGTCATGCTCCAAAATGTCAAGGATGGCCTTGTCTGACTCAGGTAGTGGACCAGGCTGGGTGTTAAGAAAAAGCACACATATTAATGGGTATGAAGCTTGTATAACTGGCTGCTGGATCATTTTTAGTGAACATTCACAGGGCTCCTATAAGAAAGGACAGAAGCTCCAGGAAAACTGCTAACTTAAAACATAATAGAGCATTTAGCAGCTAAAGAGGCAGATATTTCCCTCAGGAGTTGGTGGAAACCACAACAGAGCTAAAAGCATAGTGAATATTTGTCCAGTGGCCAGAAACATGACTTTAAATCAATGCTAATGTTGCTCTGTGACTGCTGGGAGTGTAAATAGGCAGTTTACAGCTTGTTGCACTGCCCTGAAGTGGCCAAAAAAATTAATTAGTGTGGGTTTAAGTTGTGAGAGGACTGTAACATAGTCCCAGCTAGTTACATCCTGTATGTTAATATGTACACATAAAGTTTCTCTCGTTGTAGTTTCTTATATCACCTTTAGCTTCTGCACAGAAAATGATTGCGATGAACAGAATGCACAAAATACTTCAATGTAATTTGCCTTGCAGGTCTTGATCAAATGAATCCCAGAGCATTAAATACAAGATGCATAAAATGGTGGACTGAAGTCAGACTAAGATACTCTTTTACCAGACCTGCCATCCATGGGACCTGTAGCTTTCAGCTGCTGAAACATGAACCAAAACGTGACTACCCTGTAGTGAACATCATCTCCAGAGTTGGTCTAAGCCAGTTTTTTCTGTAGCTGAGATCAAGTCCTCCTTCAGTAGGCTGTACAGTTGGACCACTCAAGCTTGGCAATAGGCAAAGAGGTGTTTTACAAAGAATTTCTGCTTTACTGACTGTGAAACCTTAGAATCACACTAGTGGGTGCGGGTGTGACCCTGCAAGAAGAGGAAGGCAGGGGCAACAGGCAACTTCCTGAACAACCTCTTCAACTGCCTATTTAACCGGCATGTGTGTGTGTGTGTGTGTGTGTGTCTCAGTCAAGTCCGTACCTGTATGATGGACTGTAGCTCCTGTAGTTTGATCTTTAGCATCTCGTTCTCTCTTTCTAGCTCAAAGATCTGCTCCCTCTTTGGCCGGTTCTCTATGTCGTTCTTCAGCTTGAGACTTTGCCTCCTCTCCATCTTACACTCCTCTTCTACCTTGTTCAGCCTGTGGTTGAGGTGATCAATCTATACATAAAGAGAGGACATAACATAAAATGAATAGTTAGATGTAAGCATCAGCATGGAGCTGAGAATGAGCTGGACCCATTTGACTTGAGTTTAACAGTGAAACACCTAATTTCGACTTGTGATGTCTAATTCCTGGTCCAGTGGAAAAAACTGTAGATGGTATGTGTGTAAAAATGTGTGTGTGTGTCTGTATGTGCCATAGTGTACCTGCCTGTAAGCATGCACAACTGCAAACATGCATTTCTTACACATTTTTTCTACTAAACAAGGTGATGACAGTGTAAATCTGTTCATGTTCATGCATCCACGTGTCCGTTAGTACCTCCAGCTGCAGGTCTCTGCTCCTCATCACTGCCATGTTCTTCTCCTCACTCAGCGAGGCATACCTCATGGCCAGTTTGTAGTTTTCATCCTTCACTCTCAGCAGCTCATCGCTGTAGGTGTTTCTCTCTTCTCTCAATTTGTTGTACCCTGGAGAACCAAGCATATTTCATGTACGTGATCAGTGTTGTCCTGTTTTACAAACATGTCCAGGACTGTTCATGTCAGTTTTAGCAGCAACTGAAAAATGTATAAGAATGTTATGCTTACTTTTAAAATGAAAAAAAGAAAGAAAACATATTGAGAACTGTAAGTTTTCACACATTGTATGTATATATATATAATCTATGTATTGACATAAAGTTATGATGTACAAACTTACAATTTAATAGGAAAAGTATCTTAAGTGTTATTTGTGGGGTTGTTTAAGTTTTCGATGTATTATCTTATTTCTTAACTCTACTTGTTCTGCTTTTCAGCTCATTAACATCACTGTTAAGCAATTTCAGGAAACTTCACATTCATGATCAATAAAAAAATAAAACTCAGTTGGGTTAAAATACAAACGATTTCAAAGTAGTTCTATCTCAATCTTTTAAACTTTTGAATTTCATGGTATTTTTCTAATTTCATTCTGCAGCTGTGTGCTTCTTTTATATGAAAAGAATCTTAGCAGAGTAAGAGATATTTATCCAGAGGATAGTATCACAAAAAATGGAAACACTAGAGAAACACGCACTGCACACAAGTATTAGTAAACCTACAAACTATACTATTATTTCAAGCCTTTATTAATTTATTAAATGGCTGTGCATCAGCTGTTATTTCATGAACCACGTCATAACATAATATATATTTAGTCATCCTTAGTTGAAATTTGCAGGAGGAACCGATTTGGTTTTAGGATTACACAATTTTTCACATTTCACATTTCATTTACACAGGAAATCTGCAATAAAGTGACATGCCAACTAATATGACTTCTGCATTTGAGTGTACAGTGAAAGGCCATCAGAGAAATTATTTTTAGCATTTGTTTGAACGTGGTTGTGCTTTGTGTGCCACCTGCAGTATTTAACTACACAGGACATGATAACAAATACCACAGCGTCCTAGTTTCATGAATAGGCTTTGGCAAACAATGTGACCTGCAACTTGGCCTTATTAGACTCAACTGTGGTGCACCAAGCAAGGTAAACCAAGTATGTGTGGTGGGATAGCAGTTTCACTGCATAGCGGAAAGTTTTTGATTAGAATTTGATGTTTAGAAATTTGAGACACTACGCATTTATTATTATCGATTTCACCATTTTAAGTCTTCTCTAATAAATGGAACTTAGTGGAGAAACACAGATGGAGAGGAGCTTACACGTCATGATCAGAAAATATCTGTATAACTAATGATAATATGTATTTTTACTCTGTTGGAAGGCCTGAAGTTCCTGGTTGGCCAGTTTTAACTTCTTTTGCTCGTCCTCCAGTGTGTTGTTCTTCCTGCTGAGCTCAACTTGCTGCAGGGTCTTGACTTTGGACTGCTGCTGCAGCTTCACCACTTCGTTCATTAGGAACTGCGTCAGACCCTCGTGACCCTCCTCTACTGAAGTGAGGAAACAGAGAGGAGAGAAGGGAGGCATATCACATAGTATAATATATATATAGTATTTATACTATATATAATATGCTACATACTCTATATAAAACATAAAATACCACAGAAGGGTTGTACTCTAAGCTAAAACACATAAATCTCAGACTGCTATCTAATCCAGAAGAACAGGATCTTTGAAACATAGTGTTACATACTGTTCCACCCTGAATAGAGTTTCAAAACCAGCTACACAAATGACAATTAAAGTGGGTTTTTTTAAATGTATTTTCATATAATTGTTCAATAACTGAAGTTACTTTTCATTAAAAGTGGTAAAGTATCCATATAATGATGAAATCTTTTCTTCTCTTTTTGCAGACATAAAGACATTAAAGTCCCCCTCCACTCAAAAATATGTTTTTCTTCTTGTTCTTGCAGTTGGAAGTTTGATCTTCACTGTGCAGAATGATGCATGTGTGGAGTTTGACACTTGAAGGCTGTTTTCACATTCATCTGATGAAAGTGGAAAGTTTCTCAGTGCTCATTAAAAATCTGAGTTTAAGTGGTTGGCCTACAAGCATGCTTTGCTCACAACTAGTTTGGAGCCAATTGTGGTCCAGTTTTCAACCTACACAAGTGTGATGTGGTAACTTGAAGCCTCCAGTGCACAAACACTCAGAATTGACTTTACAGTTAAGTAGGACACATCTTGTGTCCTGCTGTTAAACTTTCAAAATGAACAATATTTGCATATTTATAGATTCCATATCAGAAAAACCATATCAGACGCAAATATTATTCAAGTAGAATGTTTTATATACATCTTCCAACATGTTTGGAGGGGATCTTTAAGTATCAATTGCTTCATGTTAGTAATACAGTATATTGTCTGCATCCAGAAGGTGTGTGTCTTACCTACGATGGTGGAGAAGCGCCGTGTGGGATCTTTCCCTGTGACCTGCTTGTAGAGGTCAGGGTAGTAAAACTCCAGACTCTCCAGAAACACCACATACCCTCGCTCTCCTTTAGTGTGGAGGATGTCAAGTAGACGGCCTGATAGAAGATTGATTAACGTACTTCACATTAATTTCACAAAAACTTGAAAGCACCTACGTTTTATGGATTTCCTTGATCATCTTTCACAGTATAATCACAGGTAAAGAGGAACAAAGTTTCTGTATCAATACTCTTGCCTGAATAATACATCAAAGAAAATGCAAACACACACACACATCCTTCGACCTACTTGTGCGATTTGCCTTTGACACCAGAAGCATTGAGTTGAGAATCTCATCCTCATCCTGTTCATCCAGGACTTTGCACTGGCGGAGGTAGGGGGTGAGCTTTGACGGGGAGATGATGCGACACAGATCGTAGCGTTTGCATTCCACCTTCTCCCACAGCGCCTCCACATCGTCACACGTCCCAGATGTCCCGTTTTCCATCTCATACACCCTGATAAGTAGCAAAACCAACAAACACTATTGGCTGTGTACTACAATTAATCAATATGTTTATTTTGTTTATAATTTTGCATCCACAACTGAATCAAAGAGATGCTCACTGCAAAGGAGATGAGCACTATGACATATGTGTGTGTCTGTCTATGACAATGCCTTTTACTCAGAATCTCACAGGGCTGCAATGCATTCAAAAAACTGCACAAAATGGTGTTTCGAAAGAATGAATGAACAAAAAGGTAATGAGGTCATTTCTTTTGGGTACACAGGAACAACAAGCTGACGTCATGCTTTCTTAGTTCTTTCTTAGTGCAAGACTAAAAAAGATACACCAAAAAAAGGCTACAGAAACACTGACATATCTGTCCTTTTTTAGCCATGCTAGTGTGGCTTCAAGAATGGCAATATCAGTCTGTGGGTCTGTTGGTACACCACTTTGGTCCAGACTGAAATATTTAAACAACTAATTGGATGGATTGCCATGAAATTAGACATTGTTTGTTCCCAGAAGATGTATCCTGATGACTTTTCCTCTAGTGCCACCAGGGGATTGACATTTGTGTTTTTGAGTACAGACATTCATGGTCCCATCAAAATGAATTGTAATGGTTAACTTTTCATCTAGTGCCATGATTAGATCAATTGTTTTTGATTTGTCCAATACTTTGGTTAAATACTTACAAAACTAAGGCACATTCCCTTCAGCCTTAGTTGTACTTTGTATTTAGTGCTAATGCTAGCATGCTGACATCAGCATGTGAGCATGTTAGCATACTCACATTAGCATTTAGCTCAAAGCACCACTGTGCCTATAAGCTGCTAGCATGGCAGTAAACTCTTAGTCTTGTTTCTTTACTTAGTTAAATTTAAATTTACTCTGAGTATCAAGACCAACAATGCATAGTACATATATACTACAAGTCCAAAGAACACAAATGAACACCTGCAAATGTTATCATCGTTACACTGCAGGCATGAATCCATAAAAAAGAGTCAAATAGGAGTGGATGAATAGAGCTTTTGATGGACTGCCAATCTGTCATAATGTAGGATCTTGCCTTCCAGCTATCGGGATACACTCCCTGAATATGAATATATATGAAGTGGGACTAAATGAATGACTACACTGAATAAACAATAGAACATGATCACTATAAACATTATGATCTCTGATGGCAGAGGTAACCACATAACTTGGCTGATGTGCTTTGGAAAGTAGCAAATGTTATAACACAATGTCTTTTATCTATAACTGATAAACATCCTATAATATGATAATTGATTCATATCTGCATAGTAACCATGCAAGGCTTCATGAAGTGTAGTTTCAACAAATGAGACTTTGCCCATTTTGTTCCCACACTTTCATCTGTTTCCCTTATAAACACATAAACTTCAACCAACTGACATCTTTCCATTTCTCTCTCCTGTCTTTTCTTTTTTTACTTTTCCAGAGACATATTTCTACTCTCTTTATCTTCCTCTTACTCCCACTTGATTTCCTCTCCTTCATTTCACTCTCTCTCTCTCTCTCTCACACACACGCACACACACACACACACACACATACATACACACACACACACTGTCTGTGCATCTCTGGCATTTGCATGCTCTCTGGCTTGTGGGTGTTATCCTATAATCCTGCTTTGTGACTCGTAGCCCACAGTTAGGCAAATCAGTTCTATCTGATGCCATTAATCATGTAAACACACACAATCACACACACACCTTTGCATACAACTGTCATCTGCGTGGTGCATGTTAAAATTTCATCTTGTACTTTTGTACTGCAGACGCACACAGACATATAATGGTAAAATATAGGTAAACGATGCACGAACAACATCAGATTGCCTGAAAGTTCAACGTGACTACCTCCCTTAGTGACTTCCTCTATATGTTTGACTTTTTCAGATATTTGCACACTCAGAAAGTCAGTGAACCATATCAATGATAAGCTACTTTTCAAATGCAGTCTGAGACAGAAATATCACACCTTATCAACACTTGAAGGTATTATTTGTGTGTGCGCTGCCACAGTCGCAGCAGATGATGAAACCACAAGCACTCAGTCCAACACACACCCATGCTTATGCAGAGGTACACAAAGCATGCAGACACACGTTCAAACACACGCACGCACACACACAGACCCTTGCAATAACCACATACATGTTTCCTCTTTTCTCTTCTCTTATTTGGAGTTCATTTCCGAGAAGCCTCATCCTTGCTTCCTCCTTTTCACACCAGATGTGAGTAGTAGCTGTCTTCCTTTATTCTCTTTTCGTCCTCTCAGTCGTCTTTTTTTTTACACTATTGTGGTCAGAGGAGATGAGTGGATTTTTTAATAGTGAGTATGTGTTTCCCCAGACTGAACCTTGCATTTTCCCTTTTTTCACCACAACTAACACACTTAAACAAGGCAGACACGCAAACACAGCGACATATTGTCTTGCAGGACTTGTGCATTAAAAGCACTGTGATGCACTGAGCAGCGTGGTTCTTTCCATTATTTTCTCACACCCTGCTCAGTATTTGAACTGTTTACCACTGCCTTGCTCTCTCTTTATGTCTTCATCAGTGGGCTACTACTGATAACATAAGTACTTTATAGACATATTCAGTTATTCTGCTATTTGACAGTGTATTTCCATTTAGGAGAAATCACACCAGACTATTTGCTGTTCAGTATCTATACTAAGAAAAAAGAAGCAATGTTTTATTTCACATGTTACATGTGTGCATGATGTACATGCATAATGCAAATTGGCTTAATGTATTAATAATAATCAATTTGAAAAAGAATCATTACTGGCTTAATTAAATCACTGTAAAAACTCCATATACAGTATATGTATCATTTGCATTGTTCTGTAAAGCATGACATTCAAAATGAAACTGAATGTGCTATGGGGCCTGCATTTGCATTTTTCAGTGCTAAATGTGGAGTTTTCACTGTACATTTTTTAAATGGAAAGGAGAATATGAAATTTCACATTTAATTTTGTCATACATCACATTCAAACATGTAATAAATTAAATTTGCTTCAATGATTTCATTTGCATAACGTTAGCGCTGAACATTTACAGCAAGCACATTGTCAACCAATAGGGTGTCAAGTTTTCGGTGTCAGTAGGCAGGAGCTAACAGCACAGGATATCAGATATCAGGTATCAGGCTGAGTATAAAGAAATTCAAATGCTATCTGTGTGTGAAAGCAGTGTTCTGAAAATGGTGACTGATTTTAAAACGTGCATCACCTATCCAGCAAATCACCATGCTACATTACCTCAGGCCAAACTGTTTCGAAAATGTAATGAAAAGTTATATTGGAATTTTATTTTTTCTGGTTTCCCTACATCAGTTTATTGCAACTACACTCTGGAAATAAGAAAATACTCCTACAAACATTCTTTCTGTAAAACAAGCATAAGCACAAGTCCAACATGTAATCTGTGCATAACAGTATTTCATGACCTGAGAATTAATGATTGCTGAGATTAACCCTTTGAATTCAAGAGGCAGAATTACCAGAAAAAAACCCACTGTGAGTGTTGCTGGACAAACACAACATGCAAGTGTATGGAAACATGTGGAAGTCTATAAATCCAGGTGACACAACTCTAAGTATAAACTGTGAGCTAGAAGAAAAATATGTAGGTTTTTTTCTTTTCCTAAAAATTCCACCATGTAGCTATTTGATTTATTTATGATAAGACCCAGGTTTAAAAAATAACTCTAACATGGATTTATTGCATTTTGAAAGATCATCATCAGATGCATGACAGTAAACAGCTGTGTGATATGATGATCTGCCAGCACTGCTGCTGCATCTGTAGCTGTTATAACAACCATACTCTTTCACATGTATCATTCTCACAAACTACAAACACTACACATTATTTATATTCTACTCCATCATTTTATTGATTTTAACTTCTTTTTTCTTTTCTTTTTTTTTTTTTTTTACATTTTTTGTTTCTGTTTCCACAATTGTATTATTTTTGCTGCCACAAAAGCATAACTTCCACTACTTTAGTGGAAATGGAAATTGATTTCCTTTGATTTTGCATTATGCTGATATTATTTCCTATTATTTTCATTTAGACTAAACAGACTCTGTGCAACTCAAGTTGTTTGTGATCACTTTATTTATGTGATAAATACTAAAAATTAAATACTGTACAAAACAACCAAAGTGTCTGTGTGGAGTTAAGATACATATCAGTAATTTCCAGTTTGTTTTCACACAAACAACAATGCCAAACATTAAACTTGCCTCACAAACAGTGTACTGTGACCCAGATTTATTACACTCTCAGCCAACCACAACTATGGTCTGCACATATCGCTCTCAGAATTAGTGTCAGGGTGAACAAACCATCCATTACCATGTAAATGGAGTCAGTGTGCCACTGACCCGTGGGCTGTGACCAAATCATCAGTAAATAAGACAATATCAAATAGTGTACTAGTTTTGATTTCCATTGTACAGCACATACAGTTTGTACTATCTGCTAGCACATGTTGGAGTGGAAGACACTTAGACATGTAACAGATGTAACAGTGGGAAAAGCACAGGTGTAAATCATAAAATTAATGATGTCTAACTCCCATTTAGCTGCTTCACTCTCAAGATCCTGATAGTGTGCATGCTATTAGTAGCACCTATGCTTTTCCTACAATGTGCTGTGAAAAAGGCCAATAAGAGCTAACCGATCACAATTCATATTATATTTTGAGATGAGGCTCAAAGACCCTACAGCAGAGGGGCTCTGTCTAGGCTTAGATTTAGAGTGCTGGACTGGGATTGGCTTGGCAGCTAGCTGATGGTCAGATATAATTGGTTCAGGTGTACAAACCATCATAAAGGCTCCCATTGTCCAGCAGAATAGCTGAAGCCTATAGCAATTTGATATGTGGGCTCTGACCGCGGAGATAGAGGGCATAGAGACACAGAGGAGGAGTGAGGGTGAGCCAGCTCTTGCTCTTCTAAAGGAAAACATGTGCAGTTTGTAGAATTTGCATAATTTAAAAAAAGAAGGGCATAGTCAGCAATGGACACTTATAATGATTCATCTTATATTTTACTTTCAATATCTTACAAAGAATTAGGCATTTTGACCAAAATAATCAAATTCTGATGGGTTTTTCTGGTCTAACAAGGACGATGTTTAGAAGTTGCATTGCTGAATTTTGTCTAACTATGGAGCGTTTGGTGGTTCTAAGGTTTAAAAAGTTAAAGCAACATAGGTTGCAAGGTGTGAGTGTGTGCATGAACTGTGTATCTCTGTCTCCCTGCATCTCCCTAATCCCTTCTCACTGGATCTCATTGTATTCTGCACCTGCAACTGGAATCCCAAACATTTTTTAATAATGCCAGATAAAGTCCCGATGATGACAGAAGTCAAACTATTGAGTTACCAAGACTAATAACGGTTCTTCATGAACAAACCAAGTCAGTAAAGGAAAAGACAGAGTGTCATAAACCACATGATCTGCTGATAAAAGAAGAATGAACAACACTCAGATAAACAGAGCTTATGTGCAAAACTGATCTGCAGAATCAGATCCTGAAACTGAGAAAACTATATTAATAAGTTATATGAGAAACTTTTAAGAGACAAACATGCATTCATTAAAGCTCTCCTGAAAGTATGAGTGACTTATGTTTGGACAGGTTGTTTTTCTATGACACCACAGGAGATGACAGGAGACGGTTGTGACAAGGCTGCGGTGATATGAGGTGTACAGATATGTCTAGGACTTCTCGTTTTTTCCACTCAGACTGACACACGTTCACAAGCGTGTTCGGCATGTTTTCTAACACATGTCCTTATTTCTGAATGGAACAACACTCACAGTTGTAGACGACAAGTATGATTTATTTTGCCTACCTGAGATGCGGCGGATAAGTAGTCCGAGGAGTCGAGAGGAAAATCAAACTTGGCCTATAGGCGTGGTAGCCCGTCTGTTTTTGTTGTTGTTGATGTTTTAAAATAAAGAAACTGGCTGTTTCAGCAAAAATCCCAAAGGCTCAGGTTGTCTCCATTTATCCACGAGAGAGATGAGTTTTGAAGAACCAAAAGGGCGCATGGAGAGCTGTGCGGCCCCGATTCACTGCCTAAGATGAAGTTAGACAGGCAGAGAGAGGCAAGCAGAAAGTGAGAGAGGAGATGCAGACAGAGAGAGGGAGGGAGACAGAGAGAGAGAGAGAGAGAGAGAGAGAGAGAGAGAGAGAGAGAGAGAGAGAGAGAGAGAGAGAGAGAGAGAGAGAGAGAGAGAGAAAGCGGAGGCGGGCGGTGTGAGGTCGGATGGAAATAACAAGTTGACTGCAGTAAGGTGAGGAAGACGCAACCCCGCAGCTTCTGTGACCAGTCTCACTTTGTTCTGCGACTGACATCAAGTACTGTCACTTTAGGAAATATTACAGTATTCATACAGTCTTATGAGTATATATTTCATTAATTTTCAAAACAAACACACACATTAAAAATCTGCAACAAAAAGAAAACCCCAATCAGAACAAAAAATCAAACAAACAAACAAACAAAAAATATCATGACAGCACCTAAATCAAGAATCACAGCCATGTAACAACATACATTACAATGCTAGTATAATACACAAAAAAGAGATCTACTGCATGCCAGTATTAGGCCACTAGTTTTCAGAGAAAGAGGATAGTAAAGAAGATAATTTCACAAAAGAAAAAGGGAATTTTAATTCAGTTCAATCCATTTTTATGAGATGGAATTCACTCTGAAGGTGAATCCACCCCTCTGTAGTGTAAGTTTACAGTAGGAACGTAATTAAGTGTATTTACTAAAGTAATGAGGTATAATTGAGTTCCTTATTCTGACGCTTTATGCTTCTGCCCCGCTACATGTATGTAGCAGATAAAGTTAGTTCCTTTAAAGAAAGATTTTAGATTAAAGGAATAGGATACGACAAGCTTATGAAATATAAAGGGTTGTTAAAGATTAAATCGGTGCCTGTGACCTCCGGTAGCGGAAAGGGTAAGTTAGTTCCGATCCTTAACTTAAGTCAAATTATAAATACTGCAGTCTAAAAATACTCCTTCATAAGTAAATGTCCTGAATTGAAAATGTTATTTAAGTAAGAATACAAAAGTATTATCAGCAAAATGTATTTAAAGTATCAAAAGTAAGTACTCGTTATGCAGACTGGCCTCTTGTGCTGAGTGTTATATTATTATAGTATATTATGTTGTTTGTTCTTATCACTAACAAATACATGTAAGAACATTTTAATGTTGTAGTTCATCAATGTGGAGCCAATTTTAAATACTTTGGGTAGATTAATAGTATAGTACTGTATGATATTATATAAGTGTATCATATGTTTTTTGTAGGCCTAATAATAAAAGTGCAGAGCAAGTTTTCAAAAAGAAAAGAAAAGAGCAGACAACCGAAACAACAGTTAGAATATTAAAATGTCTTGTTTTATGTAAAATCTTAATCAGAAAAGTAACTTTAAGTGGCAAATAAATGTAGTGGTGAAAAAGTACAATATTTCCCTCTGAAATGTAATGTAGTGGCATATAGTAGCACAAAATGTAAATACTCAAGTAAAGTACAAGTACCTCAAATTTGTATTTAAATACAGTACTTGAGTAAATGTACTTAGTTACTTTCCACCACTGCTGACATGTTACAGAACAGTAGTATACAGTTGGGGCTTCGTGTCACATTACAGATTAAAGGATATCTATGATTTCCCCTCTAAACATCTCTTAAATAACTACTTCATGTGCAAAGAGGTACAATTATCCAATATTAAACAATGACAACAAAGATTAGAGAAAAATACAAAATATGAATGCTAATTTGTGCAGCAGAACTTTGTTCTTCTTTCCTTCACCATCAATCATCTCACAAGCCATCAGATTTATCTTGTGACCCTTTGAAGGGGGCCCAACCCCAAACCACTGGACTAAACTACCTACCTGCATATAAAAGTGATTAAAACAAATGCTGCCCATGCATTGATGCATCAGCCACACCGTTTTCTACAGAACCGCTACTTTTTATATTGATTCTTTAGGTACATTAGGTACATTTTCCTGATAGTAGTTCTGTACTTATAGGCCTATTCAAGTAGAATTTTAAATGTAGGACTTTTACATGTACAAAGTGCAGACATTAGATAAGACTGGAGTTAACAGTGAGTAAAAAGGCTATTTCCTTCTGAAATGCAGGACAGCAGAACTATAATGTATTAAGAACGGAAGTGACAGTGCAAATTGCAAGTCCTCAAAATGCACGTAAATGGTTGAGTAAAGAGTAGTGAGTGAAGGTCAGTAATTACATTAATGCAGTTTGCTGTTATTGTTTGGTCCTCATGGTACTGCAGGAAGAAAATGCAGCCTGGGGGATAATTTACATAACAGTTTTTTTTACATGCAAGAGTTTACCTACATTGACTAAGAAACTGTTGGAGAAAAAGAAGTAGAAATGTTACACTAAAAAGTTACACTAACGTTACAGTGATTGTGTAAACAATCACATAATATATTCATTCTGACTTGTGATTTATCTTGATATTATCACAAAGTGGAGATTATGGTTTTTATGTATCTTTGGTTGGGTTTGAGTGAAAGCTGAATGCGGAACTAAAGTCACGTCATGTGATTCCTGTCAGGACTTTATTAGTGACCGCACTGTTTACCTTCCGCTGCAGATAGATGTGTTTTAGCAGCAGAGGAATGCTCTCAAAATGTACTCTCACGGTTCAGAGAGTTTAATTAAGCAAGCAAGGTAAGCAAATATACAAGGAGAACTTCCACCTTCATCACTTCTCTTCAGCTGGTTTAATACATATCGCTGTTATTTCAACAGCTAAGCTAACTAGGCTAAAGCTACGTAGCGTCTCAAAGCCTTGCTGTATGTTATCATTACTGTCGTTACTTATCTTACTTAAGGGCTACTTTCACAGCCCTTTATCACAGGTAGGATTTCAGTTTCAATATCATGCCTGTTGTGTTCTTACTAATGTGTTTACTCTGTAAAATGTCATTTTATGACAGCATACACAGAGAGAAACGAGTAAACGTTGCGTTCTCGAGACTGTAACCTGCAATGTTGCAAGTGTTTGTTAATTGTTACTCGGTAAATAACCAAAGGGATACATAAATGATCAAGTATGGAAGCGGTTAATATTGGGTCAGTCATGTTGAGACTATGTGGTGTGTGTCATTTCCAGGGAGATTCAGGAGTCTGAGCTGCAGAAGTTTTACAGCAGATTAGTCAAGTTGCTCCAGGGGAAGGAGCTCGGTCATGAGACTGTCGACTCCCTGCAGAGGCTGCACCTCATCCTCTCTGCCACCAAGTACACCAGGACGTAAGAGCTCCAACCCACACATCCCACACCACATGAGCTACTGTCCATACACACTGTGTTTAATCTCTACATATCAAACTTAAATCATTCACACCTTCCTGTCTTTACTCCTTCCATCTCCTCCTTCCCTCTTCACGCCCTGCTCCTGCCTTTATCTCTTTCCTCTAAACCCCTTTTACTGTCAGTGGTGATGTCTGACCACACAGATCACAGCCACAATTCTGAATTTCTTCTGCTCATGTGTTTTCTACATAAATCACATCATCATCATCATCATAAATATTACGATTACCTGTCTGTTTGTGCTCCAAGCTATTCCATATGCAGTATTTATTATGCAAATCCTCTCTGCCCCAGTCTTATGTCTCCTCTGTTGCCATCAACCAAAGGTTGCCTTCAGAGCTTCACAAGAGGCTTTCATCACTCCTCTCGTCACCCTCGGAGCAGCTACAGGTGTTGAGCTCAGCGGTGCTCAGAGAGACACTGCCCCTCTCTGGCCAGGAATTGAACTACAACCAGGACAACTTCAGCCAACTCAATAGCCATGCTGCTGCCCTGCTGCTCTCACAGGTCTGCGGTGTGCATATTTTGTGTTCAGCCTAATTCATTATTATTTTTGAGACATATACAAGATTGTAAGAGGCCATTTTTTTTTATCTCTTAAATTGATGGTGATTGGTTTTCTGTCAACTGACTGATCAATTAACCAGCCACTACACTCAAAGGTGTGAATTTTATGGAAATCCTTCAGCAATGAAAGAGTGCTATAAAGTACAAGTACTGTTCTTTGTTTTGGTACATTTCAGGGTATTTTGAAAGAAAATTGTTTGGAAGCTGTGAAAATACACTGAGATACAAACTAAAGGAGCTTGTTTTATTTGCAGACCACTTACTTACCTAATCATCATGTCTCGCACTCTCTTGACACCAACAGGCTGGATGCAGGGCCGATCTGTCATCTCTCTGCGCTCTACTCCTTCGCAGTCTGGAGAGCCGACCATCGGAGGGGCCGTCTCACTTGCTCACACACACCCTTCCAATCCTCAACACCATCCTCACACACAGCCCCGAGTGCCTCACTGAAGGTAACAAAGTTTCCATCAAATCCGAGATCATGATAGTGTTTCAGTGCAGTTTGTTAACTAGAAAGTAAATAGACATGCAGCCATTAAGCACATGAATCAGAATCCTTTTTTTAAGTTCTGTGCACAATGAGAAGTTCTCACATGGTTCTTTCTTTACACTTTACTTGACGGCAGATCATATGACCCTCCTGAGTAAAAAGCTTGTCGATTGGCTGCGTTATGCTAGCATCACGCAGGGAGGCGGGGCTTCCTCAGGAGGATTCTTCACAGGACCCAGGTCGCGTCAGGTACAGACCTTACAACAATGTCACATTTGTTTCTGTTTCTTTTCAGCTTTGTTTGACGTCACTACTTTATTGTATATCTTTGTTTTTGTATGTTTGTGGGGGGTTTCAGCCGGTGCCTATAGCAGAGCTGGATGGGACGGTGTCAGGGGATTTCTTCACAGTTCTGTGTGTGGGCCAAGGCTTCACTGAGGACCAGTGGATGAACGTCTACTCCTTTTCCATGTTGCGCCATTGGCTCCTCACCTACCACTCTGTGTCCAATGGCAACACAGCAGCAGATGCTGGTATGACTTTTGTCACTGATGCTAAAATTTGCCCTCACATGCTAGAAGCTCTTTATTTTATGTAATAGCCAGAAAGCTAAATTACTTAACATCTCAGATCACTATTTTCTTTAAAAATGTGGGGATTTCTTATTTTTTGACCAGAAAGAAATAATCCAAGATTTCATTTGGTCCCTTATTACCTCAGTGTCCTCTCAAACAACTACATTTTGGTCTTTTGAGGAACATCAGCCTCAATTGATCAACCATGAAGGCTGTAATTCATTCATATCATACGTCTCAGATGACCTGCTCTGTGTTTTCATCATCCCCAGCAAACAGGCAACAGCTCAGTCTCTCCCTCTCCCACTCCCACTCCTTTTCTAATGGTAAGATATGTAAGAGAGTTTGTGGATCTTCCCTGCATGCACGTGCATCTAAGAAGCCAAATCAACTCCTACATCTTCTGTTTAACTCCAGGGCAGCACAGGTCAACTCACAACACTTATGACATGATCATTACTTACATCCACATTTAATCTAACCAGAAATCCTGATCTGTGACTACTTAACTACATTTTCTCACTGGTGTGTGTGTGTGCGCCTTTTGCCTTCCCTCAAATCTGCTGATGAGTACATAAACTCAGTGGCACTTCTGTGATTGGATATTTCTTCTTCAGGACTAATTCCACAATCAAATAACACTGTATGTAATTGATATTAATTACTGTATAATTTTATTTACATGTGAAATAGCTCATCATGGTATGAATCTTATTGCTCTCCACTTTTCCTCTGATTGGATTGGACTGAACAGCTTGGGGCTTTTTCTATTCTATATATATAATTCCTTAAGTTATTTTTCATCTTTGTAAAAGATGAACATAACTGTTTCAATCATTTCAAACATTCTTTCCTCTAAAACTCAACAGTGAGTTTATCTTAAAGCTTTAATTGAAAAGTGCCCTGTGGAGTTTTCTTGTAAACAAAGTTTACATTCAGTGTTCCTCACTAAAACACATTGTGTGTATCCTTGAGGCCCAAAAAATCCTCCTCATAAAACATTTGCAAAGGTTTATTTGCCTTTTTTTTTTAAACAAAGTTCGAAACCTAGATTGCAGATTGCTTTCTCAGTGCATTACCACCTGTAACTCAGTGGAATAATGTGAAACCATTGACAGGCACCACAAGCTTGTGCGTGGGCATGTGCGACCTCATGCACATGCAGGTGAGCAAACAAAACAGGGACCCACTCATAAAAACATTGCACCATAGTGCTATTAGTGGTCAAAAACTCCACTGGGTACCTTTGAGTAAACAAACTAAATCAAAGTTATATACAGTCTCTTTCCCTTTTTTTCTCTCCTGCAAATACTTTTTTAAAGGGCATTGTAAAGTAGCTTTCTTTTTTTCATTCCTTTTGATTGAAGCAGTAATTCACTGTTTTTTCTATGTAATTTCATTTTACATAATCAAAAACCTCCCACGTCTTTATGACTCCTGATTCCTGTTAACTCGTACATTTGGCAACAAGCAGTTGGAGAATACATCTTTTATTATCATAAATAATCATTTCTGTGAGGAGGTTTTGAATCATGAGCTCTAACTCCTGACCTCACATGTTGCAGATGACCGGTCGGAAGTGGACGGGTCAGTGGTTTCTATGGTTTCAGCGACTTCCTCCTCCAGCCGATTGCTGCCGCCAAAAGAGCGTCTGAGAGAAAAGGCTTTCCAGTACTGCCAACGCCTCATCGAACAGAGTGACCGCAGTGAGTGTGTGTGTGTGCTTGTGTCAACAGAAAAAAAAAAGTTATTTGTGCAGCTGTGAATGCAGAATTTGGATCAATAATTTATTCACATACATTGTACTAGACGCTGTGTACATGTGAACAGCTGTGATTTGTATTCTTCTCTTTGTTTCAGAGGCACACAAAAGGACAGATACAGAACTGCAGAAAGCGGTGAGCCCATGTATCATTTATTTTTACAATTGCAACATACAGCACGTACACACAGCAGGGTTGTGTAGGAGACTGGTGTTGTTTGTTTCTGGTACTAAAAAGCTTTAAAACAGCACTATCCAATATGTCCTCTTAACCACTGTGCCTCATGTATGTGCACAACTCCATTCAAGCATAGAAACAAGCTGAACTTCACTAACAGTAAGGAAAAAATCCACACATACAACAGCTGAATACAACAAAGTCATGTCAGTAATGTCAGAAAACTACTACATTTAAACGAATAAATTAAAAAAACAGATGAGCAGCACACTCATTTTCCTCATAATCCAGATGTTATACTGGTGCTCTCATTGTGTCTGTCCTGTTTCCTCTCTTAGTGTCTGGTGGAGGCGGTGTGTATCCTGGATTGTGTGTGTTTAGAGGACACCTCGCTGGTCTACCGGGCGTTCCCGTGCATTAAGGCACTATTTGGTCGGCTCAGCTCGGACCTGTCGTTTGCCCGAGTCCTGCTACCCCTAGCGCAGTTCTACCTCAACCATGGTGTGCATACACATCAACATGTTTTCACCATAAGTACAAATATGGATAAATGCATATAAGTTAATTTACTTAGTTCCTTTTTTCACTGATGCCGAAAATATTTGAAAATGTGAATTTTAAAACAGCTAAATGTGTACTTGAACCTGTTTAGGTGAGATGGCAGCAGTAGACTGTGAGTGTGTGTGGAAGCTGGTGATTGGCCGATTCCCTGCCGAGCTGTTCAACGACCCTTTCTTGGCACACGAGCTTCTACGCTTCCTCCGACAGAACCTTGAGAGCCTGCAGCTCCGAGTGCCACAGTACACGCGCTCCTTCCCGAACCTGCTGAAGGTGAAAACAAACAAATTTATAACTCAGAGATCCTTTAAATTGTTATATATGCTACACATACTCACTGTAGACTAGTGAGGACTGTATGTTTTATCTCTGTCTCTGCAGTTCCTAGCGTGGGACAGCCCAGCAGTGGTGGATGACTTTGTGGATCTGCTGCCCTCTCTGGTGACAGCTGGAACTGCAGTGGAGCTGCTCCACACTCTGCTAGACCTGCCCTGTCTCTCTGCCACACTGGTCTTGCAGCTCAGGTGCTCACACACATCGGAGCAATATTGCCCAAAAAATGTCAAAGTTGCCTGATTTGCTTCTTATTTTTTACCTCACTGAGTTTGTGTGTCTGCATGTGTTGCAGGTCAACGTGTTTGCCCATCTCTGAACCAGGCGGGCGCGGCCTCCTGTCACTGGATGCATTCAGGAGCCCTTCTTACCGAGGGCTTTTCCTCTTCCTGTTGCGAGGGGAAGCAGGCTCAGGTAATCACAGACACACAATTAATGGTTTTAAAACATGTTGTAATAGTTTGGTTTTTTTTAAGATTATTTTTTGGCATTTTTGCCTTTATTGGATAGAAGGTAGTTAAGAGACAGACAGGAATCAAGGGGAGAGAGATGGGTAGAGATGGGCGTGTGCAGTAACCACTCAGCTACCAGGGTGCTCTGTTGTAATAGTTTTCATGACATAACTTTCTTTTGTTTTTCAACATGGAGAAATATTTCCACGAGTCCCCATGGTCATTTTGTCTGTTTTCTGGAATCACTGATTGTCTGTTTCCCTCCATAGGTGACACAATTGACCGACTGAGCACACTCCATGAGCTGCTAGCTGAGGCTGCTGATTGGCCGAGAGTCATTCAGTGTTCCCAGACTGTCCCTGTGCTGCTGCACATTTTTTTCAACAAAGTCATTACGGTGAAGAGATTAATCATTCTTTACAAAATAATTACACCTGTGATTATTGTACATTTATAAAAATGCTGAGTTGCGGTTAAATATTTACATATGACTCATCTTGTCCGTTTTGTATAACATAACATTAGTGATTCATGAATGCCAGGTTATTTGAAAAGCTGGATGTTTAGTTTTAAGTTTATATTAACTATATCAAGCATGTGGCTGTTTTTTAGGTAGCTGATGAGAAGCTTTTAGCTCATTTGATTCTGGTGCAGCTGGAGAGAAGCAGCCTCCTCCTCAACGTCCCTAACTACATCAAAGTGATACACAGGTACACCTAAACACAGTGTTACTCTGCTGGAACATCTGTCTTAGTTTCACCCTGATCCCGTCACTCTCTCTGTGGTGCTGCAGGGTGTTCAGCTGCCACCTGCTGAGGCTGTGCAAGCTCCACCCCTCTCTGGTGGTGGACCAGTCTCACGAGCTGCTGGAGTTCGCTGGAACCACAGCCAACGTCTACAGCAAAGAAGAAATCTACACACATGTGGTAATGAGACTCTGTGTCTGTAAGCGTGAGATGGAGAATCGTAGAAAGACAGAGATATGGATCATGCTGATTTAAAGATTATACTTTCTGTGTATTTTGGATCATGAGCAAAACCCTCCGCATCTCACATCTCAAGCTTTTCTCAAACCTCAGCATCTTTTCCTGTGTACTGAAATAACAAAATGTGCCAAAACCTGACACTGAAAACATATTTATCTTGTTTTGCTTTCAGGTGTGGGTGCTGGGAGAGTACCTGTCTGTGTCATGTGACTCTCGCTGCTCTGTGAGGCTCATCACTTCCTGTTTTGAGGCGTTGGAGGCTGTTTTGTTTGAGATCACTTCATCTGCCCCTCCCCCAGGAGCAGATCGCCCCGCACCTCGAGTCATTACCACTCTAATGAGCGCGCTCGCTAAACTGGCATCACGATCACATGACCTCATACCCAGGTGACTGACAGACATACACATCAAAGTTTTTATTTATTCTTTACTCATACACATCTGTGATGTCATGTAATTGTTTGTGTCTATTGTAGGGTATCTCTGTTCCTCTCCAAGCTACGATCTGTAGCCAGAGGCGGGTCAGTTGCCTGGTGCTCCGATGAAGAGGACCTTGTTGCCATAGTAACGCGAGGGGAAGAGTTGTGGTCACTCCTGAAAGCCCCCGGTGTGGCTCAGAGTGTCCTGACCCCACCTCCCCATGTCATGACACCCCAGTGGCACCGAGACACCAACGTGGCCATGCCACTACGACTGCGAGCCCTCACCAGCCTCACACACTCACAGTGATACACACACACACATGCACACCGCACACCACACCACACCACACCACACCACTCATTAACCTGCACACACATAAATTTATAAACATCATCGTGCAATGGCACTCCCTCATGAAATGGGTAAAAAACAAATTCAACACACCCTAATGGATCTTGTTTGATTTTTGCACCTTATTTTTGTAAATAAATGATATTATTTGATTGAAACTTGATGTGATGAAGCATCTTTGTCATCCACAAAATACACAGATCCATCATAGTTTTAATATATTGTGTCTTCTTTAATACAGTGATTTCTCAGAAATACATTTATACAAAATAGATCTGATTTACAAAAAAAAAGCTTACTTCCTGAGTAAGTGCTCTGTTTTCTGAAAGTTAAAACAGAAGCCATTTAACTGCGACAGGTTAGGGAAAACCTGACAGTGTGATCTATACAGTAGAGACAAAGTATAGAAGTAAAAATGGAAGTTTGCATATATAATCTGCATGTATAACATGTCCACATGTTAATTCTGTCATTTGGAAGGTTTCAGGAAATTATATTTGTTGATAGAAAAGTGCTCAAGGATAAGAGTGCATCATTTAAACAAAATAGCTGACAGTCATAGTCCTCTAAACAAGATAATCAATGCATATAATCTTGACAAAAAGTATTGTGTGAGGATAGACTACATTTCTGGCAACCATTCTTTATGATTTAACATTTGACCTAGAATGCATTGGTCAGTGTTACGTGAATTATTTAGATTGGAATTTTCCTCTTTCAAATCACATTACAGAAAATTATGAGAATATATTTTGTTGCTGATTCATAATGATTATAAATCACAACAGAGTCACAACCAGGCCAGTTCTACTGAGCCCTGTTATCCACAACAACAAAGGTCAACTTGTTTGAGTTTTAATTATATGGTTTTAATTGCACTAGTGTGTTCCACCAGTGTTATTAACTCTATTTGTTGATTGTGTGCTTAAAGTAGTCAAAGTCAACCAAAATTAGTATGTTTGGTTTATAAAACCAGTGGCAGTAAAGATGTTGAACACAGAATTTAAAGTTCAGTTACTCTCAGAGAAACCGTCTAAAACCGTAACATCTAAAAAGAATAGCCCCAACCTAAAGCATTAACATATTTTACTGAAAGCTTGTTGGCTGTGGTGCCGACTCTGTATTTTCATATAATGTGGCTATGCAAAAATGGACAAAAGTAAATTAAAATCTCCGTAACTGTGACACTGATTTAAATACAAGATTAGCACCAATATAAAGGAATGCCTGTATGCTAAGTTTTGGCACGTCACTTGTGGTTAGAGTTTACTAGCCTAGCTTAGTTTAGGCGTTGTAGTCACAGACAGTATGTTGTTAGTTCAGTTACAGAGAAGTGTGCATAAAGGAATAGTTCAACATTTTTGGAAAATAAGTTATTTGCTTTCTTGCAGAGAGTTAGATGAGAAGATCGATGGCAGCAGTTGGTCAGCTTAGCTCGCAGCAGCTGTGACTTCCTGACAACCAATGGAGACTTCAGGAAATCACTGATAAACTCAGTTAACAAATAGTCCTGTGTATTAAACTGTTCATAAAACAGCAACATGTTGTTTTTATACTTTGCATGAATTAAATGAGATAAAGCATTTTAATTAGTGAACTTAAGATTTGCTAGTAGGCAGATTTTGATTAAATTGGAGTGAGCCAGGCTAACTGTTTCCCTCCATTTACTGTTTTTATGCTAAGCTAAGCTAAACATCTACTGGCTACAGCTTCATATGTAACGAGAGTGGTATCAATCATCTCATTTAACGCCTAGCGAGAAAGCGAATAAGCGCAGTTCCTAAAATTTTAACCTATTCTTTTAACTGGACAAAATCTTCCTGGCATATGTGTTGCCATATCTGTGCAAACGTCTGAGGCAATGAACACAAATGGAAGATTAATTCTAAATCTCTTCTCTGTCTCTATTGATTGGCGGTCCATCTAGCCGGTCAGACCAGTTTGATTGGCACATCCCTGTGAAAATAACTAGTCTCATACTGCAGTTGATACCTTGTTATCAGTCGTCACAAGTTTGGTTCAGTCAAGCTAAATGTTCACTGGTCAGTCTGTTATATAATTAACATGTTGAAGTGACTTTTAGTTAGACAGTAAGAGTGTTTGGTCCCAGCTGGGGAGAATTTCATCTGATTCGTAGCAGTCAGATCATCTCAGCACCATCTCTCCGGGTGTAGCCTCATGAGTCAGGTTAGCTGTAGTCAAAACACAGTGATCTTGTGAAATACACTCTTCTTGGTCAGTCACTTGGAACCATGTGATCTCAGGTGGGAGCGGTGAGTCACCTCGATGTCTGTAGCAGAGGTCCGGGTACGTACAGGTACCTCCAGATGGCGTAATAGTGAATGCTTGCTCCTATTGCAACGAAAAGGTGCCAGATGGCGTGGGCGAACGGAACAAGGCCATCGCTCTTGAAGAAGACCACGCCCACCACATAGAAGACACCTCCCACAGCCAGTTCACACACACCTGCACGGTCCACCTGTAACATATTCACTTTCAGCTGCTGCAGTACATCACATTTCTAAAAAAAAATGAATGAATGAATTGGAATGTATGGCTGATACAAATTAGGTCAAAATTTTTGATAGAGCATGTTTAACAAATTGAATTTTCATGATGCATTTCTATAAGAAAAAAGAAAGAAATTAATTCATTCGAACAGACCACAGAAGCCAAGAATGGAATAACAAACCAATTATCCCATTATCTCTGAAAAACTTATTGCTCTCCCACGATGACATAGTTAACTTGTGATCTCAAGATAACAGGATGAAATAAAATTATAGTAACCACAACCATTTTAGTGTCCATAATAGACAGAACTATGCTAAATACATTTTAAGTTGAGGGCTTTGGGGACAAAGATTTTGCATTTTTGTTTTGGTCCGCTGAGCTCAGATCATATATGCAAAAAGCATACAGTTTTTGGTTGATTTACAACACTCCATGGAATCATTGTTTTCTACTCATTACACCAAGAAAATCAACTATCCCAAACCTGTGAAAACTTTGAAAACCTTCCTTGGTGGTGTGTTCAAGAATACTCTGACACATAATAATCTCAAACCTAAAATCATAACCAAAATAAGTAAGAAATTTCAGATGCTGATGTATCTTTGAATTTACCAACAGGGACATCAAACCCATCACTGCTCAAAACAACATAACCACACAAAAATAACATACGGGAACGGATAGGGCCGATATTTCGGCTTTTCATGAGATTCATGAGATTCATGAATTCAAACCAACAATGAATTCATCCCACTCACAAGTAGTCTGTGCAGCCAAAACCTGAATTATCTTATTCCTCTCTGCCATAGAGCTGCATTGATGTTCAAAAACTACTAAAAACATGTCAGTTAGCCACACTGGTGTAATGTCACAATCTAACATACACCGTCCTGCTGCTGGAAAAGCTCAAATTGCTCAACTAAGAGTGCCAAATGTGTATTAATTCGCTGCTTAAAATAGTCCCCAACAAATGCACTATTTGCTCCTGTTTGAATAACGTTTGCTAAAAACTACAGCGCCCAGCTGATTTTAAAAATTACTTTTTATATTTTTTAAATGAAACTATGTATTTGTGATTCTAATTTAAAAGATTTATCTTCAGTAGGAAGGAGTGGACTTGCTGAATGTCACAGATTGTGTAGGAAAGTGTAAAGTATTGAGAGACAGACTAACACACTGTTGACAATAAAAATATAGATTAAATGTCAACATCATTGTTTAACAAAAAATAATGGCACCCTTTTACATCTCAAGGAAGTTTCAAGTCTCTGCAAGTTTAATTTTATAGCAGACTAAAAGGAACAGAGACCAATGATTTGTAGGTAATGGGCTAAAACAAACAGAACCACTGGTTTGGCTCTTTAAATACTGACAGTGTCTGAGTCCTGCACAATAGCAGGAAGCCTGTTGCAGCGGAAAAGGCCTTGCAGGAGATTTTTTATTCTTAAAAGCAGAGAAAGACAATGCTAAAACCATTGTGGTTTGTTCTTACCATGGACAGGATGACCAAAGCAGGAACAGCTCCCATGGCCACATATCCCAGCAACTCTACCAGCTTGTACCTGCAGGTAGAAAACTGGGACATGAAGAGATAATGCCTCCAATTTTCAGTGTAATTATTTCTGCAGAGTGTTTGCTGTAAACACTTGAGAACAGGAGTTAGGTTTCAGGTAAATTGTGTCAAACCAGGCCACAGGTCAGAGAGAGATGAAAAGAGATGGTGTTACCTCTCATGGAAAAAGAAGACATACATGGATCCTATGCAAGCCATGACCCAGATCAGCCAGCGCATGTGACACGCCCAGGGCCCAAGCTCCCTCAGCATCAACCTGGTGAAGCACATCCCACAAACATCATTACAGCACATTCACCAGCTCGGTTGTCCAACAGACTGCTTATAATTTGTGGGCCGCAATCATGTGACGACAGACCCACCAGGGAGAGTAGGAGGCTGCGATGAAGAAGTAAATGGCCATTCTGTCACACATGTGGAAACGCTGCTCCACCTTCCTACGCAGAGACAAAGAGACAAACAGATTAGAGCTCATTTCCAAAATTAAATTTACAACAAAGTGTGTCTAGTTCAGAGAAAAACATAATCTCTTCATCATGTGTAATCTCTAAAATACACAGTGTTCAGAATGTAAGAAATATGATCAGCCAGGAAATTAAGTTACAGGGAACTAAAATGTGTTTCAGGGCATAGCAGCGTCTCACATTTTAATAGGAAAATTTGGTTGTTGTGAAAACACACACACATTCAAACTGCCCCTGATTGTGTCCCACAACATAAAAGACAGGGTTTGTTGTGCCTTTTTAGACTATCTTGTGTGTGAAAGGACAGAGGGAGTTTGGAAAAGGGTTGTAATCTATTCACTACATTTTTAGTCAGTCAAATAACTCTGTTATAAAATAATTCAATTAGATTAGACTCATGGTTTAGCCTGGAGCTTAGATATGCAAGTGTAATGAGCATTTGTAATTTTCTATACTAGATATATATTTTTTATTTGAGGAAAAAATTTCTATTGTCTTCTGAATGTGGAAATGCAAAACATTAAAATTTTAAGGTTTGTTTCTATGTGAGAGTGTGTGTGACCTGTTTTCAGAGGGTGCGAGTTGAAGGTAATTTCATTACCACACCACATCTGTTGTTTGGTCTGTGGCCTTCTGGCTTTGTCATAATTAACAACATAATTAATAAACTGTATGTCTGAGTGTGCTGTAGAAGTCACACACACATCTGCCAAATCCCTACCAGCATTTTCTACTATACACACACACAAACACACCGGAGGTGGCTGATTTTCCAAGTAGCGGTGTGGAAGAGTGTTGAGGTAACAAACAGGCCAGTGAGACCGCTCCCATAGAGCCAGGCAGCAACACGATGCCATTGGTCCACAGATAGGAAGTAAAGGACAGACCCACCCAAGAGACTCGGGAGGATCCAGAACTGCAGAGGACCAGAAGAGACACAAAATTAAAATTATTTTTATAATTTCCTCATGATACACACGCTGCATTTTATATTGTAAAAGATGTTTGACTTTGTCCCTTTAAATCAAATTTGTCAAAACTGTTGATAATGTGTTTCAGGTGTCGTATCTTGAGTTGTATCAGGTCTCTGCTGATACAACTCAAGATATAAAAAAAACACTTATCTGCAAATACTGGGAATGTAACCAGGCGTTTTATAAAAGCTCAACCCAGGGATTTGCAGGGGAATTATACACCCACACACCTCATTTATTTCATCATGTTCGCATTATGAATACTGTTGTCCTTATAAAAAGGTTCTGGTTGGTTGATTTTCTTTACTAGTCTCATGCGGGAAAATGATTCTGTATTCATCCTTCAGTCTTCTTAAAATACTTTCCTGACATTGTTAACATTGTTCTGTCTCTGAAACCTCTCACAAAAGGTACAGATGATCCTTGTGGCTACATTATGAGATTCACTACCCTGCAGAATGGCATGGAGAGAATGAATGAATGAATGAATGAATGGACATGTATCATAAAGAACCGCAGCCTGTTTCAAGGTTTACAGTCATTATGGCCATGTTTTTTTCTCTGTTTTCTTCCATCAGTGTCTGTCTCTTGCTCTCTCGGAGGCAGAAGCGTTCAGGGAT